>NC_066338.1:10772721-10892721 GCF_022539315.1 Serinus canaria
TTGTCACTTGCTGCCAAACCCACAGTGCAAATACGATTTTGGTCTAAAATGTACAGATTGACAAGCAACAATGTACAGCCACTCGCACCCCGGGCGAGGAGGAGGAGGAGGAGGAGGAGGAGGAGGTGGAAAAGGTCTGGGGTCACACGGGACCAGGGGCAGCCTCCGGCCACCGGCACCGCTCGGGGGCTCCAACACCAAAAACCAGGAGAATCTGGAAGTTTTCCTTTTTTTTTTTTAATAACATGAACTTTTTTTTAAGACACCACAGAGGGGATGTGCCTCACCTGCTGGATTTATTTTTTTTTTTTTTTTTTTGGGGAGCCAATGACAACATTTGTTTTGTTCCCTGTATAAATCAACAATTTCAGGCCGTGGAGAGAGGGAGGAAAAAAAGAAAAAAAGCTCATTTGAACCACTCATTGTTAATTCAGGTTCTCTGCTACGAGGCAAGGAGGCTCTGTAAACTTTATTGCAACTGTTCTCAACGGATTGCCTACACCTCAATTGGGTTGGTTTGGTTTTTTTTTTCTCTCTTTTTTTCTTTTGGAAGTCTGGAAAATGGTTCATGCATAACTGTTATTGCCTCTCGTGGCTTTAAGACCGCCCCGTGCCATGGGACACACCTACCATCAGTGAAGCCATTTAAAATGGACTGAAAATGGGTTAAAGGATGCAGGATCTCCCTTTAGGGCTATCAACTCAGGAATTCTTATCTCAATTATGAAATGTTGTGATGAACTTCTTTCCCCAAAACCCTGAAGACGACGCTTTGCCTTACTCCAGATCCGGCATTTCTAGAGGGAAAAGAAGAGAATTTGTGGGTTTAGGGTTGCTTTGTGGGTTTTATTTTTTGGCTTGGTTGGTTTCTCAAAGCTCCCAGGGTGCTATTATGTCACAAGGGACACGAGCAAGACGACCTGGCCTCCAACCAAGGAGGTCACGGGGCACTTTGGGGCCTCTGCCCTCCCCCCTGGCTCTTCCCAAGGGAAAGCTGTGCCACAGCCACCCCAGCACGTGCTGCTCCTGAAGCCAAAGCCTCCCTGGCACTGCAGCTGCCTGGCAAGGTCAAACTGGTATTTGGAGAGGCTTTCCCAGATTAGATTTGTCTGCCAGGGCTGGCTTTAGCTGGTGGACAGGATGAACATCTGCTGGCCCTGCCTTCAGCAGGTGTGTGAGGGGAAAGCAACAAAGACAACAACAACGAGGACTTACTTTCATCGTCACTGTCTGGTGAGTCCTGGAAAGGAGAACAAACAACCTTTAAGTGGAGCAGGCAGCTCCTCTACCACCCTGCCCCCCACCAGCAAAGAGGTTCCCAAATCTGTTCCCAAATGTGGATTTTGAGGAACTCGGCGAGCTCAGTCTGGCCTCACTGCAGTCCCACAGTGACCCCCAGCCACTGCAGAGAGGGTTTGAAAGGGCCTCCCCAGGTGACATCACAAGGTTTGGGGCTATTTCAGCCTTTTTTAGTGCAGGACTCCTGAGGGGTGAGTGCAGGGCTCCACTACACCCACATACTCACATCATCTGCCCCATCTACTTCTGGCAAGTCTACGTCGTCGTCTCCTCCCATGTTGTTCATCATCTGCTCAGAGACACAACAGCCACATTTGGGGGTGAATCCAACCCCACTGTGCACCCCAAACAATCCTAAACCAACACCCCCCCCTTGCTGTAACAGATCAGTTGCCCCCATGCAGGAATTACAAAGTGATGGTGCACAAAAAGCTCGGCTTCATTAAAACTCCAGGAATTTTTCACTCCCTACCTCGGAAAAGCGATCAAAATTGGACATGTCTTCATCTGAATCATCTTCCCAGTCTTTCCAGTTGTTGAAGTCCACGCTGAGCCAGTTGAGCTGCAGCAAGAGCAGGAGTGATTTAAGGACAGGGAATTATTTCAGGACAAGGAAGGAAGGGGCTGTCAGTCAGAACGGGCAGGTTAACGAGAGCTGCCGTGGGATCAGGAGCAGGAAAGTGACCCAAAACTGCTCCACAATTTGAACATGACCCAAATATTCACTAAATCAGAAGCCAGGGGAGGCAGCAGATGCCCAGACCCACCTTTGCCCTCTCTTTTGTTAACCTTGGCCATGCCTGACCAGACTCTCCTTTTCGTAAACAACACAAGATGGATCTGTCTGTTCTTTTATGCTTTGATTCCTGAAAAAGACCAAATATCCGTTAGTGCCACCAGGATGACCTTCACCAGGAACTGCTGACATCCCTCCTTTATCTTCACCTCTTCCCTTACTCCTTGTCCTGGAAAATTCCCCCTGGAGAAGCTTTCCTGGATCTGACTTGGAGCTTTTATGCTCAAAGGAATAATTTTCCTTAGAAAAGAGTTCATATTCCTATTTTTAAGGAATAAAATCTTGGGAGCAGCCTAAATAACAGGTGGTATTTTTTAGGATGACAGAACCAAGGGATGGTTTGGCTTGGAGAGGACATTAAAATCCAAGTTCCAAACCCATGCCATGGGCAGGGACACCTTCCACCAGCCCAGGTTGCTCCAACGTGGCCTTGAACAATTCCAGGGATGGAATATCTGCAATTTCTCTGGACAACCTGTGCCAGCCCCTCACCAACACCAAGAACTCAGGAGGATACTCACATTTGGATCGATATTATTAAAAAGATCGATTTCATTTAAATGTTTAAAGTTATCACTTCCTCCAAGACAACTGCAAGAGAAAAATAAATCAGTATTTAGCCCGAAAATAAATCAGTATTTAGCCCCAAAAACATCTCATAGAACAAATCTACTTCTTCTTAGCACTCCTTGTGCCTGAATTACTCACCTGAACGTGAGTTTGGACTTTTCAAAATTTACATTGACGTCTTTGCTGTCTTCAACACAGAACTCAATAAAGACGTAGTCCCTCCGGTCGTACCACTTTGCAGAGGCAGGCTGCCTGTGGGCACAGCAGGGACACGAGGGCATTGATTTCCAACAAGAAATCCAACCAAAAAAATAGCCTTTCTGCACTAAAAACCTGCATTTTGAGCTGACTGTATTCTTTAAAGGGGATTTAAGTTGAAAAGAGAGAGCTGGAATAAAAAGAAATTATGTATTCGGAGTGTGACGCCCCCAGAAAGCTCCTGGGAGGAGCCACTGAAATCTGAGACTGAAATAAACGTTTCAGCAGATCAAAAGTTTGATAAACTTCAAGATGAGCTACCGCAGACTGAGGCAGCAGCTGCACGGGCAGATTTCAGAGAGGTTTTTGTCACGCAAAGAGTTAAAACCTAAAGCAAAATTAAAAAAAAAATCAATATTTTTGGGGTATTGATACTGTAAAAAATGGATTTGTTATGATTAAGTCCCAATGGAGCCAGCACAGGCTGGAGAATCACTGCTCCAAGCTCTTTACAACCTCCCAAGCACTCACACTGGGACTCCCATGCACTTTGGAATTCTTCTGCCTTTGCACAACCACCTCAAAAATCAACAGCGTGTCCAGGGGAGCTGGGAAAAAACCACAGAGCTCCCGAGCAACTGCTGTGTTTGCAGAGACCTCACTCACCTGCACTGCTCAGTGCTCCCTGGAGCAGGGAGAACGACCTGGCTGGGCTCAGACACCTCCTCCCCCCTTCCAGCCCTCCCCTGGCAACAAGGCCCAGCCCAGGGAATCAGGGAACGGCTGCATTCCAGAACCACACGGCTGCTGCACAGGCACAGAGCCCAGGGGTGTTCCTCACACTCCTTTGTCCTCCCAAGGAATCGTGGAATGCTTGGGAGGGACCCTAAAGTTCAGCCAGTGCCACCCCCTGCCATGGCAGGGACACTTTTCACCAGCCCAGGTTGGCCAACCTGGCCTTGGACACTTCCAGGGGTGGGGGATCCATTCCAGGGCTCACAGGGAGGATTTCATCCAAATATCCCATATTAGTCTGTTCTTGAACCTCATCTCCTCCTTTATCTGCCATTCCAGGGCTCACAGGGAGGAATTTCATCTCAATATCCCATATTAGTCTGTTCTTGAACCTCATCTCCTCCTTTATCTGATATTCCAGGGCTCACAGGGAGGAATTTCATCCCAATATCCCACCTAAATCTCTTCTTGAACCTTATTTCCCCCTTTATCTGCCATTCCTGTGCCTCACCGGGAGGAATTTCATCTCAATATCCCATATTAATCTGTTCTTGAACCTCATCTCCTCCTTTATCTGATATTCCAGGGCCTCACAGGGAGGAATTTCATCCCCAATATCCCATCTTAATATTTTCTTGAACCTTATTTCCCCCTTTATCTGCATCCCAGTGCTCACTGGGAGGAATTTCACCCAAATCCTATAGTTTCTTGGACCTATTCCCCCTTAGCCATCCGGCTCACCGGGAGGAATTTCATCCCCAATATCCCATATTAGTCTGTTCTTGAACCTCATGCCCTCCTTTATCTGATACTCCAGGGCTCACAGGGAGGAATTTCACCCCAAAATCCCATATTAATCTGTTCTTGAACCTCATCTCCCCTGTTATCTGCCATTCCTGTGCCTCACAGGGAGGAATTTCATCCCAATATCCCATATTAATCTGTTCTTGGACCTTATTTCCCCCTTTATCTGCCATTCCTGTGCCTCACCAGCCTCACAGGGAGGAATTTTCCCCAGCTGATGGCCCTGCAGTGGGATGAGGTGGCAGGCTGTGAGCTGTACAAGGATCTAAACCAGGGAACAAGGTCTGTGACAGCCATCTCACCAAGCTGAGGCCTCTCCTGCTGCTCTCCAAGCCAGTAACTGACCAAAAAATAACTTTTCAGACCATTTGCTAAACTTCCAGATGAAGGTTTTGACTCACCTGATCATCAATTCATTGCTGGCATCGAGCTGTGGCACATAGAGGGCACAAAGGGATCCACCCAAAGGCTCCTGCTGCTCCCCTCCACATTTCCTAGGGATGAACCCCACCAGGGCACAGCCCAGCTCCAGCTGAACCCCAAAACAGCCACCTCTGAGCTCCCCCAGTGCCACACTGGACAAACTGGTGCCAGCTGAGGGAAAAGCTGCAGAATGGCCACGATGCCTTGGGCAGCCACAACAGCTGGGCAGGGACCAATCTCCAAAGATTTAATTTCCAAAAGAATAAAAAGAAGTGGATTCTGAATTCAGCCTCGAGTTTCAGCTGTTCCAGGGGTGAAAACCTCACAGCAGCATTTCAGGGAATGTTAATTATCACCGTATTCAGGTGAAGTGCAGCAGCAGCAGAGCAGCAATTTTCTTACTGTGGTATTTTTAAACCCTTCTTGGACACAGATTTTCCTCTTTTAACGAGGAAATAAAGACTCTCAAGAGGAAAGGAGGATGAGAAATGCCCTGCTCTGCTCCCTCTGGGCTGGGAGACAAAACCCCCCAGCATGGGGCACACGGAACGTTGCTCCAGCTCTGTTATTAACAGAAATCTCAGTGTCCCTGCCCGGTGACAGGGGGATGGATGGTGTTAGCACTTCCAGCTCTCAATGGAGACATCTCCAGCCTTCCCAGGGAGGCTCCTGGCTCTGACCTCAGCAGCTCCACCAGGATTGGAGATTTGAGGCAGCAGCAGAACTCAGAGTGCTCCCAGAAATCCCACTCAGCTCACACGTCTGAGCTGCAGAGCAGTGGGATCCCAGATGAGTCTGACTCTGCCATAATTCACATTTCTGAACCTAACCCTGCCCAGCTTTCCTGGGAATTCACCCTGAGAGTGCTCAGAACCTGTGACCTCAGCAGCTCCACCAGGATCAGGGATTTGAGGCAGCAGCAGAACTCAGAGTGCTCCCAGAAATCCCACTCAGCTCACATGTCTGAGCTGCAGAGCAGTGGGATCCCAGATGAGTCTGACTCTGCCACAAGGCTGGTTCCAGGTTTCTGGAACCTAATTTCTTTAATTCCAGGTATCTGAACCTAAACCTGCCCTGCTTTCCTGGGAATTCACCCCCAGAGTGCTTGGAACCCCTGACCTCAGCAGCCTCAGCAGGATCAGGGATTGGAGGCAGCAACAGAACTCAGAGTGCTCCCAGAAACCCCACTCAGCTCACATGTCTGAGCTGCAGAGCAGCAAGATCCCAGATGAGTCTGACTCTGCCATAATTCACATTTCTGAACCCAAACCTGCCCAGCTTTCCTGGGAATTCACCCTGAGAGTGCTCAGAACCTGTGACCTCAGCAGCTCCACCAGGATTGGAGATTTGAGGCAGCAGCAGAACTCACAGCAATCCCAGAAACCCCACTCAGCTCACATGTCTGAGCTGCAGAGCAGTGGGATCCCTGATGAGTCTCACTCTGCCATAATTCCACATTTCTGAACCCAAACCTGCCCTGTTTTCCTGGGAATTCACCCCCAGAATGCTTGCAACCCCTGACCTCAGCAGCCTCAGCAGGATCAGGGATTTGAGGCAGCAGCAGAACTCAGAGTGCTCCCAGAAATCCCACTCAGCTCACATGTCTGAGCTGCAGAGCAGTGGGATCCCAGATGAGTTTTACTCAGCCATAATTCACATTTCTGAACCTAAACCTGCCCAGCTTTCCTGGGAATTCACCCTGAGAGTGCTCAGAACCCCTGACCTCGGCAGGATCAGGGATTTGAGGCACCAGCAGAACTCACAGCAATCCCAGAAACCCCACTCAGCTCACACGTCTGAGCTGCAGAGCAGCAAGATCCCAGATGAGTCTGACTGCCATAATTCTGGTTCCAGGTTTCTGGAACTTAATTTTTATAATTCCACATTTCTAAACCGAAACCTGCCCTGTTTTCCTGGGAATTCACCCTGAGAATGCTCAGAACCCCTGACCTCAGCAGCCTCAGCAGGATCAGGGATTGGAGGCACCAGCAGAACTCAGAGTGCTCCCAGAAATCCCACTCAGCTCACATGTCTGAGCTGGAGAGACATGTAAAACTCCCAGATTAGTTTTACTCAGCCATAATTCACATTTCTGAACCTAAACCTGCCCAGCTTTCCTGGGAATTCACCCTGAGAGTGCTCAGAACCTGTGACCTCTGCAGGATTGGGGATCGGAGGCAGCAGCAGAACTCACAGCAATCCCAGAAATCCCACTCACCTCGAGGCTACAGACACACACCCGAGCTGCAGGGAAGTGGGATCCCAGATGAGTTTTATTTAGCCATAATTGTGGTTCCAGGTTTGTGGAACCTAATTTCCCTAATTCCAAGTTTCTGAACCTAAACCTGCCCTGCTTTCCTGGGAATTCACCCCGGAACGTGCTGGAGCTGCCTCTCCTCCTTTTATCTGCTTTTCCAATCTCATCCTCCCAAAGGGAGGAGGGAAAAACCTCCCTGTGAGCTTCACTCAGGACTCACCAGCTCCAACCAGTAAGGCAGGACCTGCTGGAGAGCTCCTTTGTGTCTCCTGCCCACACGGAGATTCCCAGGAGAGCAGCACGCACGTGCTCCCAGGGAACATCTCCTCTCCAAACACTCACCCTTCACCTGTCAGAGCTCCATCCTGCTCACCCAAACCCCGAGGGAGCTCAGCTTGCCAAGGTGATCCAGCCACCCTCCCACAGGGTTTGGGAAAGAAAAGGGAATTTAAACGTTTAAAAGGGAATTTGGAATTTAAGAGGATTTCCTCTGTCCCATCCACCTGAGCTTTGGGGACTCCCTGAGCAGCCACAGCCATCCCTGCAGCTCCTCTGGCTCTTCCAGTCCCCACATTCCGACAGGAATTGTTATGCCACCACTGTGGGACAGGTTCTAGAAGGTTCCCAGCAGCACTGATGGGCTCAGCTTCACCACAGAGCCCTCAAGGCTCTGCCTGATCCAGCTGGATATCCCTGGATAAATCCTGCTCTCTGCACCAGTGGAATCTCAAATCTCCCCATCTGTGGCACTGAGGAAGTTCCCAAATCCCTTTTCATGTCCTCTGTCTGCATCCTGTGCCCATGGGATCCCATCTTTGTCTCCTGACAGCTCCCACAGCTCGAGGACACTGCAGAAATTGGGCCCTCAATAAGATTTTCCCCTCCCAGACAGCAACAAAACCTGTTTTACAAAATTACTTTTCCTCTGCTGCATCTGCTTAGAATGGTCTAAAACCTAAAATGAGGCTTTTTTAATGAAAAGAAATAAAAGCCTTTTTTCTTCCATTAAAAAAAGCCTTATTTTAGATTTTAGACCATTCTATGCAGCAGCACTGCAGTTTCAGGATGATGAAATCTACAGAAATTACACAAAAAAACTCCAATTTGATCACAGTTCTCTCACTTTCACTCAGGTTAAGATGAAGCACCTCCACTGTTCAGGGTTTCAGAAGAAAAGTAAAAGCCTGGCTGGGGAAAAGGCACCAAAACCCCACCAGTTAATGCTGTCCTCATCCCAAATTCCTGACAAAAACAAAACCTCAGGAGGTGCTGCTGCCTCCAGTCCTTCCAGCCAGGCACGTGGAGGTCACAGAATCATGGAATGGTTTGGGTTGGAAGGGACCTTGAGGCTCACTCAGCCCCCCGACAACCCCAACTCTGCCAGGACACTTCCAGGGATGGGACATCCTCTGGAAAATCCATCCCAGTGCCTCACCACCCTCGGAGGGAGGAATTTTATCCCCCAAAATCCCACCTAACCCTGCTCTCTGATGGTTGTTCTGCCACTGGAGATGTGGGAATGCTGCCTGCAGCTCTTCTTTCCCAGCCAGTTTTTCCTCTCGAGCGTCACCCTGGACACAGAAAACTCTGGCTGCTCTTGAGGGAACACTCACGTCCACCACGAGCTCTGGTTTTGGGTGACCCCCCAATTAAATTCCTTGGAGAATTCCAAGGAAGGAGATTGATTAGGGAGCGCGGGATTCCGCTCGGGATGCACGTGGAGAAGATCCAGCGGCTCACCCGCACCGGGCACGGCAACACCGCGCCTGCCCCGGGGCTTTCCGTGCACCTCCGCCCCCTCCTGAGCGGCCTTTTCGTTATTCCTCCGTTTTTCACGGAATTCTGGAATGGTTTGGGCTGGAAAAGACCTCAAAGCCCTGTCCAGCCTGGCCTTGGACGCTTTCAGGGACAGCGCAAAACGCAGGAACGGATTTTAGGGGGATAATCCGAAGTTTACAAACAGATTCTCTCTCCTGCACGCTCTGGATTGTTCCACGCGTTACTTACCGGGAGTTCTCCGCGGTTTCGGCGGGCGCCGGCGGGCACCGACCCGCCGAGAAACGCGCGACACCCCCCGAACACCCCCCGCCACCCCATTCATTCCGCACAACCCGCAGCGGCAACGGGAGATCCCCGCCCGCACCGCGCTGCACCAGGGCCCGGCCAGCAACCGGGCCCGGCGGCCGAACCGGGGCGCTCCGCCCTCACGCGGTAACCGGGGCCGGGCCCACACGATAACCGGGGCGAAACCCCTCAGCGCAGCGGCGGGGCCGCCCAAGGTCAGCCCGCGGCGGGAGCCCGCGCTCGGCGGCGCCGGGGCGGCTCCCGCGGTAGCGGCGGGGCCTGGCGGGGCCTGCCCGCGCCGCTCCCATCCCCGGGCCTCACATGGCGGATGGCGACAGCTCCGGCGGGCGCTCCTGCGGGGTGCGGCTCGGGGGGCTCCGGGCGGTGTCGCGGGTTGTGTTGGTGAGGCGCGGTGGCGATCGGGCGGTGCCGGGAGGGTACCGGGAGGGCTCCGGGGGGGGGTTCCGGTGGCGGCTCCGGTGGCTCCGGGCGGGCTCGGGGCTCGGCGCGGCCTCGCTCCCACAATGCCCCGCGCAGCGCTCGGCCCGTGGTGACGCAGCAAAATCCCCGCGCGCCGCGCGCGCGCCGCCGCCGCCTCCTCCCCCCGCTCCCTCCCGCCGCCGCCAACCGCGCGTGCGCGGCCGCGCGCGCTCCCGCCCCGTTGCCCTTCCAGCAGCTTCTGGACGCGCATGCGCGGTGAGGCGCCGTGACGGCGGGGCGGGACGGGACCCCCGGGATCCCCCCCCCACACACTCTGGGACCCCCGGGACCCCCCCAGTGTCCTTGTCCCGGTGTGCCCCGGGAGCACAGCCCGACCCCGCGCTCCCATCAGGGAGTTTTGGAGTGGAAATTCCCCCCTGAGCCTCCTGCTCTCCAGGCACTTCCAAAGCCTGACCACCTTTTATTCCATGAGGAAATTCCTCCTCATGTCCATCCTGAACCTCTCCTGGAGGAATGTGGGGCTCTTCCTGACTCTCCTCTGGAGGAATCTGGGGCTGTTCCTTCTCCTCCTGGTGCTCCCTGGAGCAGATCCTTACCCTGAAGTTTTGGCATGGAAATTCCCGCCTGAGCCTCCTTCCCTCAAGGCAGTTCCAAAGTCTGACAACCTTTTATTCCTCCTCATGAGCCTCTCCTGGAGGAATTTGGGGCTGTTCCTTCTCCTGCTGTTCCCTGGAGCAGATCCTGACCCTGCTCTCCCACCAGGGAGTTGTGGGGTGAAAATTCCCCTCCTGTTCCTCCTTCCCTCCAGGCTGAGCCCATTCCCGTCTCCCTCAGGGCTTCTCCAGAGCCTCCTCCTGCTGCCCCAGCCCCTCGATGTCTCTGTGGCCAGGAGGGCCCAGGGCTGGACCTGGCACTGGAGGGGTCCCAGCAGTGCCAGCACAGGGGGACAATCCCTGTCCCCCTGGCTGGGATAGCCCAGGTGCCATCCTGGGCACACCCTGGTGCCTTTCCCAGCTTTCCAGCCCCTCTCCCCCAGCCTGGAATGTTCCATGGGGTTGGTGGTGCTTTGTTGACCCACTGGCCTCAGCCCATCCTGTGCAGCTGGCTCTGCAGAGCTTCCTGCCCTCCAGCAGATCAACATCCCACCCAAACCGGTATTATCCACAAACCAAGGTGCCCTGGATCCCAAATCATGGATCAAGACATCACACAGGGCTGTCCATCTCCATCCACCACCCGGCTACAGCCCAGGTGTGAACCCCAAGGAGCCTTTCCCTCAGCCCTGATCCCCATCCCACTGCAGGGCAGTGAGGAGCCCCCTGAAGGGAACCCTGAGGGGATGAAGGGGTGACCCTGCAGCTGGGCTGGTGTCCAGCCAGGCTCTGGGACAGGAAGGAAAGGAGGGAAGGGGCAGGTGGTGTTCCAGGACGGGCTATCAGCACCGGGATCTTCCCGGGAGGAAGGCTCCACCCTGGGGCCACAACTCCCAGGGAAGGGCAGGCAGCAAAGCAGCACGGAGCAGAGATTTCACCAACAATAAGCCACAACTTTATTAACTGATAGAAATAGTACAAATTTTAAATTTAGTTGTATTTTACTCTTCTCTGAAACACCAAAAAAGGCTCCTCCCTCCGGCGGCTACATCGTCAGTTCCTGTGGGGAGAAGGGCAGTCAGGAGGCAGCCCAGAGGCAGCAGCTCCCCCCAGGGACCCCCCAAAAGCTGCTGCCCCCCGGGACTCACCATTATCGCGTTTACAATGTCGTTACTGTTGTTCTTGAGGGCTCGCACGGCCTTCGCCCGCGACACGTTCGCCTGTGACATCACCAGCTCGATGTCTTTCACCTCCACGCCGGTTTCATCAACCTCAAGGAGAAACAGAGCCCAGGATTGGTGCCAGTTCCAGGCTTGGCACGGGCTGGGGTTGCACTGGCAGCCAGGAGGCCAGGCCTGCACTGTCAACACCCCCAGGGCAGGACCCTGTGCTCTCCCTTTGAAATGCAGATGAAGGAGAGGAATTTGTGGATTAACCAAAGAGTGGTCCCATAGAGAGGCTGGGGAAGGCCTCACCTCCTCTTCCTCGCTCTCCTCCTGCACCGTGGGGGTCTGTGTGTTTTCCTGGATGTTGGAAACAGGTTCTCCTTGCACTTTGAACTTTTCAGCAGCTGCCAGCTGAGCCTGCTGGGACAGGTCTTCAATCTGCAGGAGGGAAGAGAAGGAGAGGAGCAGTGAGGCCAGTCCTGGGCAGTGCCAGCACATTCCCTGGCAGGAGGCACACAGTGCACGGGTGACAGGAAGGAACCCTGCCCTGCTGGTGCCAGGGTGGGCTCACCTTGGCCTCGCCAAAGACGATGTAGGTGTCTGACGCCGGGCTCTTGTACACGTCTGGCTTTGTGATGACAAAGAGGATGTTCTTGGATTTCCGGATGGTCACTCGGGTGACTCCTGTCACCTGGCGAAGGCCCAGCTTGGACATTGCCTGGAAAACACCAGGGAAAGGTCAGTGAGGGAGGAAAAGCTCTGGAGCCAGCCCAGGTGTGCCCAATCCGAGTTCCAGATCCAACATTTACTGCATGGATACACGTGGAAATAAATGTGCATCTGCTGCCATGGAGCAGCACTCCCGGGCTACTCCAGTCCAGGACTGGTGAGATCCCCAGTGTGCCTCTGAGCCCTGGGGCCGTTCACCAGGGCCAGGTGAAGCCTCACCTTGCGAGCTTTCTTCTCGCTCCGGCTCTGTTTTGCTTTGCTGACGGGTTCTTCGTCTATTTCGGCTGCTGCCGCGAGCTGCGGGGAGGGAAAACCAGAGGGATCCGTGACAATGCTGGGGTGACACTGCAGGGACTCTGATCCACACGTGCCACCTGCCCTACCTGTGCCTGCTGCGTCGTGGCCTGTGTGGAGTCCTGCTCTTCGAGCTCTGGTACGGATTCATCGCTGTCGGACTCTGTGCCAGACCCTGCAGAGACACACACACACCCCTCACTCCTCCCATCTCAGGTAGGTCCAGGCCACACTGGTTTGCCACCAGTCAGCCCAGGTAGGTGGTGGATGGAGCATTCCCTGCGCCCTGAATGCCATCAGCAGGGTGGCACGAGTGGGTTCTCAGCCTTGCCATGGTGGGAGCAGGGTGCCAGAGCCCCACAGGTGCCCGAGGTGGCTCCAGCCTGTGGCACTGCCTGGAGGAGGTGGGTGGCACTCCCAGGGTGCTGAGGTGGCAGTAGCTTAGTGTGACAGGGCCTCTCTTGAGTCCCCTCAAACCCAGAGCTGACACACGGCACTGAGACCCCCTCACCGGGCCCCCAGGGCTGCTGCACATCCGTGGCTTCACCACAGGGATAATCTGGGATAACCCTGAACCCCCCTCAGGGGACAGCACCTCTGGGTGCCCAGAGGGCCACCACCAGCTGCAGTTGTGACCCACGGCACTGACCACACCAGTTATTGAAGCAGAGCTGAGTGTCCCCAGCCTTGGAGGTCACCTGGAGGTGACCCTGATGCTCCCATGCAGCCGTTACCTGGATCCAGTCCTCTGGGAAGGGCCACATGGCCCACAGGAGCCTTGGCAAACCTCTCTGCAGGTGTCAAGGTGTGTCCTGGGCTCCCAACACTTCAGGCATAGCGTGGGGACAGCCCAGTTTGGCACCAACAGTGCCAGCCGGACATGAGGCCACCACGAGGCCACCACACACAGCAGTGCCAGGCACGTGGCATCTCCTCGGTGTGAAGCCAGCTCAGCTCAGCTCAACTCATCTCGCAGTGCCCATGCCACAAACAAACCACAAACCACAAACATCACACCGTGCTCCGTGCCCGAGGACACGCGTTAGTGACCGCTGGCACCGTGCCCAGTCCCGTCCCTCCCCGTGCCCACCGGGCACACCGTTAGTACCCCGTGGGCAGCCAGTGACACTCCATGCACATATGGACAAATACCCTTGTCATTCTTGAGGACAGGCTGTGGTGCCAGGACCCCCGTGGGAGGGGACAGCTCCAGCAGCACGGGTGGCTCTGGGGGGAGCAGAGGTGGCAGGTCCTCGTCGTCAGCGCCGGGCGCGGCTTTCGAGGGGGAGCGGGCGGCCGCCTTGGCCACCTTGTTATTGCTGGGGGGCTGCTGCTTCTTGGAAGGGGCTGGGGGCTTTGGAGGGGCACCAGAAATGCCCGTGGCTGGGGCAGGAGGTGGGGTTGTGGCTGCTGGAGTTGGAGTGGTCTTGGCAGGGCTCTTTGGGGGTGCCTTGGCCTCAGCAGGGGTGGCTGGAGGGGGAGTGGCTTTGGCAGGGCTCTTTGGGGATGCCTTGGCTTCAGCAGGACTTTTTGAGGGTCCTTTGGCTGCAGCAGGGGCCACTGGAGCTGGGGTGGCTTTGGCAGGGCTCTTTGGGGGTGCCTTGTCCTCAGCAGGGGCAGCTGAAGGGGCTGGAGCCACAGGAGTGGATGGGGCAGTGACAGGGCTGCCCTTGGGAGGTTTTTTGTCTGCTCCAGGGGATGCTGGAGCTGGGGTGGCTTTGGCAGGGCTCTTTGGGGGTGTTTTGGCCTCAGGAGAGGCTGGGGTGGTTTTGGCAGGGCTCTTTGGGGGTGTCTTGTCCTCAGTGGGGGTGGCTGGAGTTGGGGTGGCTTTGGCAGGGCTCTTTGGGGGTGCCTTGGCCTCAGCAGGGGCTGGGGTGGCTTTGACAGGGCTCTTTGGAGGTGCCTTGTCCTCAGGTGAGGCTGATGGAGCAGGGGTGGCTTTGGCAGGGCTCTTTGGGGGTGTTTTGGCCTCAGGAGAGGCTGCTGGAGCTGGGGTGGCTTTGGCAGGGCTCTTTGGGGGTGTTTTGGCCTCAGCAGCGGCTGGGGTAGCTTTGACAGGGCTCTTTGGAGGTGCCTTGGCCTCAGGAGAAGCTGGGGTGGCTTTGGCAGGGCTCTTTGGGGGTGCCTTGTCCTCAGGTGAGGCTGATGGAGCAGGGGTGGCTTTGGCAGGGCTTTTTGGGGGTGTTTTGGCCTCAGCAGGGGCTGGGGTAGCTTTGACAGGGCTCTTTGGAGGTGCCTTGGCCTCAGGAGAGGCTGGGGTGGCTTTGGCAGGGCTCTTTGGGGGTGCCTTGTCCTCAGCAGGGGCAGCTGAAGGGGCTGGAGCCACAGGAGTGGATGGGGCAGTGACAGGGCTGCCCTTGGGAGGTTTTTTGTCTGCTCCAGGGGATGCTGGAGCTGGGGTGGTTTTGGCAGGGCTCTTTGGGGGTGCCTTGTCCTCAGTGGGGGTGGCTGGAGCTGGGGTGGTTTTGGCAGGGCTCTTTGGGGGTGTCTTGTCCTCAGTGGGGGTGGCAGGAGTTGGGGTGGCTTTGGCAGGGCTCTTTGGGGGTGTTTCAGCTGCTGGGGGTGCAGCTGGAGCTGGTGGAGCTGCAGGAGCTGGGGTGGCAGGGGATGGGGGAGCAGCAACAGGGCTCTTGGGAGCAGTTTTGGCTGCAGGTGGGGTGGTTGGAGCTGGGCTGGGGGCACTTGGAGTGGCAGCTGAGGCAGCAACAGAGCCCTTGGCAGCATCTTTGGCTGAGGGAGGGGCAGCTGGAGAGGGGGGAGCTGCCATGGCTGCTGTGACAGGGGCACAGGGGGCACTGACCGGGCTCCCAGGAGCTGCTTTGGCCACTGGAGGGGCAGCTGGAGCCACCATGGCCGGTGTGACAGGGGCAGGAGGAGATGTTTTAGCCACAGGAGGGGACGGCCAGAGGTGCCAGGGGTGGTGTGACAGGGACAGAGGGGGCAGCTGGGGCAGTGACTGGGCTCCCAGGGGCTGCTTTGGGCACAGGAGGGGTGGCTGGAGCTGCCATGGGTGGGGTGACAGGGGCAGCAGGAGATGTTTTAGCCACAGGAGGGGTGGCTGGAGCTGCCATGGGTGGTGGTGACAGGAGGAGAGGGGGCAGCAGCTGGACTTGGAGGAGCTGCTTTGGCCGCAGGAGGGGTGGCTGGAGCTGCCATGGCCAGTGTGACAGGGGGACAGCTGGCAGAGGGGGCAGCAGGAGCTGCTGCTGGGAACACTGGGCTCGCTGGAGACCCTGGGACAGAGATGGCAGCTCCCAGAGCAGGTGTGGACAGGGCAGGAGCCACTGGAGCTGCCCGAGGGGCCGGGCTCCCAGGAGGGGTCCTGGCCACTGAGGGAGGGACTGGGGGTCCCACAGCTGGGGGGGCCATGGGAGAGGCCTTGGCAGCAGAAGGAGCAACTGGGAGCAGTGGTGAGACTGGGGCACCAGGGGCTGGGCCAGCAGCAGGATGGCCAGGGGACATCCCAGCTGGCAGCAGAGGGATAGGGGGTGACAAAGGAGCTTTGGGGGCAGCCAGGAAGACAGGGGGAGAGATGGCACCGACCAGGGCTGGGGCTGGGGCTCGGGGAGAGGCTGGAACAGCAGGAATTCCAGGAGACACCGGGACTGTGGGAAGTGGGGGTGATCCTGGACTCTGGGGGGACACTGCCACCGTGGGAGCAGGCAGCAAAGTGGGAGGCACTGGTGGGGGAGATGCCAGAAGGGGACGGGATGGGGGAGGTAGGAGAGGGGCTGGGGCTGCTCCAGAGACAGGGAGAGGGGCTGGGGCTGCTCCAGAGACAGGGAGAGGGGCTGGGGCTGCTCCAGAGACAGGGAGAGGGGCTGGGGCTGCTCCAGAGACAGGGAGAGGGGCTGGGGCTGCTCCAGAGACAGGGAGAGGAGCCAGAGGTGCAGCTCCCACAGAGGGTGCTGCTCCTACAGAGGCTGCAGCAGGAGCAGATTTCATGGGAGAGGTGAGAGCAGCTGGGAGAGAACTGGGGCTCACTGGGGGGACAAGAGGGGCTGCTGTCACTGCAGCAGAAGCAGCAGCCAGGCCAGGTGACACTGGAGCTGGGAATCCTGGGGACACTGGGCTAACTGGGGCAGGCCCTGGAGATCCTGGGGCTGCAAAACCCACAGGGGCCTGTGGAGCTGGAGGAGGGGCAGTGGTGGCTGGGCCCAGCAGAGGCGGGGCAGGGGGCTGGGGGGGCCCAGAGAACACGGGGATGGCTGCAGCTGGGACCACCGGGGGGGACACGGGGCCTGGGGGGCCCTGCAGAGCCGGGGCAGTGCTGGGCAGCTGTGCCTGGGTGGATGGAGATGGAGTCAGAGGTGGGGAATGAGCAGCATGAAGAACAGCTAAAGGAGAGAAACAGAGTGAGCCATGAGAGGAGGGAGGCAGAGAAGGAGACACAGGGAGGGGGCATGCAGCCAGCCCTGGCATTCCTCTGGCCTCTGGCCCAGCAGGCACTGCCAGGGTCAGCACGGACCAGGACGTTCATCCCTTCTAGAACAGAGATTTTCCTGGGAGCCCTGAATGGCAGGAGGCACTCCCTGAACCACCAGGAAGCCCCAGCAGGCCAGGGATGCAGGGATCCAGCTCTGCCCTACCAAAGGGGCTGTCACAACCCCTGTGGAGCCCCAGAAGTCTGTCAGGACACCCTGGGCTGCAGGGGGAACAAAGACCCACCCAAGAAGAGAGGAAGGGAAAGTCAAATATAACCCAAATAATAATTATATAAATAAATAAAATATAAAAATAAATATAATTCCACTGACATGTGGAATTACTCCCGAGTGCCCTGGGAGCCCCCTCCCTCCAGCCAGGGGTGACATGGGCAGATGCCCTGAGGGCACAACGACATGGGGGTGGTGGGGCCAGGCCCCCCAGTGGCCCCCAGTGCCCTGGAAGCTGTTAGGGTTAATGGAATGCAACGCCCAGGATGGCACAGGCTGGTTAATGGGGCACACCAGGGGTTACAGGAGTACCTGGAGCAGGGATGGGAGCAGGAACGGGGGCAGCTGGAGCTGAATGAGGAGAACAACAGTTTATTAAGGCAAGTCCCACTGAGCAGGAGCAGCTTCCAGCTCCCCAGCCAGGCCCAGGAGAGCCTGCAGAGAGGCTGGCCACTCCCAACACCAGCTGGTGAGCCAAGGGCACTGCTCAGGCCACAGGCCATGCCAGGGCTGAGCCTCCAGCTCCTGAGAGCCTGGAGAGAGCCCTGACATTGCCAATGCCAACCAGCAGTCAAGGGGCACCGTTTAGGGATGAGGCCATGGGAGAGTTCAGCTTCCAGCTCCTGAGCCAGAGCTGAGCCTGGAGAGAGCCCTGGAGAGACATTCCCAATGGAATTCCCAATGCCAACCAGCTATCAAAGGGCACTGTTTAGGGATGAGGCCATGCCAGGGCTGAGCTTCCAGCTCCTGAGCCAGAGCTGAGCCTCAAGAGAGCCTAGAAAGACATTCCCAATGAAATTCCCAATGCCAACCAGCAATCTAAGGGCACTGTTTAGGGAAGAGCCATGGGAGAGTTCAGCTTCCAGCTCCTGAGCCAGAACTGAGAGCCCTGACATTCCCAGTGACATTCCCAGTGACATTCCCAAGGCCAACCAGCTATCAAGGGGCATCATTTTGTAAAGAGGCCATGGGAGAGTTCAGCTCCCAGTTCCTGAGAGCCTGGAGAGAGCCCTGACATTCCCAGTGACATTCCCATTCCCAGTGACATTCCCAATGCCAACCAGCAATCAAGGGGCACCATTTAGGGAACAGCCCATGAGAGGGTTCAGCTCCCAGCTCCTGAGAGCCTGGGGAGAGCCCTGACATTCCCAGTGACATTCCCAGCAGCCAGTGGAGATCCAAAGGAGGGCAGAGCCCAGCAGAGCTGGGCAGGGCAGTGCTGGTCCAACCAGCAGAACCAGCCCAGGCACGGTGCCGCCCTTGGGAGCTGCAGAGCCCAGAGCCAGCCCCGTGCCCTGGATCCTGTCCCTGTCCCACCCTGGGATCAGCCCAGAGCCAGCCCAGTTCCATGGATCTTGTCCCTCCCAGGGGCTGTGTCCCTGTCCCACCCTGGGATCAGGGTCACAGTTGTGTCCTGGTCTTGCTGCCACCCAGGACAGTGACACATGCTGCAGAGCCCAGAGCCAGCCCTGTGCCCTGGATCCTGTCCCTGCCAGGGGCTGTGTCCCTGTCCCACCCTGGGATAAGCCCAGAGCCAGCCCTGTTCCATGGATCCTGTCCCTGCCAGGGGCTGTGTCCCTGTCCCACCCTGGGATAAGCCCAGAGCCAGCCCTGTTCCATGGATCCTGTCCCTGTCCCTTTTGTACTCTCTTCTACACAAAAACCCTTCAATGTTTCTGGTCACCCCTGTGCTGGGAGGTGCTGAGGAGGGTGGGGGTCCCCTCGCTGTGGGGAGGGGGTCCCTGTAGTGTGGGGTCCCCTGCCTGGACCCTGTCCTGACCCCATAACACTGCCTGGACCCCCTAACATGTTGGGGCTGTGTCCCTGTCCCACCCTGGGATCAGGGTGACAGTCGTGTCCCAGCAGTGACACATGCAGGGAATGCCATCCCTGTCCTGCCCCATTTTACCCCCATTTTACCCCAAACCAGGGCACTGTGGGAAGGATGGGCAGGGCTGGAGCTGGACAGCAGTGCCAGGACATTCCCTGCTCCAAGGAACGTCCTGGTGCCTCCCAAAGGAGCAGCAAGTGCTGCCAAGGGCACGGAACAGGCCATGCAGAGCCACCCTCTCCAGAACAATCTTTTATCCCTGCCTGCTCTCCCTGTTCCTTCTGAGCACATTCCTGATGAACACAATCATTCCTGCTTCTCCCCCACAGCCCCACCTTTGCTTGGTTCCTTCTCAAACATCCCAAGCCAAAGGATTCCCCAAAACCAGGAGATTTCTGCCCAGAACTCCTCTGGATCAGCATGCACCAGCCCCACATCTCCAGAGTTTTTCCAAGGAAAAAGATGAAAATCCAAGGAACTGCCTGAGGAATCCCAGGAGCAGCAGAATTTTGGGAGCTGTCAGTTGAGAGGGACAGAGGAGCCATTCCAAGGAGGGGGCCCCAAAGAGGAATTCCAGCTACGCCAGGAGGGATAAGGAGCTCAGCAGATCCTGGGAATCAGCTGTCACAGCAACAGCCATCACTCAGCTCCCTCCCTGTGTCCCCTCTCTGTCACCAGCCCTCAGAGGTGGTCCCACAACGGGACACACCCCAAATCCTATGAGAGACCCCCAAATACAACAAGACAGACATCCAAAATTCAGTGAAAGATCCCCAAACTTAAAGGGGCAGACCCCCAAATCCAAAGGGACAGATCCCAAATCCAAAGGGACAAACGCACAAAATTCAGTGAGAAACCCCCAAATCCAACAGGACAAACCCCCAAATCCGACAGGACAGACCCTCAAATCTGACAGGACAGACCCTCAAAACTGAATGAAAGACCCCTAAATCCAATGGGACAGTTCCCCAAATCCAATGGGACAGCTCCCCAAATCCAATGGGACAGGATCCCAATTCCAACAGGACAGGACCCCAAATCCAATGGGACAGCTCCCCAAATCCAATGGGACAGGATCCCTAAATCCAATGGGACAAGACCCCAAATCCCACAGGACAGAATCCCTACATCCAACAGGACAGGACCCCCAGTCCCATAGGACAGGTCCCCAAATCCAATGGGACAGGAGCCCAAACCCAACAGGAGAGGACCCCAAATTCAGTGGGACAGAATCCCTAAATCCAATGGGATAGGATCACTAAATCCAACAGGATAGGTCCCTAAATCCAACAGGACAGGAATCCAAACCCCACAGGACAGGTCCCCAAATTCAATAGGACAGGAGCCCAAATCCCATGGGACAGAATCCCTAAATCCAACAGGACAGGAGCTCCAGTCCCATAGGACAGATCCCCAAATCCAACACCGGGACCTGGCCACGGCCGCTGCCCTCCTCTCCCCCCCAAACCGAGCTCGGAGCCGTCCCCGGTACCGGGACTTTGGGACACGAGGAGTCCCCGGTGCCGGGACTTTGGGACACGAGGAATCCCCGGTGCCGGGACTCTGGGACACGAGGAGTCCCCGGTGCCGGGACTTTGGGACACGAGGAGTCCCCGGTGCCGGGACTTTGGGACACGAGGAGTCCCCGGTACCGGGACTTTGGGACACGAGGAGTCCCCGCTCCGCTGCCCCCATCGCCGGTCACGTTCCCCGCGTGCTCCAGCCGGGAAACCACAGAACCGGCCCGGTTTGTTTTGGCCACAGCGAGACCACGGAAAGAACACTCCAAAACCCCCGCGGGGGAGGTGACAAGACTCAAACCGGGGTCACACAACCCCCGCCGCCACCGGCTCCCGGCCCAGCCTCTCCGGGAAGCCGCGGCTCCCCGCCCGGTGCGGGGATCCCGGGAATCACCCCCGAAACCGCCCCGGAGCATCCCCCGGCCTCACCTGTCTCCGCCTGCGGCTGCGGCAGCTCCTGCTCCGTGGCCGGGACGGTTTCTGTGGCTTCGCCGGGCATTTCTACGGGAAGGGACAAACCGACAGGCCCGGGCTCGCCGGGGCTCCGGTACAGCCCGGGGGCCACCACCGGTAACTCGTCCTTCCCCCCCCGCTCGGACACCGTGCGCCTCCCTCTACCGGGAAAATCTACCGAGACAGCTCGGCCGCACGGCACAGGCAGAGCCGGATCCCGATCCCGGTCCCGGGCCTAGGCCGCTTCCTCCCCCCCCCAACCCCGCCGGTGCGCGGGGCTGCCCCCTCTGCCCTGCCCGGCGCGCCCACGACCCCATCGATGGCCTCAACCGGCTCCTCCCGGCCACCCGCTCATCCCGCTAGCGGCGAGCGGCGCCCTGAGCGGCGGATGGCGGTGGATGACGGTGGATGGCGGCGCGGGACTCACTGTGCGGGGAGCGGGGCCCAAGATGGCGGCGGAAAGAGACCGAGAGGGTAGCGCGACTTCCGGGAGCGCGGGACTTCCGGGGCAGGGGGAGAGCCCCGGCAAACACGGCCCGGCCCGGCCCCCACGGCCGCGCTCCGGCGTTCCGGGCTCTGTTCGGGCCCCACCGTGGGTACGGGGAGACCCGGGGGGGGGAGGGGAGCCCCGGGAGGGGGGTCCAGGTGGGATTAGGGGGTCAGGGTAGGGGTCCAGATGGGGTTATGGGGTCAGGGCATGGCTAGGGGATCAGGGCAGGGGGTCCATTCAAGATTAGGGGGTCAGGACTAGTTTAGGGGATCAGGCAGGATTAGGGGATCAGGCAGGGGGTCCAGACAGGGTTAGGGGGTCAGGACAGGTTTAGGGGGTCCAGGCAGGATTAGGGGATCAGGCAGGGGGTCCAGGCAGGGTTATGGGGTCAGGGCAGGGGGTCCAGGTGGGGTTATAGGGTCAGGACAGGTTTAGGGGGTCCAGACAGGGTTATGGGGTCAGGACAGGTTTCGGGGGTCCAGACAGGGTTATGGGGTCAGGGCAGTGGGTCCCAGCAGGGTCCAGGCAGGTTTAGGGGGTCAAGGAAGGGGGTTCAGACAGGGTTGTGGGGTCAGGACAGGTTTAGGGGGTCCAGGCAGGATTAGGGGATCAGGCAGGGGGTCAGGGCACGGTTATGGGGTCAGGGCAGGGGGTCCATTCAGGATTAGGGGTCAGGGGAGGGGATCCAGGCAGGGTTAGGGGGTCAAGGAAGGGGGTTCAGACAGGGTTAGGGGGTCAGGACAGGTTTAGAGGGTCCAGGCAGGTTTAGGGGAACAGGCAGGGGGTCAGGGCACGGTTATGGGGTCTGGACATGGGGTCCATTCAGGATTAGGGGGTCAGGACAGGTTCAGGGGATCAGGCAGGGGGTCCAGACAGGGTTAGGGGGTCAGAGCAGGGGGTCCAGGTGGGATTAGGGTCAGGACAGGTTTAGGGGTCCAGACAGGTTATGGGGTCAGAACAGGGTCCAGACAGGGTTATGGGATCAGGACAGGTTAGGGGGTCAGAGCAGGGTCAGGGAGTCAGACAGGGGGTCCAGTCAGGATTAGGGACCCCATGGGGTCCCAAAGGCGACCCCCTAATCCTACGGGGTTAGGGCAGGGTTATAGGGTCAGGACAGGTTTAGGGGGTCCAGGTGGGGTTATGGGGTCGGTGGGGTTATGGGGTCAGGGCAGTGGGTCCCAGCAGGGTCCAGGCAGGATTAGGGGGTCAAGGAAGGGGGTCCAGACAGGGTTAGGGGGTCAGGACAGGTTTAGAGGGTCCAGGTGGGATTAGGGGATCAGGCAGGGGGTCAGGGCACGGTTATGGGGTCTGGACATGGGGTCCATTCAGGATTAGGGGGTCAGGACAGGTTCAGGGGATCAGGCAGGGGGTCCAGGCAGGGTTATGGGGTCAGAGCAGGGGGTCCCAGCAGGGTCCAGGCAGGATTAGGAGGTCAAGGAAGGGGGTCCAGACAGGGTTATGGGGTCAGGACAGGTTTAGGGGGTCAGGACAGGCTTAGGGGGTCAGGGCAGGGGATCCAGGCAGGGTTATGGGGCTCAAGGAAGGGGGTCCATTCAGGATTAGGGGATCAGGACAGGTTTAGGGGGTCAGGACAGGTTTAGGGGGTCAGAGCAGGGTCAGGGAGTCAGACAGGGGGTCCATTCAGGATGAGGGACCCCATACTGGACCCCCAAAACCCGACCCTCTAATCCTACCTGGGGTTAGGGCAGGGTTATGGGGTCAGGACAGGTTTAGGGGGTCAGGACAGGTTTAGAGGGTCAGGACAGGGTTATGGGGTCAGGGCAGGTTTAGAGGGTCCAGACAGGGTTATGGGGTCAGGACAGGTTTAGGGGGTCCAGGTGGGTTTAGGGGGTCAGGGTAAAGGGTCCAGGTGGGGTTAGGGGGTCAGGGCAAGTTTAGGGGGTCAGGACAGGGGATCCAGGCAGGTTTAGGGGGGTCAAGGAAGGGAGTCCATTCAGGATTATGGGATCAGGACAGGTTTAGGGGTCCAGGTGGGATTAGGGGGTCAGGGCAGAATTATGGGGTCAGGACAAGGGGTCAGGACAGGTTTAGGGGGTCAGGACAGGTTTAGGGGGTCAGGACAGGGGGTCACAGGGTCAGGACTGGGGGCAGCGACCCCACCCACTGAGCAGAGCAGGGACCCCCTCCCCCAGCTCCCCCCCACACTGAGGGGACCCCCACCCTCCCCAGCACCTCCCAGCACAGGGGTGAGCAGAAACATTTAATGGGTTTTGTGTAAAAAACAGTCCAAAAGGTACAAAACCAGGGCAGGGGCAGCCCCGGGGGGGGTTTGGCTGCTCCATGGGGCCAGGGGAGGTGACAGTGACAGCACAGGGGACACTGGCAGCGTCCAGGGCTCAGAAATCTCCTTGAAGATCTGCAAAAAATGAGAAATGGGGAGGTTTTCCCAGAGAAAACAAAGATGGCACAGCAACAGCCATCGCTCAGCTCCTTCCTTGTGTCCCTGTCTGTCACCTGGTGGTCCCAAATCCGATGGGACAGACCCCAAAATTCAGGGAGAAACCCCCAAATTTAATGGGGCAGACCCCAAAATTCAGGGAGAAACCCCCAAAATTAATCTGACAGACCCCAAAATTCAGGGAGAAACCCCCAAATCCAGCAGGACAGACCCCAAAATTCAGGGAGAAACCCCCAAATCCAGCAGGACAGACCCCAAAATTCAGGGAGAAACCCCCAAATTTAATCTGACAGACTCCAAAATTCAGGGAGAAACCCCCAAATCCCACAGGGCAGACCCCAAAATTCAGTGAGAAACCCCCAAATCCGATGGGACAGACCCCAAATCCAATGGGAAATCCCCGAATCCAAAGGGACAGACCCCCAAAATTCAATTAAAGACCCCAAATCCAATGGGAGACCCCTAAATCCAACAGGATAGACCCTAAATCCAATGAGAAACCCCCAAATGTAATGGGACAGACCCCAAAATTCAGGGAGAAACCCCCAAATCCCACAGGGCAGACCCCAAAATTCAGGGAGAAACCCCCAAATCCAGCAGGGCAGACCCCCAAAATTCAATGGGAGACCCCTAAATGCAATAGGAAGACCCCAAATCCAATGAGAAACCCCCAAATCCAAAGGGCAGACCCCCAAAATTCAATGAGAGACCCCAAATCCAATGAGAGACCCCCAAAATTGAATGAAAGACCCCCAAATCCAGAGGGACAGACCCCAAATCCAAAGGGACAGACCCCCAAAATTCAATGAGAGACCCCCCAAATCCAGCAGGGCAGATCCCAAATCCGACGAGAAACCCCCAAATCCCACAGGACAGACCCCCAAAATTCAATTAAAGACCCAAAATCCAATGGGACAGACCCCCAAATCCATTGAAAAACCCCCAAATCCCAGAGGAGCCCCCCAAATCCAATGAGAATCCCCCAAATCCAGCAGGACTGACCCCAAATCCAATGAGAGACCCCCAAAATTGAATGAAAGACCCCAAATCCAGCAGGGCAGACCCCCAGAGCCCACAGGAGCCCCCCAAATCCAGCAGGGCAGACCCCCAGAGCCCACAGGAGCCCCCCAAATCCAGCAGGGCAGACCCCCAGAGCCCACAGGAGCCCCCCCAAGCTGCTCTCAGAGGCAGAGGCCCCTCCTGGGGTAGTTTTTGGGGTGGTTTTTGGGGTCCCACCGCTGCGGCGGATGCGCTCCCCCCGCCGGGCGCGCTCCATCTCCTCCACGAACTGCTCCAGGAGCTGCACGTAGGGGGCCAGGCTGGTCCTCCTGTAGTCTGCAGGGGGAGGGAGGGGCTGCTGGGACCCCCAAACCCCGGCCCTGACCCCCAAATCACAGCCCTGACCCCAAACCCCAGCCCTGACCCCCAAACCACAGCCCTGACCCCCAAACCCCAGCCCTGATCCTCAAATCATAGCCCCGACCCCCAAATCACAGCCCTGACCCCCAAACCCCAGCCCTGACCCCAAACCCCAGCCTGATCCTCAAATCATCAGCCCCGACCCCCAAATCACAGCCCTGACCCCCAAACCCCAGCCCTGACCCCCAAACTCCATCCATGACCCCCAAACCCCAGCCCTGATCCTCAAATCATAGCCCCGACCCCCAAATCACAGCCCTGACCCCCAAACCCCAGCCCTGAGCTCCAAACTCCAGCCTTGACCCCAAACCTCAGCCCTGACCCCCAAATCACAGCCCTGACCCCCAAACCACAGCCCTGACCCAAACCCCTGCCCTGACCCTCAAACCACAGCCCTGAGCTCCAAACTCCAGCCCTGACCCCCAAACCACAGCCCTGACCCCCAAACCACAGCTCTGACTCCAAACCACAGCCCTGACCCCAAACCACAGCTCTGACCCCAAACCCCAGCCCTGACCCCAAACTCCAGCCATGAGCTCCAAACCCAGCCCTGACCCCCAAACCACAGCCCTGACCCCAAATCACAGCCCTGACCCCCACATCACAGCCCTGACCCCAAATCACAGCCCACCCCAACCACAGCCTGACCCCAAACTCCAGCCCTGACCCCAAACACAGCCTGACCCCAAAACCCCAGCCCTGACCCCCAAAACTCCATCCTGATCCCAACAACTACCCCAGCCTGACCCACCAAAACCCAGCCTGAACCCCAACCCTGACCCAAACCCCTGACCCCAAACCCAGCCTGACCCCCAACTCAGCCTGACCCAAACCCAGCCTGACCCCAAACCATCCTGACCCAAACCACCTGACCCAAACCATCTGACACCCAAAGCCCTGACCTAACCCAAATCCCAGCCTGAACCCAAACCCTGATCCCAAACACTGACCCCATCCCTGACCCCACACCCCATCCTGACCCCATCCTGACCCAACCCACCCTGTCCCCAACCAACCCCAAACCCATCCCTGACCCCAAACCCCAAACCCTGACCCAAACCGACCCGACATCCCATCCTGACCCCAACCCTGACCCCAAACCCCAAACCCTGACCCAAACCCCAAACCCTGACCCCAAACCTGACCCGACACCCCATCCCTGACCCCAAACCCTGACCCCAAACCCCAAACCCTGACCCCAAACCTGACCCGACACCCCATCCCTGACCCCAAACCCTGACCCCACACCCCAAACCCTGACCCCAAACCTGACCCGACACCCCATCCCTGACCCCAAACCCTGACCCCAAATCCCCCCCAAACCCCATCCCTGACCCCACACCCCAAACCCTGACCCCACAGCCCATCCCTGACCCCAAACCCTGACCCCAACCCCCCTCACCCCTCGTGCGCCGTTTGGGCTCCGTGTCCCCCCCCTCCTCCTGCTCGCCATCGCTGCCAGCAGCGTCCAGCTCCTGGCACAGGGACCTGGGACAGACGGACAGACGGACAATGGGGACAGGGGCAGGGGCGGGGTCAGGATTAGGGTCAGAGTTGGAGTAAGGCTTAGGTTTGGGGTTAGGGTCAGGATTAGCCTCAGGGTTAGGGTGACAGTCAGGTTTTGGTTTAGGGTTAGGGTTAACGTTAGGGTTAGGGCCAGGGTCACAGTTAGGGTTGGCTTTAGGCTCAGAGGCAGTATCAGGGTCGGGTTTCAGTTTAGGGTTAGTTTTAATGTTACAGTCAGGGTTTAGGGTTTGGGTCAGGGTTTAGGGCTAGGGTTTAGGGTTAGGGGTACTCTGGGGGCTCTGGCATCCCCAGCCCCCCTGGTGCCCCCCGTGACATATGTGATGGTGGGCACTGAGAATGGGTTAGGGTTTAGGGTTTGGGTCAGGGGTTAGGGTTAGGGTTTAGGGTTAGGGGTGCTCTGGGTTAGGGTTTTGGGTTAGGGTTAGGGTTAGGGTTAGGGTTTAGGGTTAGGGGTGCTCTGGGTTAGGGTTTATGGTTAGGGTTAGGGTTTAGGGTTAGGGGTGCTCTGGGTTAGGGTTTAGGGTTAGGGTTAGGGTCAGGGGTTAGGGTTTAGGGTTAGGGGGTGTTGGGTTAGGGTTAGGGTTAGGGTTAGGGTTTAGGGTTAGGGGTGCTCTGGGTTAGGGTTTAGGGTTAGGGTTAGGGTGTAGGGTTAGGGTTAGGGTTAGGGTAGGGTTGCTTGGGTTAGGGTTTAGGGTTAGGGTTAGGGTTTAGGGTTAGGGGTGGTTGGGTTAGGGTTAGGGTTAGTTAGGGTTAGGGTTAGGGTATTGGGTTAGGGTTAGGGGTTGGGTTAGGGTTAGGGTTTAGGGTTAGGGGTTAGGGTTTAGGGTTAGGGTTAGGGTTAGGGTTAGGGTTAGGGTTAGGGTTAGGGTTAGGGTTAGGGTTTAGGGTTAGGGTTAGGGTCTAGTGGGTTAGGGTTAGGGTTGAGTCGGGTTAGGGTTAGGGTTAGGGTTAGGGTTAGGTTAGGGGTGCTCTGGGTTAGGGTTAGGGTTAGGGTTAGGGTTTAGGGTTAGGGTTAGGGTTAGGGGTGCTCTGGAGGCTCTGGGTTAGGGTTTAGGGTTAGGGTTAGGGTCAGGGTTTAGGGTTAGGGTGCTCTGGAGGCTCTGGGTTAGGGTTAGGGTTAGGGTTAGGGTTAGGGTTAGGGTGCTCTGGGGGCTCTGGCATCCCCAGGCCCCCAGGGATGTACGTGATGGTGGGCACTGAGAACGGGTCAGGGTTTGGGTCAGGGTTTAGGGTTAGGGTTTGGGTCAGGGTTTAGGGTTAGGTTTAGGGTTAGGGTTAGGGTGCTCTGGCATCCCCAGCCCCCCCGGTGCCCCCCTGACGTACGTGATGGTGGGCACTGAGAACGGGTCAAACTCCTCCAGCCTCTGCAGGTCCAGCGGGACTGAGATGCGCCCTGAGACACAGCGGGGTCGGGGGTTCAGGGCTTTGGGCCTGGCCATGGACTACACTGCACAGCCTGGCTTGTCACACGGTGGCTTATTATTACTTTCTCCTATTGTTTTAGTAGCTCACCGGCGGGGAAGGCTGACTGAGATTGACTAAAGAGGGGGGGGGGGTTAGGAGGATTTAGGAGGAGTGAGGACGAGGAGAGGAGGATGGAGGAGGGAAGGGGGAGACGAAGTAAATTGAGAGACCGATGAAAGAGAACCAAAGAGAAGAGACAAGAGAAGCGAGAGGAATGAAGAGAAGAGAAGGAAGAGAAAGGAGAATGGACTAGTGAAGAGAAGTAAGGCAAGCTAATGAAGCGAAGAGAGAGAACAGGAAGTAAGAGAAATAGAGATGAGGAGACATGGGGGAACGAGGCAGTGATGAGAAGTAGGTGCGAGTAGAAGAAAAGAGAAAGAGAAAGGAGGGGAGAGGGGGTGTTAAGGGACGAGGCGGGGAGGATAGGAGGGAGGAGCATAGTATGACGCGAGGAGAGGGGAGCGAGGCGAAGGGGGGAGGAGAGCTAGAGGAGAGAGGAGAGGAGATGGAGAGGAGAGGCGAGAGAGGAGTAGATGTAGAGGAGAGGAGATTATATAGAGTATATTATATTAGTATAGAGTAGAGATATTATATTATATTATAGGATCTATGAGTTATATAATTATTATAATATTAATAGACATTATATTAGAGGACAGTATGCCATATATATAGATTGTCAATGACTATTGTTATTTAAATTATTTACCAGAAGCATAACAACCCATAACAATTGTTTATTAACAACGTAGAAACCTATGCCTTCATTCCAACACATTATAGGCACAGACCCCAAACCTCCCCTCTAATTTACAAAGCCATTTTTAACCCCTTCCCCACCCCTGTCCCATTCGAATTCCCATTCCCATTCCCATTCCCATTCCCATTCCCATTCCCATTCCCAACCCCACCTGTTTTGGGGTGCACCCTGAAGGGGCTCTTGTGCCCGAGCCCTTTGCTCACATTTTTAACCCTTTCCCATTCCCATTCCCCACCTGTTTTGGGGTGCACGCTGAAGGGGCTCCTGAGCAGGTGCCCGAGCCCTTTGCTGACATTTTTAACCCTTTCCCCATTCCCATTCCCAACCCCACCTGTTTTGGGGTGCACCCTGAAGGGGTCTTGTGCCCAAGCCCTTTGCTCACGTTTTTAATCCCTTCCCCACCCCATTCCCATTCCCACCTGTTTTGGGGTGCACCCTCAAGGGGCTCTTGAGCAGGTGCCCAAACCCTTTGCTCACATTTTTAACCCTTTCCCATTCCCACTCCCCACCTGTTTTGGGGTGCACACTGAAGGGGCTCCTGAGCAGGTACCTGAGCCCTTTGCTGACATTTTTAACCCTTTCCCATTCCCATTCCCCACCTGTTTTGGGGTGCACGCTGAAGGGGCTCTTGTGCCCGAGCCCTTTGCTGACGTTGCAGTCCAGCCGGGGGAAGCAGAGCTGCAGCATCACCTCCCACTCGGGGTGCCCGGCCCGGCCCCGCTCCCGCTCCCGCTCGGCGCGGGCCCGCAGCAGCTCCCAGCGCTGCACCGAGTCCTTCTTCCGCGGGAACTCGGCCTGCAGCGGCTCCCGCAGCTCTGCCGCCGGTCAAGGCTCATCTGGGACCCCAGCTGCCCTTCCAGGACCCCATTTACCCTTCCAGGACCCCATTTACCCTTCCAGGATCCGTTTTACCCTTCCAGGACCCCATTTACCCTTCCAGGACCCCATTTACCCTTCCAGGATCCGTTTTACCCTTCCAGGACCCCATGTACCCTTCCAGGACCCCATTTACCCATCTAGGATCCCATTTACCCTTCCTGGATCACATTTACCCTTCCAGGACCTTCCAGGACCCCATGTACCCTTCCAGGACCACATTTACCCTTCCAGGATCCGTTTTACCTTTCCAGGACCCCATTTAGCCCTTCCAGGACCCCATGTACCCTTCCAGGACCCCATTTACCCTTCCAGGACCCCATTTACCCTTCCTGGATCACATTTACCCTTCCAGGACCTTCCAGTTTCTCATTTACCCTTCCAGGATCCGTTTTACCCTTCCAGGATCACATTTATCTTTCCAGTATCCCATTTACTCTTCCAGGACCCCATGTACCCTTCCAGGACCCCATTTATCCTTCTAGGATCACATTTACCCTTCCAGGACCCCATGTACCCTTCCAGGACCCCATTTATCCTTCTAGGATCACATTTACCCTTCCAGGACCACATTTACCCTTTCCAGGATCGCATTTACCCTTCCAGAACCCCCATTTACCCTTCCAGGACCCCCATTTACCCTTCCAGGACCCCATTTCCACCTCAGCACCCTACTGGCCCTGTGTTTTAACCCCATATTTCAACTTTAATCCCACATTTTAACCCCGCATTCAACCCCACATTTTAACCCCATATTTCAACTTTAACCCCATGCTTTAACCCCATATTTCAACTTTAACCCCATGCTTTAACCTCATATTTCAACTTTAACCCCACATTTTAACCTCATATTTTAACTTTAACCCCATCTTTTAACCCCATATTTTAACCCCAAATTTTAACCGCATGTTTTAATTTTAACCTCATCTATTACCCCATATTTAACCCTATATTTCAATTTTAACCCCCTATTTTAACCCCATATTTCAATTTTAACCCCCTATTTTAGTTTTCTCCCCCCAGAATGAAGGATACCCTCGGGGAGCAGGGCCAGCACCCTGTGCCACCTCTCGGGGCTGCCCAGGATGTCCTGGCCACGAAGGACATTTATAACCCCCTATTTTAACTTTAACCCCATATTTTAAACCTATATTTTAAACACATATTTTAAACTTTAACCCCATATTTTTATTGTAACCCCATGCTTTAACCCCGTATTTTAACTTTAACCCCATCTTTTAACCCCATATTTTAATTTTAACCCCATGTTCTAACCCCATATTTTAATTTTAACCCCATCTATCAACCCCATATTTTAACCCTGAATTTCAATTTTAACCCCATCTATTAACCCCATTTTACCCCATATTTTAACCCCATTTTACCCCATATTTTAAATTTAACCCCATGCTTTAACACCATGTTTTAACCCCCATAGCTTAATTTCAATCCCCTATTTTAACCCCATATTTCAATTTTAACCCCATATTCTAACCCCATTTTAACCCCATATTTTAACTTTAACCCCCTATTTTAACCCCATATTTCAATTTTAACCCCATATTTTAACTTTAACCCCATTTAACCCCCTATTTCAGTTTCTCCCCCCAAATGAAGGGTACCCTCAGGGAGCAGGGCCAGCACCCTGTGCCACCTCTCGGGGCTGCCCAGGATGTCCTGGCCAGGAAGGACATGTATAACTCCAGGTTTTAACTTTAACCCCGTATGGGAAAGTGAACGCCAGAGGGGAAGGGGAACCCCATAGGCGAAACCCCAGGGGAACCCCAGAGTGAACTGGGAACCCCCTAGGGAACCCCAGATGTCAAGGGAACCCCAGAGTTTAACGTTAAACCCCACAGGTGGAACCCCACATTTCAATTTTAACCCCATATTTCAATTTTAACCTCATATTTTAACCCCATATTTCAGTTTTTCCCCCCAGAATGAAGGATACCCTCAGGGAGCAGGGCCAGCACCCTGTGCCACCTCTCGGGGCTGCCCAGGATGTCCTGGCCACGAAGGACAGGTATAACCCCAAATGGCAAGGGGTAACCCCAGAGGGAACGGGAACCCCCGAGGTAAAACCCCACAGGAAATTGCAACCCTAGAGGGGAACGTGTAACACATAGTGGAACCCCAGGGTGGAACCCCATATTGTAATTGTAACCCCATCTATCAACCCAGAGTTTAACCCATCTTGCAATTTTAACCCCATTTTTCAACTTTAACCCCACATTTTACCCCATTTAACCCCGTATTTCAGTTTTTGCCCCCAAATGAAGGATACCCTCGGGGAGCAGGGCCAGCACCCTGTGCCACCTCTCGGGGCTGCCCAGGATGTCCTGGCCCAGCAGCGCGTGCCTCTGGAAGTGCTCCTGCACCACGGCCACCGAGCGCCTGCGGACACGGGGACATCAGGGCTGGCCCAGGGACTTGGGGACACAAACAGGGGACAGGAGAGGGCGGAAAAGAGAAGGAGGCTGGGGGGGGGGCGCACGGGAAGGGGGGGGAGGCAGAGGGGGGAAGGCAGGAGGGGGGGAGAAAGAGAGGGGGGGAAGGGGGGGAAGGGAGGGGGAGAGGGGAGGGGGAGAGGGGCGAAGGGAAGAGAGAAGAGAAGAGAAGAGAAGAGAAGAGAAGAGAAGAGAAGAGAAGAGAAGAGAAGAGGAAGAGGAAGAGAAGAGAAGAGAAGAGAAAGAGGAGAGAGGAGAGAAGAGAAGAGGGACGAGAGGAGAGAAAAGAAGAGGGAGAAAGAGGACAGCACAGAGAAGGAGAGAGCAGAGGATAGGAGAGAGAGAGAGGAGAGGAGAGGAGATGAGACGAGGAGAGAGAGAGAGAGTGAAGGAGAGGGTATAGAGGATGAGGAGAGAGAGAGATAGAGGGAGAGCGAGATGACAGGAGGAGAGGATAGAGTCTAGATTAGAGTATATGTAGTGAGATGATGAGATGAAGAGAGGAGAGGATATTATATATATTATATATGATATTAGATCGTATGATATAATTCCAGTATTGCATCCTTTTTATATATTTATCATTTTATTTTATATTTACTTTAGATATTAATTTTATATATATAAACAGATCTTTTATACATATAATTACAAACTTTATATAATAATATATAATATATAATAATGTAATGAATATATTGCTATTACCATTAGGTAATGAAAATATTAATGTTACTATTATCTACTATATACATTAAATAGATATAATGATATATATAATCATAGATGTAATTTAATATATTATATTGTATGTATATAATAGACAATAATAAACATTAATATAGTTAATAGATAATAATAAACATAATATATTAATGTACATATTATATATACCATATATTATATATTATTACAGTATATATTATATTTATATTATATTATATTATATTATATTATATTATATTATATTATATTATATTATATTATATTATATTATATTATATTATATATATCTAATATATATTACATATATTTATTAATAGAACAATACACACATATTATATATTATATAAATTATATATTGTTATTAATGTGTGTAAGATATATAATGTACATTGCTATAAGAATATATACATTATATTATATATATTATACATTATATTAATATATTATATTGTTAATTTTGTATATTATATATACACATTATATGCTATATATGATATATTAAAATACATCTTATTTTTAAAAATAGATATCATTTTATGTATATAAAATTATATCTATATATAATTTATATAAAATTATTAACAGTAATTAAAGAAACAAGTAGTAAGAATTAAACCAAATTATTTTAGATTATTTTTCAGTATAAAAGCTTTAACTTTTTAGAATAAAAGTTTTTTAAAGGCCTCTCAGTTCTCCCATGCCTGGGCCATAGAAGGAGGAATTCTCTGAGGAATGTTCACGTACCTGATGAAGGGGTGCACGGGGTGGGAGAGGGTCACCTTCTTCACCGTGTCTGCACCGCCCTGGGGGCAGGGGCACACTGGGGTGGGCACGGGGGATGGGCACCCCAAACCCACCTTCACCAGGGCAGGGGGGGCTGGGCACCCCAAACCCACTGCTCCAAACTCAGGGGGGGCTGGGCACCCCAAACCCACTGCTCCAGGGGGGGCTGGGCACCCCAAACCCACTGCTCCAAACTCAGGGGGGGATGGGCACCCCAAACCCACTGGTCTAAACTCGGGCACCCCAAACCCACTGCTCTGGGGGGGGGCTGGGTACCCCAAACCCACTGCTCCGGGGGGGGCTGGGCACCCCAAACCCACTGCTCCAAACTCAGGGGGGGCTGGGCACCCCAAACCCACTGCTCCAGGGGGGGGCTGGGCACCCCAAACCCACTGGTCTAAACTCAGGGGGGGATGGGCACCCCAAACCCACTGGTCTAAACTCGGGCACCCCAAACCCACTGCTCCAGGGGCAGGGGGGGCTGGGCACCCCAAACTCACTGCTCTGGGCTCAGGGGTGCCCAAACCCCCCTGGCACCCACCTTCACCAGGCTGAGGGGTACCCAATCCCACCTTGACCAGGCTGAGGGGTGCCCAAACCCCCCTGGCACCCACCCTGACCAGGCTGAGGGGTACCCAATCCCACCTTGACCAGGCTCAGGGGTACCCAAGCCCCCCTGGCACCCACCTTGACCAGGCTCAGGTACTCCACAGCCGCTGCCCTCAGAGCTGGGGACCATTTCCTGACGGCGTCGTCGCACACCCAGCAGTGCACACCCCTCCTGCCCGAGTACACCCACAGGCGGTGCCGCACGCCCAGGTCCTCTGCGGGGCACACGGGGGGTTTGGGGGGCACAGGTGGGGTTTGGGGGGGCACAGGTGGGGTTTGGGGGGGACACGGGGGGTTTGGGGGGCATAGATGGGGTTTGGGGGGCACAGGTGGGGTTTAGGGGGCACAGGTGGGGTTTGGGGGGGCACAGGTGGGGTTTGGGGGGGCATGGATGGGGTTTGGGGGGCACACCGTGGGTTTGGGAGGGCACAGATGGGGTTTGGGGGAGCATGGATGGGGTTTGGGGGGCAAAGGTGGGGTTTGGGGGGCATAGATGGGGTTTGGGGGGCACACCGGGGGTTTGGGGGGGCACAGATGGGTTTTAGGGGGGCACATGGGAGGTTTGGGGGAGCACATGTGGAGTTTGGGGGGCACACGGGGGTTTAGGGGGCACAGGTGGGATTTGGGTGGGAACACGTGGGGTTTGGGTGGCACAGGTGGAGTTTGGGGGGGCACACATGGGGGGGGCACCATGTGTTTAGTTGAGGTGTTGGGGCTGGGTTGGACTTGATGATCCTAAAGTTCTCTTCCAACCCAGAATTCTGTGAATTCTGTGAATTTTGGGAATTCCCAGGGACAGGGGAGGTGGTGGAGTCACGACCCTGGGTGTGTTTAACAAAGCCTGGACGTGGCATGACCATTGGCCATGGTTTAGTTGAGGTGTTGGGGCTGGGATGGACTTGATGACCTTAAAATTCTCTTCCAACCCAGAATTCTGTGAATTCTTTGGGGTCTGGCATCGGTGGGACCCGGACACGCCCAGCCAGGACCCCCGTGTGCCCCCGAGCCCCTCACCCACGAGCGCGCGGTCGATGATGCGGACGGCGATGGTCATCAGCGTCCAGCACTTGGAGCAGATATCAGCCGAGCTGGGGGCACAGTGAGGGGGCTCAGCTGGACACCCCACACCCCTGAACCCCCTCCCAGCCCCGGAACCCCCCGAGGAACCTGCAGCACGTCCGGACATCGTCGTAATCCGTCATGTCGATGTCAAAGACCAGCTCCTTCTCCTGCGGCTGGAAGGCTCCCAGGTGCACCGTGTTGTGCTGGTTGGGCTGCACGAGGGACACGAGGGACAGGACGGGCTCAGCCTGGCCACAGACCCCTGCAGACCCCCCCCCCCAGCACGGTGGGCAGGACTCACCCGGTGGGAGTAGACAGCCCCGATGTCGATTTTGTAGGGGTTGATCTTCTGCAGTTCCCGCTCCAGCTCCTGGGGGCTGCTGAAGGACTGGAAGCGCAGGTAGACATCGTCCCGCAGCGTGAAGGAGAATTCCCGCAGCTGGAAGTAGTTCTTCACCACTGCAGAGACCGGGAGGGTCGGGGGGGGTCAGTGCCATCCTAAATCCCCCCATTACAGTCACCCCCAGACCCCCCTTTCCCTGCTCCTCCCGGTGTCCCGGTCAGTGCATCCACCCACCGCCCGCCCCGGCATCCCGACGTGCGCTGGGACCGGGCATCGCGGTGTTCCCGCCCGGTATCGGTGCCCCCAGCCCGGCATCGGTGCCCTCGGTCGTTATCGGTGCCCCCTGCCCGGTATCGGTGCCCCCCGGTGAAGACCCCCCGCGGCTCCCGGTGGAGCCCCCAAGCCCCGTATCGGTGCCCCCCAGCCCCGTATCGGTGTCCCCGCCCGGTATCACGATCCCCGGTAGAACCCCCAGCCCGGTATCCCGATCCGCCGTAGAGCCCCCCGCCCGGTATCGGTGCCCCCCGCCCGGTATCGGTGCCACCCGCCCGGTATCGGTGCCCCCCGCCCGGTATCGGTGCCCCCGCCCGGTATCGCCACATCCCCGACGCCGCCCCCCCGCCCGGTACCGGTTCTCCCCCTCGCTCACCGCCGCCGTAGCTGAGCCAGCGGCCGTAGGGGCCGTGCGGGAAGAGCCGCCGGTAATAGATCGGGAGCAGGTCGGGCAGCACCGCCGGATCGAACCCCGCCATGGCGGGAAACGGCGGCGGGAGACGGCGGGAAACGGCGACGCCGGGCCCGGGGGCCGCCGGGAGTTGTAGTCCGGCCCCGGGCCGGGGGCGGAGGGCACCGGGAACCGGGGGTGCGCTGCTCGGGGGAAGTGGGAGGAGAGCAAAGCATCGGGGAGGTCCCGGGATGGAGGGGAGGGGATGCCCCGGGGTCTGAGGGGTCTGGGGTCTTGGGGTCCCGGTGGGGGTCTTGGAGCGCTGAGGTCCGAGGGGTCCCGGAACCGGGAGGGTCGCGGGGTACTGAGGTGCGGAGATGTCCCGGGGTCCGAGGGGGTTCCGAGGTGGGTGGGAGCCGGTGCGCTGAGGTTAGGGGGGATTTTGGGGTCCCGCAATGCCCCGGGGCGGGTGGGTCCGGGAGCACGGAGGTCCCGGGATGTCCCGGTGTCCTGAGGTATCCCGGTGTCCTGAGGTATCCCGGTGTCCGGGGGTATCCCGGTGTCCGGAGAGGTCCGGGAGCGTGGGGGTCCAGGGGTGTCCCGGTGCCCAAGGGGGTGCCAGAAAGGACTGTCCGGGGGTATCCCGGTGTCCGGGTGGGTCCCTGGACGAGGGGTCCTGGCTTGTCCCGGGGTCCGGTAGACCCTGGGGTGCTGAGGTCCCGGAGGGGTCCCGGCTGTCGGGGTGGTCCCAGGATCTGGGAGGGTCCCGGGGTAGTCCCGTGATCCGGAGGGCTCCCGGGGCGGGGAGTGCGGGGATGTTCCATGCTCCGGGGTGGTCCCGGGCTCCGGGGGTCTCTCGGGAGGGCAACGCAGAGGTGCGGGAACCCGCGGGCCCTGCCCCGCTCCCGTTAACTATTCCCCACAAGAGCGGCCGGGGCGAAGCCCCGGGACATATCCCGGGGCACTGCCAGCAGCCCGGCGGGCTCCAGGCGGCAGCAGCGGGACGAGCCCCGTAAGAGGACGGGGCGGAGCCGCTCCAGCATCCCGGTAGTGCCCGGAGGCCCAGCGGTATCTCCGCGATCGTTGCCCCGGAGTCCGCAAATTAATTATTAACAGCGGCCAGAGGGAAAGGCCGGGGTCGGGACAAACCACTCCTGGCCACGTCCTCGTCCCCATCCCGGCGCCGGTGCCACCGCCGAGGATGTGGCTGTACGTGGTGGCCGCGCTGCTGGGGCTGTTCCTGCTGCGCCGCTGGCACCGGGAGCGGCAGACGGTGCCGCGGCTCTCGGAGAAGCACGTGCTGATCACGGGATGCGACAGCGGCTTCGGGAACCTGCTGGCACGGCAGCTGGACGCGCGGGGAATGCGGGTGCTGGCCGCCTGCCTGACGGACGCCGGCGCCGAGCAGCTGCGGGCGGCCACCTCCGAGCGGCTGCAGACCGTCCTGCTGGATGTCACCTGCAGCAAGAGCATCGCCGATGTCACCGCCTGGGTCCGGCAGCGTGTGGGTGATCAAGGTACAATGGGGCTGATGCCCCTGTTGTCCCCCCTGGTTGCCCCAGACAGGCTGCGGGGCAATCAGGGCTCTGTGATTAATTGCTGCCTGGCCAGAGGTGCTTCTCTGGCCACATCCATCTGCCATCGGCTCCTGCAGGAGAGCTGCCTGCGCTGAGAGTTCAGCTTTCAGCCCTTTCTCCCTGAAAACCAGCTAATTTAGAGCTGATTGCCCCAACAGCTCTCCTGCCACCTTGCCCACTCAACACGGGGGAGGCTGGCACTGGGCTGTGGGCTGAGGAACAACCCCAGCTCATCCCATCCCCTCTGCAGGGCTCTGGGGGCTGGTGAACAACGCAGGCATCGCCATCCCCACTGCTCCAAACGAGTGGCTGACCAAGGAGGACTTTGTCAAGGTGCTGGATGTCAACCTGCTGGGGCTGGTGGAGGTGACGCTGAGCCTCCTGCCGCTGGTGCGGCGGGCGCGGGGCCGCGTGGTCAACGTGGCCAGCGTGATGGGCCGCGTGTCCTTCTTTGGGGGAGGCTACTGCATCTCCAAATTCGGCGTGGAAGCCTTCTCTGACAGCCTCAGGTAAGTCTGGACCAACAGGTCTCCATTGTGATTTCTCAACTTGTTTTTCTGGACTTTGTCTGGCACAGCTGTCAGCTCTAATCCTCGCACAACTGTGACTGAGCACAGGTCGGTCTCGTTTCTGCTGCTGAGGTGGGAGCAGCTCCTGCACTGGAATGGAGCCTCCCCCGTGGACATTGGCCCTGTCCAAGATCCTGCAGGACATGGCCCTGCTGCCCTGAGCTTTGCTTTGTTCCCAACCCATCCAGATGTGGCAAACATTTGCTGACACACCATCTCAGCCATGTGCCAGGCTGGCACAGGGTCCACTGGCATGGTCAGGCTCTGCTCCACACCTTGTGCATGAGGCTGCATGCCATGGCAGATGGGGGCACGGAGCCTCCCCTGTGGACACTGGCCCTGCCCAAGAAACTGCCTCAAGCTTTTCTTTGCTCCCAACCCACCCAGATGTGGCAAACATTTGCTGACACACCATCTCAGCCATGTGCCAGGCTGGCACAGGGTCCACTGGAGTGGTCAGGCTCTGCCCCACACCTCTGGCACGAGGCTCCATGCCATGGCAGATGCGGGCACGGGCGCCCTCGGGTTCTGCTCCCATGTCCCACGGGGCTTGATCCCTTCCAGGCTGGAGATGCACAACTTTGGGGTGAAGGTCTGTGTGATCGAGCCAGGCTACTTCAAAACCATGATCACCAACGTTGAGAACCTGGAGAAGAATTTTCATGCCAGCTGGGAGAAGCTTCCTGCAGAAATCAAAGCGAGTTATGGGGAGAGTTACTTGAGGAGTTGTAAGTACCTCCCCCAAAGGCTGAGTGATTCTCTTGGTGTCCTGACACAAGGCACATCCCCAGGACCACGGGGGTCCCACGGGGGTCCCACTGCCCCAAAACCCCCTGGAGCCACTTGGCTCCGCTCAGCTCCAGGCTCTCAGTGGTGTTTTCTGCCTCTGCAGTCGTGGCCATGCTCAAACTGCTGCAGAAGGGCTTCAACACCGACCTGTCACTGGTCACCAACTGCATGGAGCACGCTCTGACCAGCCTCCACCCCCGCAGCCGCTACTCCGCCGGCTGGGACGCCAAGCTGCTCTACCTGCCCCTCAGCTACCTGCCCTCAGCCCTCAGCGACGCCCTTTTCACCATGTTCTACCCCAAATCTGTTGGGAAAGCCTGAGGTGGGGTTGCAGCTGGCAGCCAGGATGAGAGTGAGATCGAATAACACACGGTGGGATCCAAAGCTGGCTGCAGGCAAGGCCACACCGAGGTCCCTGAATTTGTAACTGTGGGTGTGTCTGACCCTCTGTCCCCTGCTCCTAGATGGGTTTGTCCTGAATAAAGACCCCCTGTCCCCTCCTGGCTGTGCGTGGTGTCACTCAGGCTGTGGCACTGAGGCTGTGCCTGGGGGCTCTGGCTCTTCCTTTGAGCACCTGCTGCATTCAGGACCCAGCCCTGGACAAGGTGCCCAGGGACTTGCCCTGACTGGCACCCCAGGTATTGGCACATGCCAGTAAAACTCAGACCTGTTCCAACCTGAGCAGATTTCCCTCTAGGCAAAGAACCGGGCAGCTTCTTACAGAATCCTCCTCCTATGCTTCCTCCTCCTCCTCCTCCTCCTCCTGCAGAGCTGGGTGGGGGGGACTCTCCTGCTCCATCACCACATTTGGGGACCCTGTTGCCCACCAACGCTGGGAGAGAGGGAAAGATCCAGGGTTGGTGCTGCTGACGGTGCCTGGAAGGTTCCACCAAATCCAGCTCCGAGGGGCATTGGGATCCACCTAGGAGCAGAGCAGAGCCCCGGGCACGGGGAAAGTGGTGCAAGGCAAAGCCGGGAATTACCAAAACTACAAATCAGGAGGACAAAACTCACCCGGGGGAGGGAGCTGCCGCAATCCCGGCTCTATAAACGCGGCCGGAGCGCGGCTGGCACGGGCTGTCACCCAGCGGTGCCACCGCCGAGGATGTGGCTGTACGTGGTGGCCGCGCTGCTGGGGCTGCTCCTGCTGCGCCGCTGGCACCGGGAGCGGCAGACGGTGCCGCAGCTCTCGGAGAAGCACGTGCTGATCACGGGATGCGACAGCGGCTTCGGGAACCTGCTGGCACGGCAGCTGGACGCGCGGGGAATGCGGGTGCTGGCCGCCTGCCTGACGGACGCCGGCGCCGAGCAGCTGCGGGCGGCCACCTCCGAGCGGCTGCAGACCGTCCTGCTGGATGTCACCTGCAGCAAGAGCATCGCCGATGTCACCGCCTGGGTCCGGCAGCGTGTGGGTGATCAAGGTACAATGGGGCTGATGCCCCTGTAGTCACCCCTGGCTTCCCCTGCCAGGCTGCGGGGCAATCAGGGCTCTGTGATTAATTGCTGCCTGGCCAGAGGTGCTTCTCTGGCCACATCCATCTGCCATCGGCTCCTGCAGGAGAGCTGCCTGGGCAGAGAGTTCAGCTTTCAGCCCTTTCTCCCTGAAAACCAGCTAATTTAGAGCTGATTGCCCCAACAGCTCTCCTGCCACCTTGCCCACTCAACACGGGGGAGGCTGGCACTGGGCTGTGGGCTGAGGAACAACCCCAGCTCATCCCATCCCCTCTGCAGGGCTCTGGGGGCTGGTGAACAACGCAGGCATCGCCATCCCCACTGCTCCAAACGAGTGGCTGACCAAGGAGGACTTTGTCAAGGTGCTGGATGTCAACCTGCTGGGGCTGGTGGAGGTGACGCTGAGCCTCCTGCCGCTGGTGCGGCGGGCGCGGGGCCGCGTGGTCAACGTGGCCAGCGTGATGGGCCGCGTCTCCTGTTTCGGTGGTGGCTACTGCATCTCCAAATTCGGCGTGGAAGCCTTCTCTGATAGCCTCAGGTACGGTTGTGGCAGCTCCCGGAGCTCTCCCGTGCTCTCCCCGCTGTCCTCTGGCGGGGTTTTATTTCCGTATTTACTCCCGGTTACTTTTTACCCAGAGATCTTGTGAAACGCTGACCACAAGCGGGCTGGGAGCGTGGGCAGGGCTGGAGCCGTGGGTGTGCAACCAGGGGAAGGGTTTCAAGGAGCTCTGGATGGACCAGTCCAGGAGGTCCCGGGGTGTCCCAGGGTCCGGGGCTCTGGTGTCCAGGGAAGTCCCGAGGTGCTGAGATTCGGGGAGGTCCCGGGATCCGGGAATGCTCCGGGGTCTGGGGTGCTCCCGAGGCACTGAGGTTCAAGGGGATTCCAGGAACCCGGGGTCCAGAAGGGTCCCGGGCATGGAAGTCCGGGAATGTCTCGGGATCCAAGAGGGTCCCTGGAGCAAGGACAATGTTCCCCTGTGCCCATGAGGGAACGCTTGGGGGGGTGTCACCAGCAGCTCCTCGCTCCCCCGTGCTCTCTGCCCCCTTCGGGGCTGCAGCTCCCGCTGACGCCCCCACCTCGGGCAGGCGGGAGCTGCGTCCCTTCGGAGTGCGGGTCTCCATCATCGAACCTGGAGGCTTCCAGACGGGAATGATGGAGCCCGCCCCGCTGGTGAAGGGCTTCGTTCGCCTCTGGGAGCGGCTCCCGGCCGAAGCCCAGGCAGCCTACGGCCGCTCCTACCTGGACAAATGTGAGTCCGGCCCCTCCCCGCACCGCCACCCCCGCTGACGCCACCTCCATGGCGCTGACCCCCTTCTGCCCACCCAGATGCCAAGAGCTCCACGCTGCTGCACCGCCTGAGCAGCTCCCGCCTGTCGCATGTCACCGATGCCATGACACACGCGCTGCTGTCCCGCTGCCCCCGCAGCCGCTACGCCGCCGGTTGGGACGCCTGGCTCCTCTTCCTCCCCCTCAGCTACTGCCCGGCCTGGCTGTCCGACACCATCCTGGGCTTCTTCCTGCCCATCCCGGCCAGAGGGACCCCCTGAGGGCCACCCGAGCGGGGACATGGCCCGTGGGTGTCTCACGCCATCGGGAACGTGCTCAATAAAGGCGGTGCAATGCTGGAAGTGTCCGATGGTCACTTGGCCACTGTGCCGGTGACCACGGGGGGGGTCCCATGGCAGATCCCGGCTGCTGCCCGTGGCCAGAGCAGCCGAGTAACCCGGGATACCCCGTCTCGGCTGGCCGGGAGCGGGCCGGGAAAGGCAGCGCGGTGTTTATCCATCCCCTGGGCACGGCGTATCCCGGGATACCCAGGCTGAGCTGACAGAGATCGGGCCGGGAAAGGCAGCGCGGTGTTTATCCATCCCCTGGGCACGGCGAATCCCGGGATACCCAGGCTGAGCTGGCAGAGATCGGGCTGGGAAAGGCAGCGCGGTGTTTATCCATCCCCTGGGCACGGCGTATCCCGGGATACCCCGGCTGAGCTGACAGAGATCGGGCTGGGAAAGGCAGCGCGGTGTTTATCCATCCCCTGGGCTCGCGGGCGGTGATCCCTGCGTCACTCATCGAGCTAATTAAGAGCTGATTAGCGATCAGTAGCTGAGGGGCAGGCCTCTGAGGTTGTGCACTTGCCAGCGGGACCAGAGCAGCGCCAACGCAGCCCCGCTCGCCCCAGCTCTGGCAAGGACAAGGGGATACGGTCCCGAGCCCACCCGAGTGGACCAGGACCCCCGGATGCCACGGGGAGGGCGAGGGGGATGGGGAGAAGCCGGGACCTTGCACAAGCTGCCTTCAGCTGGCCGAGCTGCTTCCCCAGCCAAGGAAGCTTTTCCCAAATGTTTTCTTTGGCTTAGAAAGTTCAAACGTGCCCGGCAGCCCCGGCAGGTCACGTTCGGGACCGGGATGTCCCCAGGGGCCGGGATGTGGCGTGCCAACCCCCTCGGGAGCTGCAGCCTTGGCTGAACCTGCCGTGCCACCTGTGCCCAAATCCCTCCGGCAGCACCGCGGGCCGCCGACGGCTGCCAGGGGAGGGAAGGAGTTTGGGAATTGCAGATGCCCGGAGCTGCCTCTGCCTGGAGCCCACCTCTCCAGACCCCGAGGGAGGCTGGGGGCTCCTGGGCACACATTTGGGGTGCTGGGAGCCTTGGGGCACCCCAACATTGCGGCAGGGATGAGGGCTGAGCCGCCTGTCCCAACCCTGCTCAGTTGGCTTGGAAACACAACCGGCATTCCCAGCAGGATCAGCAGCCCCTGCACGATCCTTGACAGCTCCCAGATCCTGCTCAGCGCCAGAGTTCGGTGTGGAAATTGCCTGACCGGTTAAATAAAACCAGCAGAGCATTGCTTCTCCCTCGGGCGGGGCAAATCCCCCCAGCCCCTCGATGGCAGAGCAGCCTCTCACCACCCCCACGGCCCCAGCTGAGCCAAAATGTGCCCGAAGCCGCCGAGTTCCTGTTTGGAAGCTGCTCCTGCCGGGCTTGGTACCTGCACACGGGGTCACCAGCGCTGGGCTTGTTGTTGTGAGCCCCGACTTATCAGCGCCCTGGCGCTTCCCCGCTCCCCGAGCCTTCCTTCCGAGCCGATTGTTGATCCCGCGGTCTTGGCTGCGCTAGAAAAAAGGAGATTTCCTGCAATTGTTTCGCAGGACTTGCAGCCCGATGCAAAAATTTTCTGCCTATCAGCCCCCTCCCCAGCGCCGGGGCGAGGCTTGAGCCCCCCTGGCTTCCCCTGCCAGACCGCGGGGCAATCAGGGCTCTGTGATTAATTACTGCCTGGCCAGAGGTGCTTCTCTGGCCACATCCATCTGCCATCGGCTCCTGCGGGAGCGCTGCCCGGGCAGAGAGTTCAGCTTTCAGCCCTTTCTCCCTGAAAAAACCCCGAGCTCACCCTGATATCGAGGTGGCATCAAGGACAGCTTTGGCACCTTTGTTATAACGCACCCCACCCCCAGGATTCCCGGAGCTGGGGCAGGACCTGGGATGTGTTTTCCCCACAGAATGATCCAGGCAGGATCCAAGCTCTTGCCCCGGCGGGGTGACAGTGGAGGGGACACTCAGGAAGCCTCGGGGACCTCCGCCCACCCCCAGGCACCTGCGGCTTCCACACCGACACCTGCCCGGGGCCTCCCCGCGCCCGTCCCCACCCTGTGACAAAATCAAACGGGAGCCGAGTCCCGGCGCTGGAAGTGCAGCGAAGTGTCCCCCGCGCTGGGCTGGCTCAGGATGTCGCACCACGCCGGTCATTTCCTGCCCAGCAAGCGGCCACCGAGCCCACCCGAGCTCCGTGCCCAGAGGCGCTCGAGCTGCCGAGCCGAGAGGATCCCCCCGCTCCCGAGCAGCCCCTGCGCAGCCCCCGCTCAGCCGCCGGTGAGCCAGTGCCGTCCCTGCTCCCTCGTGTCCCTTCTGTCTGTCTGTCCCCTTTACCATCTGTCTGTCCCCTCACCCATCCGTCCGTCCCTTCTCCTGTTTGTCTGTCGCTGGTCTTGTCTGCCTGTCCTTTCTCCTGTCCGTCTGTCCCCTCTCCCATCCGTCTGTCCCTTCTCCTGTTTGTCTGTCGCTGGTCTTGTCTGCCTGTCCTTTCTCCTGTCTGTCTGTCCCCTCTCCCATCCATCTGTCCCCTCTTCCATCCGTCTGTCCCTGCTTCTTTCTGCCTGTCCCTTCTCCTGTCCGTTTGTCCCCTTTACCATCCATCTGTCCCCTCACCCATCTGTCCGTCCCTTCTCCTGTTTGTCTGTCGCTGGTCTTGTCTGCCTGTCCCTTCTCCTGTCCATCTGTCCCCCATCCCATCCATCTGTCCTCTGTCCCATCTGTCTGTTCCTTCTCCCTTTTGTCTGTCCCTTCTGTCTGCCTGTCCCTTCTCTTGTCTGTCTGTCCCCTCTCCCCTCTCCCATCCGTCCGTCCCTTCTCCTGTTTGTCTGTCCCTGGTCCTGTCTGCCTGTCCCTTCTCCTGTCCGTCTGTCCCCTTCACCATCCATCTGTCCCCTCGCCCATCTCTCTGTCCCTTCTCCTGTCCATCTGTCCCCTCTCCTGTCCGTCTGTCCTGTCTCTCCTCAGCCCCAGCGGCCTCTCAGGACCTGCAGGACAGAGAGGACGGGAGGTTCAGGGAGGTTCAGGATCCCTGGGGGTGGCAGCTCCAGCCTCCCCTTGTTCTGGGGCCCGTGGGTGCCAGCCTGGCTGGGTGCCACAGGGGTGACACTCACAGGGGACACCAGCTGTGGCTCGGTCCTGGCTTGCCAGGCTCCGAATGAAGCGGGAAGACCCCGCTGGAAGGGCAGAGCCCTGCAGCATTCCCGAGGGAACGGCTGCTCCTGGGCACATTCCCAAGGGATCGGCTGCTCCTGGGCACCTCCAGCAGCCCGAGGCTGGACGGGCTCCGCAGCCTCTTCGCTGTGCGGGGATCGGGGCTCTCACTTGGGGCAGTTAAAGGATGTTCAGGCCAACTGCATTTCCCTGAAATGTGTAATTTTGTCACTTCCTTGGATGTCCCGAGGGCTCCCGGCAGGGTGAGGGCTGCTGGCAAGTGCTCCCGCCCCGAGGGCTCGGGTGGGAGCGGTGGCTTTCCCGCTGGAGCTGACTCTGGGACAGAGCCACCGACACCTCTGTGTCCCAGGCCAGGTTCTGGGACAGGGGACAGCCACCACATGCGGTGACTGTCGTTTGTGGCTGGAATCTAACCTGGGATGTGAGGGCATCACCTGGGTGGACTCAGCATCTTTTGAGGGTTGGGAGTAAAAGTTGGATTAGAAGCTCCCAGAAGGATCTTTTTGAGCCCCACTGTTTCAGGCTGCCCAGCTCAGTGCTCTCTCTTTCCCTGCAGCCACCAGGATGGCCGAGGTGACCACTGTCCCCATGGAGACACACACTGTCCCCAGCGAGTACGGGGACTACCGCAACCTGTCCGAGCTGTTCTACCTCCTGAACCACACCTACACCTACTGTGAGCTCAGCCTGGATGAGAACATCAAGAGAGTGGTTCTCTTCATCCTCTACCTGGTCATCTTCGTGGTGGGCTTGGTGGAGAACCTCCTCGTCATCTGGGTCAACTGGCAGACACGGGGCACCAAGAGCTTGGTCAACCTGTACATCATCAACATGGCCATCGCCGACCTGGGCGTGCTGCTCTCGCTGCCCGTCTGGATGCTGGAGGTGATGCTGGATTACACCTGGCTCTGGGGCAGCTTCCTCTGCCGCTTCACCCACTACTTCTACTTCGCCAACATGTACGCCAGCATCTTCTTCCTCACCTGCCTGAGCGTGGATCGCTACGTGACCCTGACCAGCTCCTCCCCCTTCTGGCAGCGGCACCAGCACCGCGTGCGCCGCGCCGTCTGCGCCTGCAGCTGGCTCCTGGCCGCCGCCATCCCCGTGCTGGAGGTGGCTCACATGCAGCTGGTCAACACCGGGGAGCCCATCTGCATCTTCATGGCCCCTTTCGAGACCTATGACGAGTGGGCTCTGGCGGTCAGCTTGGCCACCACCACCATCGGCTTCCTCATCCCCTTCCCCATCATCGCGGCCTTCAACGTGCTGACGGCGCGCTTCGTCCGGCGCGCCAAGCCCGAGAGCCGCAAGCACTGCCTGCTCATCTACGCCTACATCGGGGTGTTCCTGCTCAGCTGGCTGCCCTTCCACGCCGTGCTGACTCTGCTCACCCTCGAGGGCAACCACATCATCCTGCACTGCACCTTCGCCCACCTCCTCTACTTCTTCTACGACATCATCGACTGCTTCACGCTGCTCCACTGCGTCGTCAACCCCATCCTCTACAACTTCCTCAGCAAGAACTTCCGCAGCAAACTCATCTCTGCCGTGGTCAAGTACATCCCCAAGGACCACGGGGGCCAGAAGGGCGCTGGCAACTCCTCCTCCAGCACGCAGCACTCCATAGTCATCGCGAAGGACAACAGCCCTCCCAACTGAGGGGGGTCAGGTTCTCCCAGTCTCCGTCCTGGTGGCTCCCTGGGGACAGTGGGGTTGGTTTTCCTGCTGCTGAGGACACATTTGCTTGGGCACAGCCCTTCTTGGCTGGGCACCTCCCGTGGCAGGATGAGGTGCCAGGTTTGAGGAGAGCTGGGAGCTGTGGACATCTTGCCTCTGGAGGGCTGTTGTATCCAACCTAAAGAAAGGATAAGAGAAAATTATATTCCTGTTTGACAAGAGAAACCCTTGCAATAATAAAGCCTGTTGTTCCTCTCAGTGTCTGACACAACCCAGCCCCAAGATCAGAGCCCCTCCTGCCCCCCCAGGCTGTTGGAGTTGCACCATCTGCCCCATCACGGCTGTTCCTGCACCCCCAAACTGCCCCTGAGCCCCAGCCCTGGGCATGGCCCTGCCTGGTGAGTGCCATCCCGAGTGGGAGAGGAGGAATCGCCCCTCTGGAGCACAAACCTCCCCCCACAGTGCCCAGCAACGCCCAGAGCCTGATTTCTGAGAGATGAGGGCAGAGCAGCCCAAGGGGCTGAGCAGGGCACAGACCTGAGGGGAGGAACAACTTGGAGCTGAGATCAGCCCCTCCTTCAGGGCAATTTTGCAAACCCAGCTGTAAATTAATGATGGCTGAACTGGCTTTTACTGGCAAGGGCTGCTCCAGACTGATTTTTGTCCCCCATCCCATTAACTCCTCTGGAACATCCCCTGGCAGGTTTTGATGGCCACTGGGTGGATTTCTCAACTCCCTCAGGCCCCAACATCCCTTCCCCTTCCACCAAAGCCCCTGTGGGAGCACAGGGATGGGCAGAAATCCTCAGAGCTGGAGCACGGGCTGGGCTTGTGCCAAGGACCTGGAGAACCCGGAGAAAGTTCATCCCCGTGTGGATCCTGATCTCAGTCACGTGCTGGGGGTCAGGCCCTCGCTGGGGGAAGGTGACAGAGACACCATAAATCCACCAAAGGCCTTGAGCTGCTGGAGGAATGTGCTGTGAAAAAAAAAAAAAGCAAAGCATCAGCAGTTCTGGGGACAGGATGCTGGCTCAGGACAGGAGCAGGATGTCCCAGGAGAAGCCCCTGGCCAGGGGTTGAGGCGGATGCGGGGCTATCACAGGGCTGGCTGGGAAAGCTCTGCCACTCCCAGGGGTCCCTGATGGGGGAAAACCCTAAATTCCTCAGGGTTCCTCCTGCAGGATTGCTCCTTTTTAGCCCAGGACATGAGCAGTGGGGGAATAATCCAAACCCGGCTCACACAGAAATCCTGGGAAGGCTCCAGCAAGGTCAGAATTCCCTGCTCAGGAATTCCCTCCCTCTGCTCCTCACCCTGTGAGTGCAGAACCCCAAAGGCTGTGAGACCCCCCCCAGGCTGAGATCTGACCCACAGGACCCCTCCACCTTCATTCCCTGATCCCAAATCCTCCCTGAGCTCCCCTTTGCTGATTCCCTCCCATTCCCAGTGAAGAAAAGGATGATAAACACACAACCAGCCACTCACCAGGGCAAAAATATATCCAAGGCACTTCAACATGTAAAATCTGGTTATTTCACCCAATAAACTCAATTTTTAACTGTCTTAATTTCTCTGCACTTTTGTCCATAAACTTAAGGGCCTCAAGTAAATTGTTGCCACCTCCATGGGAAATTCTTCTTTGTGTCAAGGTGGAATTTCTTGGGGTTTCATTTATGGCTGTTGCTCCTTGCTCTGTCACACCACTGAAAAATCTGGCACCACCCTCTGGGCACCCACCTTAGAGGTGTTGTTATGGATTGATGAGATCTTCTCTGAAATGAGATATTTATATGGATATCTGAGGTGTTTTCATGGATTGATGAGATCCCCTCTCAAATGAGAAATCTGAGATATTTTTATGGGTTGTTGAGATCCCCTCTCAAATGAAAAATCTGAGATATTTTTATGGATTGATGAGATCCTCTCTCAGATGAGAAATCTGAGATATTTTTGTGGATTGATGAGATCCCCTCTCAGATGAGAAATTTGAGATATTTTTATGGATTCATGAGATTCTCCTCTCAAATGAGATTTCTGAGCTATTTTTATGGATTGATGAGATCCCCTCTCAAATGAGAAATCTGAGATATTTTAATGGATTGATGAGATTCCCTCTCAGATGAAAAATCTGAGATATTTTTATGGACTGACAGAATCCCCTCTCAAATGAGAAATCTGAGATATTTTAATGGATTGACGAGATCCATTCTCAAATGAGAAATCTGAGATAATTTTATGGATTGACAGAATCCCCTTAAATGAGAAATCTGAGATATTTTAATGGATTGATGAGATCCCCTCTCAAATGAGAAATCTGAGATAATTTTATGGACTGACAGAATCCCCTCTCAGCCTCCTCTTCTCCAGCCTAACCAAGCCCAGCTCCCACGTCCTCTCCTCATCCCTGAGCTGCTCCAGACCCCTCAGAACCACCTGGAGCTCCTTTCCCAGGGAGCCCAGGGAGCTCCAGCTCCTCCAGGCACACAACCCCTGGGATTCCCCCCTGGGTGGGCTCTGCTCCCCCCCAGGAATGTCCCCAGCTGTCCCCTTGAGCCACAAATCCGGTGGCAGATATTGCAGGGATGGCCTCACCTCCTTCCCAGCCACTCCTGGGAGGAAAACATGTTAGAAAGAAGCAGCTCCAAGAGGTCAATGTTTTCCATTTTATTATTCTAAATAAAAAACCACACTTTGTGCTGGACAATGGAGTAGAAAAGAACCCGATGTACAACGATTTTAGACATCTACCATTGGGGGAAGGGGGGAGGGGGGGAAAGTTTACAAAATATACAAAACTTTACAGCAAATAGATAGTAAACACTTAAATAGCAGGAGGTCAGTACCTACACTTAACAAAAAGGTTAGACAGCAAATTCAACTCTTGTTCTCTCTTCTTCTTCTTCTGCTCAATTGCTCAGCTGGAGCCACTGAGAAGGGGGAAAAGTGAATTTTGTGGTTGGGGTGGGAGTGAGCCTGGGCTCAGAGCGGGGCCCTCAGAGAGGCTCCGTGACCTGGATGCTGCCAGGATTTCCCCTCTGCCACCCCCTCTCCTAGCCCAGGACCCCAAAGCACTTTGCAAACAGCTCAGGCTGCCCCAGGGGAGGTAGGTTGGTGTCCCCAGGGTCACCAAGGGCAGTGGGGACAGCAGAGAGCCAGGCTTGCCCACGGTGGTGGAGAAGGAATGAAATCCAAATGGATTTTGGCTCTCCCAACGCTGAACTGGAGCTGCCAGGCAGGCTGGGGGGACATCCCTGCCCACCCCAAAGGCTCAGGAACAGCCAGGACCCCCCTCAGGTCTCTGACCCCTCGGGGAATCACCCCCAGGAGCAGCAGCAGGGTCAGACCCATCCCTGCAGCCCCTCCACTGCAGATTTGGGGTGTTCCAGGTGGGAAGGATCCAGGAATTCCCTGGAGCAGAGCCAGCAGCAATGGGGGGGCTCCTGCTTTCCCCCACCCCCAGGTGGGAGCAAGGGCTGGCTCCTGGTGCCCCTTGGTGTTTGGGTGTAAAAACTTCCCTTTTTTGGTTTATGTGCACAAAAGGCTTTTTGCTTTTCAGCTTAGCGAGATCCAGGGCTGCAGACCCTCCCTGAAGCTCACCACGGCTTCTGGAACATTCCAGGAGGGTCTCAAGGCTCTCCCAGTCTATCCCTCACACCCTTGACAGCCACCTCCAGAGCAGTGCAGGTCGTGTCCACCCCTGTCCCTGTCCCTGTCCCTGTCCCTGTCCCCAGCCCTGAGTTCCACGCCCGAGGGGACCCTGCACGAGCAGGGGGGTGGGACTGGGTGACCCCCAATGGTCCCTTCCAGCCTCATCCACCCCACAATCCCACGACAGGAACCCAGGAACCCAGAGAGCAGCTCAGAGGAGCCCACAGCAAAGCCCCACCACTGCCCAGAGCACCACACCACTCCCCAAAATTCCCCTTTCTCTTGTAAAACCTGACACAGCTCCACACAGTGATGCCAGGACCACGAGGCTGGAGTTCAGAACTCAGAGCTGCAGCAGCCAGGCCAACCCAGAGATGACCTTGGCTCTGGTGCCTCCCTCCCCTCCTCCCAACCCAGGCTCCAGCACCCTCCCCGCTCCCGGAGGTAGCTCGGTACCACGGGAGGTACCACCCTCATTTTACAGATGAGGAAACTGAGGCAAAGAGGTGAAGTGACTCGCCCAAGGCCATGGCAGAGCTGGGACAGAGACCCCGGGGTGCTCTGAGCTCTCTGAGCTCAGCCCCCACTGCAGGATGGCCCTTCCTGGGTGTCCCTTCCCTGGGTGTCCCTTCCCTGTGTCCCTTCCCAGGGAGGGGCAGCAGGGTGAGTTCACAGGGTTTGTAAATCACTAGTTTAGTTTAGTTTAGTTTAGTTTTAGTTTCAGGTTTTTTTTTAGTTTTTAGTTTTGTAACAGCAAAACTTGTCAGAAGTGCAGGAGCCGATCCAGGACCAGCCAGGCTGGAGAGCCCCCAGCACTCCTTTGTTTGTGAGGTAGAACGAGTTACCCGAGGGCAATCCCAGCTTGGAAGGAGCTGTTCCTCCCCCACCTCTGCCCCACAGCTGGATAACAACAGGGAGAAGCCAAGCCATGCCCTTCCCAGGGTTAACACTGCTGGCAACAGCTCAGCTCACTGGGGTGGCCAGGAGAGACCCCCAGGAGGGGCCAGGAGAGACCCCCAGGAGGGGCCAGGAGGGACCCCCAGGAGGGACCAGGAAGGACCCCCAGGAGGGGCCAGGAGGACCCCCAGGAGGGGCCAGGAGAGACCCCCCCCCATGCTGAAGTGGACCTGACACAGGTCCAGGAGAGCTCCCCATGCCCAGGAGAGCCTCCTGCACCAAGGGGCACTGAAATGTAGAGGGGGAGAGCCCCTCCATGCCCAGGAGAGCCCCCCACACTCAGGAGAGCCCCCCACAGCCAGGAGAGCCCCCCCATGCCCAGGAGAGCCCCCCACACTCAGGAGAGCTGCCCAAGCCCAGGAGAGCCCCTCCATGCCCAGGAAAACCCCTCCATGCCCAGGAGAGCCCCTCCATGCCCAGGGGAGCCCCCCACAGCCAGGAGAGCCCCTCCATGCCCAGGAGAGCCCCCCACCCCCAGGGGAGCCCCTCCATGCCCACTCCATGCCCAGGAGAGCCCCTCCATGCTCAGGAGAGCCCCTCAATTCCCAAGAGAGCCCCCCACAGCCAGGGGAGCCCCTCCATGCCCAGGGGAGCCCCCCACAGCCAGGGGAGCCCCCCAGAAGTGCCCAGCATGCAGCTGGAGAGGCCGAGCCACGGCTGTGGCTCCATGAACAAACTCACATCACTCCAACCACCCAGCTTTGCCACGGGAACACATCCAGGGGGTGGGAGGGGGGATCCCTTGGGCAGGAGAAGGCTCCCCCCTCCTCCTTCCAGGGAGTTAAGGCAACAGCTTCATCCTGACCCACCTGCCCAGGGCACAGCGTGAGGCTGGGGCAGAGCAGAGCCAGGACACTCCTGGCTCTCTGTGGCCACCACAAATCACCCCACAAGGAGCAGGGAGCTTCCCCTCCCTCTCCAATCCTACAGGAGATCTCGGTGCTCACACAGCCACCTGCACCCAGGCTCTGCAGGGAGGTCCTGGGGCTCCTGCAGCTCCTCCTCCAGGTCTCAGGGCACGGCAGAGCCAACAGGGAATGTGGGAATCCCCTGCTCCCGGTTCCCTCCTCCTTTACACACTCAGGTGCTTCCTGCTCCTCTCCCCAGAGCACACTCTGCCCGTCTCCTGGCAGTAGCAGCAGAGCACCAGGGATGCCCAGAATGTCTTTTTCTTTCCTTTTTTTTCTTTCTCTTTTGTTCCTTTCCTTCCGAGTCCAGCGCCTGCTCTGGCTCTGTCCCTCTCCACTGAGGTCAGGTGTGAAAATCTTAGCAGCATCAGTTTGTGGACAAGCTCAGGGTTAGCCTGGTCAAGTGGGCTAAAAGGTTCAAAAAAAAAAAAAAATAGAATCTAGACTCAAAAACTAGTGAGAAATGCTAAAAGCACAGATGGCCTCTAACAGGACCAGAGGTAAGTAAACACGACAGACTCCTTGAAACAGTGATGTACCTCACGTGCCGGTAATTTGTACAACGCCACCAATCTAAAAAGCCCTAGGAAGGCCCAAAAAGAATTAAAAAAAAAAAAAAATCAAACCAAAACCAAAAAATAATTCCATCCATGATGCCTGACCATTAAATAAAACAACTTGGGTTTGTTTTTTTTTTTTCCTTTTCTTTTCCTCCTCCACAGCCTCCATCACTACCACTCCTCCTCCAGCAGCTCCCCATCAGCTATCCGTGTTTTTCTCAGCCTCTTTGGAATGGATGATGTACATGAAAGTCTGCTCGATGGTGAAGTCCGGCGGGAGGCTGCCCTTGTGCACCCCTATGTGCTTGCTCATCAGGTTGAGCGTGGAGCTGTAGTGGCCACACACCGTGCAGCGATACATCAGGGCCCCCGAGTGTGTCCTCAGGTGACACTTGATGGTGGAACGCCCTCGGAAGAACTTGTGGCACACCTTGCACTGGTACGGCTTCTCCCCGGTGTGGATGCGCCGGTGGTAGTTGAACTCGCTGGTGTGGGCAAACCTCTTGCCGCACACCTTGCAGCTGTACTTGCTGTTCCCTGGCTGGTTCTGCAGAGCCAGCTCCTCGCTCAGGAACTCCTCAGGCAGCTTCCTCTTGGGCAGCCCTTGGGGCTGCAGGCGCTCCCCGAAGCCCGCCCGGATGTCCAGGTTGCCCCCGCACTTGTGCTGGCTGACGTGGTAGCGATAAGCGGCTTCCAGCTTGAAGCTCTGGCTGCAGAAGTGGCACTGGAAAAGAGCCTCCTCCACGTGCTGGTGCACGGCCAGGTGCTTCTCCAGGAGCTGCCTGTCCACGAAGCTGCTGGCACACACGGAGCAGGAGAAGACGGAGATGCCCAGGTGGGACAGGGCGTGCCAGAGCAGGCTGCAGAGGCTCAGGTGCCGCTGGTCGCACACGCCGCACGTTTGGCTCTTCAGGTTCACGTGCTCCAGCAGGTGGTTCCGCACCGTGTGGAAATCTTTGGCCAAGGGCTTCCCGCAAGCAGCACAGGCCAGCTCGGGGCTGGGCCCTCCCCCAAAACCAGCCACCTTCCCCGGCAGGGGGTCGCTGGGGTGGACAATGACGTTGTTGTCGAAGACCCCGTCCCGCCGGTGCAGCGTCAGCTGCCACTGGGTGAAGAACTTGGTCTCGCACATGTCGCAGGAGAAGAGGAAGATGCCGATGTGGGACAGCACGTGAGTCACCCTGGAGTTACGGTCCTGGAAGTGGGTCTCACAGACCTTGCAGTTCCCTGTCAGCAGGTCCACGTGGTCCCTGGCGTGCTGGCGGATCAGCTGGATGTTGGGTTCCAGCACCTTCTTGCACACCTGGCAGGGCATGGCCTTGCTGTCCCGGCTGTCGCTCTCGAAGGCCAGCTCCTCCTCGCTGTCATCACTCAGCTCAATCACTTCCTCAGACGGGACCAGCTCTTCTCCAGCATCCTCAAAATGCAGCTCAGCCTCTCCCAAATCCTCCAGCTGGAGCTCATCCATCTGCTCGAATCCCTGCTCTTTGGAGTGGTCGCTGTTGCTGGGGCAGGAATTGCTCCCTGTGGAGACATCCAGGGAGGGGTCAGTGGGGAAGAAGCCACCCTTGCCATAGTCACCATTGCTCTGGGCCTTGTACTGAGGGCAGGAGCTGCCAGTGGTCTGGGCCACGACATTCCCACCAGGCTGGGCCCCCAGACCTGCGACCGGAGCGAACTGCCCAGGATCTGACTCCTGCTCTGTCTTGGGAGGCTGCTGTGGGTGCATCAGGGGAAGAGCCTGGCTGGCCTCACCCACAGCACTCCTGTCATCCTCTTTGTAGCTGCCCACCACGTCCCCGTGCAGGAGGTAATTCCGCTCGGGGCCGAAGTGCTCCGCGCCGCTCCGCATGTCCCCCAAAGAGTGGCTCTGCTCCGAGGAGGTGCTGCTCAGCACCCCAGCCCTGCCTTCCCCCACAGACAGAGCAGGCTGCTTGGTGATGGCCGAGCTCTCCAGGTCGGGGAAGGTGGAGTGACAAGCCTGCAGCAGATCCTCCATGCCCAGCCGCTCCGCCACCTCGTAGATAACCCCCACGTTGATGAGGTCGGTGAAGAGCTCCGAGGTGTACACAAAGCTCAGGATCTTCTCAAAGTTGGCTGGCGTGATGAAATCCACCACGTAGGTCCTGGCAGCGTCCAGCCCAGTGTTGAGGAAGAGGTTCTGGAAGTAGCCAGCAGCACAGGCCAGCACGGCCTTGTGCGCGGCGAAGGAGCGGGAGCCCACCAGGATGGTGACGTCACACATGGTCTCGGAGAGGCGGCACTTGTTGAGTTCCTTCAGCAGGTTGTTGGGGTGGTTGGTGCTGTGCAGCTTGATCCTCATGCCCATCTTAGCAGCTGCTTAAAGAGTCCTTTCTCCTGGTCAGCTCGGCCTTCACGCTTTCATCCGAGGCGGGAGCAGGAACTGGCAGGGCAAGGGGCTCTGTAGAGGGGAAACGCACAAAAAATGTTATTTAACAACCAAAGCAACACCATTCTGGTCATTTTGCACCTTTCTGAGGAGCCACAGAGCAGCTGCTCAGCTGGAGAGTGAAACCTGTCCTGTCACCTCTGTTTTGGGAAGTAAAAGGCTGGATGTGCAAAGCAGCAAAGTCCAAACAAAAAACACTGACTCTCTGAGGCAGCCTGAAGGTCCCACAGCCACAGGGGCAGGGACAGAGATCCCGCTGACCCTGAGTCCAAACCAGAGCCTGTTCCAGACATCTCCCTCTTCCTGAGCTGGGGATGAGGCTCCTCTCCAAAGAGGTGTCACTCAGGCTGGACACGCCAGTTGGATTCACCTCTAGGTCTCCTCCAGCTGCAGCCACTTCATTCCTTCACTTCAGATTCCACCTGGACCCTCAAGGAGACTTCAGGCTCCAGGGTGGGATTCTCTGCATTCCAGCCTCTGGATTCCCCTGGGATGGATTCCCCTGGGATGGATTCCCCTGGGATGGAGTCCCCCGGGATTTCTTGGCAGCACCTCTCAGGTTCCCCAGCTGCCACCACACCTGTTCCCCAGTGTCCTCCCAGCTTGTCCCACTGCCTTTGTCCCTCTGTCCTGCTCACAGACACCCCAACAGCTCCTGGGATTTCACGAACTTACCCAGGAAACTCTATCCTTAATTCCCCTATTCCTAATTCCCCGCATTCCCCATCCTGAGATAGGGAACAGCGAGCCCAGAAGTCAGCAAAGAGCGGGAGTTTGGAGGGGCTGGAGCTGCTTCTGCCCCAGCTCCGGGAAAAACCAAAGCCCATCCCCGGGGATGGGAGGGATGCAGGAAACACCACCGGCAGCTGGGGGGGGCGAGGAGGAGGATGAAGATGCCGCGGGGAAGGCTCTGGAAGGCAAACGCTGCCCAGCCCAAAAAGCACCCGGGCAGTGGCTGCGGCAATTGGGGATCCCTGCGGAGGGGATGGGGCAGGAGGGGAAAGAACCGGGCAGAGGATGAGCGGCCGGGGTGCCGCGGGAAGGGGGGAGTCCCGGAGCTGCTCCGGGAGAAACGGGAGGAGATGGGCGGGGGGACAGCGGGGTCCCCGGTGGGGCCCGGGGAGCGGGGCAGGAAGGGACCCCGGGGGGAGCCACGAAAGGCGGCGGGAGGCCCCGGGGAGGGAAGGAGAGGGTGGGCGCGGGGCTGGCGGCGGGGGCGCGGCGCGGGGGCCCTGCGGGGGCCGGGGGTGGCGGGCGGGGGTCGCTCCTTACCCGCCAGGCGCCCCGCACCATCCCGGCCCGGCTCACACAAAGGCGCCGACCCGCCCCGCGCCCGCCCCGGCCCGCGCCGCCTTCCGGGAGCCGCCGCCCGCAGCGCCCCCGCGCGGCGCGGAGGAACCAGAGCGGGGGCACCGGACGGGGCACACGGACATGGGGAGGGACACACGGACACGGACACACGGACATGGGGCGGGACACACGGACATGGGGACACGGACATGGGGCGGGACACACGGACACGGACACACGGACATGGGGAGGGACACACGGACACGGACACACGGACATGGGGCGGGACACACGGACACGGACACACGGACATGGGGAGGGACACACGGACACGGACACACGACATGGGGGGACACACGGACACGGACACACGGACACGGGGACACAGGGAGGGACACACGGACATGGGGCGGGACACACGGACACGGACACACGGACATGGGGAGGGACACACGGACACGGACACACGGACATGGGGAGGGACACACGGACACGGGGACACAGGGAGGGACACACGGACATGGGGCGGGACACACGGACACGGACAGGGACACACGGACACGGACACACGGACAAGGGGTGGGACACACGGACACGGACACACGGACATGGGGAGGGACACACGGACACGGACACACGGACACGGGGACACAGGGAGGGACACACGGACATGGGGCGGGACACACGGACACGGACAGGGACACGGGGCGGGACACACGGACACAGGGAGGGACACACGGACATGGGTCGGGGCACACGGACGCGAACAGGGACATGGGGCGGGACACACGGACACGGACACCGACAGGGACACACGGACACCGACAGGGACATGGACACGGGGCGGGACACATAGACACACGGACATGGGGCGGGACACACGGACACGGACACTGGTGTAGTATTTACACACTGACACGGACAAGAAGGGACATAGAAACTGGCGCGGGAAGGGACACGGGCACAGGAAGGACATGGACAGGGGCACGGACACACTGACACGGGAAGGGACACGGACAGGGGCACGGACACACGGGCACGGGAAGGGACACGGGCACTTCTCCAGTTAGGGGGCTGCCGTAGGGAAGGGACAGGTCGCTGTCGCCCAAGAGCACACGAACCCCGGCCCCGGTGGTCCCGTGGGCTCATCCCCGTGGGCTCATCCCCGCGGCCCCGTCCCTGCATCCCCATCCCCTGGGCTCTCCTGAGCGGGTCCCGGAGGCGCAGCCAAGACACGGAGCCGAAATTTGCGCGTGTCCCGCGCAGACACGGGTGGGTGTATAGCGGGGCCAGGTGTTCAGGTGTCCAGATGTACACAGGTGCACGGACACGCGCGCGTGGGGCGGGACCGCGGCGCTCCCGACGGCTCCGTGGGCGCCGGCACCCGGGACGCTCCCGCAGTCGGTCCCACCATCCCCGGGACACCGGGCACAACCGCGTGAGGGGCTCGTTCCGCCGCTCAGGCCGCCCGCAGCGGGGCCTCTCCGGGAGCGGGGGGTCCCGGGGAGCACCGGGGGGCTGGGCTGCCGTCCCCCCGCCCCGCCGCTCGCCCGGGCTCCGCTGCTCGCTTCCCCATGAGCCCCACGAAGAAATCGTGCATGTCTCCTGCGGAGAGACCGCCCGTCAGCGGCACCGGTACCGGCGCCGGCACCGGCGCCGGCACCGGGCGGGACTTACTCTTCTGCGGAGCTGCGGGGGGACCTGGAAGAGACCGAAACGGATGAGCAGGCACCGGGTGGACCGACGCCCTCCCCTCCAAGCCCGCCCGCCCCTCACCGGCGCCCTCCTCCCGCAGCAGCTCCAGCGCGGCGGCGGCGGCGGCGGCCCCGGGGCTGCCGCGGGGGCTCCACGGCAGCGGCTCCGGGACGGGCATCCCCTGCGGGAACGAAGCGGGTGAGAGGGATGGGAAGGGGTCCGGAGGCTCCCGGGGGTCCAGGGTCCTCCCGCCGCTCCCCCCCGACGGCCGTACCAGCGCGGGGCCCGGCGGGGCGGCGGGGGCGCGGCGGGCGAGGGCGAGCGGCAGCGCCAAGAGCAGCAGCACCGCCAGCACCGGTCGGTTCTTCATCCTCAGGGGGACACGGGAGCAGCGATCAGCGGCGGTGCTTCCCGGGGCTGTCCCGAGCCGGCGACCCCTCGATGGGGCGGCCCGGGATGAGTCTGGAGGCGAACCGGGCTCTGGGGAGGGAAAGAGACGGGAGACGGAGGGGCCGGGGGCGGCGGGACCCCCTCTCGGGTGTGCGGAGGAGGGACCGCGCCGCTTCCCGGGATGCCGGTGTCCCTTGGACCCCCGGGGGGGCATTACCGGGGTGGGAGGGTCCGTTACGGGGCGTGCAGGGGGACACGGCCCTGCTGTGGCCCCGGAGGTCCCGTGTCCCCACTCGTGGCCGTGGTGCCACGGTTGTGCACTCATACACGAGCCGTGCAAACAAGAGTGTGGGGCACGGACACGGCTCGGGCTCCGTCCTGTACGTTCACCCGGTCTCAGCACACCCGTGTCCCCTGGCACGCTCCCTGGCACACTGGCATCCCCAGGCACACATAGCCTGCCCACAGCCGGACTTGCTTCCAGAACTCCCCACCAAACCCTCCCCAAATTCAAGCGACACCTTCACCCCCTCTCTCCCCTTCCCGTGCCCTCCCCAGTGCCATCCCAACCTCCTCTTCCTCCTCCTGCCTTCCTCTAACCCCAGCGGGGTGAGCACAGGGCACAGCAGTTCCCCGCGACCCCGGGAAGCCTCCAGGGCCGTGGGGGACACAGGGACACAGACCTGCCGAGCCCTCCGGTGGAGTCGAGGGCTGAGGGACCCTCGGCTGCGGGGCAGGGACTCCTCGAGGCGCGGTGATGGACAGCAGCGGTGGTGGGCAGCAGCAGAGGGCAGCGGTGGTGGGCAGCGGTGGTGGTGGGAAGCTCCCCCGGCCCGGGCTCAGCCGGGAAGCGAAATACCGGGGCAGAGGCTGCGGCACGGCGCTAAATAAGGGGCTCTGCCCATGGCACGGCGTGGGTGGGCAAGAGGAGAGCTGCCAATGGGGGCCAGGAGGGTGGTACCCCCACCCTGCAGCTTCACGCCCACGCAGCGCTCGTCGCACACACGGAGTCACACAGCGGCACACGCGTGCCCACGCGGGCACCCCGGTGGGGGGTCAGCACAGGAGCACCGTGCCCACGCGGGCACCCCGGGGTAGGGGGTCAGCACACAGGCACCGTGCCCATGTGGGCACCTTGGGATGGGGGGTCAGCACACGGGCATCGTGCCCACATAGGCACCCCGGGGTAGGGGATCAGCACACGGGCACTGTGCCCACGTAGGCACCCCGGGGTAGGGGATCAGCACACGGGCACCGTGCCCACGCAGCCCCCAGCCCCTCGTTGTGGGGATGTCACGATATGTCTGTTGGCACGTGTGGGGACACGCATGGAGACTCCTGGCTGGATGCTGGGCTGTGCAGACAGGATTTGGGGGGGTCTCACGGTGGAGAGGGGATTGGCCAGGCTCCCACCGCAATGCACACACGTGTTCACCTGCACACACCAGCACAGGTGTGCCCACACACACACGCTCACAGGTACCTCACACCCTGCCCCATTGCGGCGTGCCCGGCCTGCCCGCTCTCATGCCAGGATGTGCCAAGGTGGAAGACGGGGAGGAAAATTTGGGGGAAAAGCAGAGGGGCACAAGGAAAGAGGGAAGGACTGGGCCAACAAAAGAGAGCCAAGGACTCCATCCCAAGCAACAGGCAGCGGCGACTGCTCCGGTGGCTGCGGCAGCCCCCCGGGAAGGCGGCCGGCAGCGGCGGCTCACGTGGCAACACAGCCCGGGGCAGGGCAGCATCTGCAGTGCCGGGAACGTTAATTAAATCGGAGCCTGGCCAGAGACGGTCTAATTAATTAATAACACCTACTTGTGAGATGCCAAGTGCGACGCAGCTGTGAAGAGCCGCGGTGCCCCGGGCTTGTTTACGGCGAGGGGAAGGTCCCTGTGCTGGGACGTGACGGAGCCGGCGGCGGAGAGCGGGGAGCCCTCGGTGCTGGGACACGGCCAGGCCACCAAAGTGCCACCGTGCACACGCACGTGCCCCGCCCACGTGCGGGAGCTGCCCGCACACGCTCCCCATGCACGACAAACGGAGCTCCGGGGCCCACCTGGGAGCTGGTGCTGATGGTGACGTGACGGGGAGTTGGCAGCTCCCGAAGGAAACGCGGGTGATGTGTGGGGACAGGATAAAAACGCTCGTCAAGAGCTTGATGAGTGCAGGGGGGAAAAGGCAGCAAAGGGGGGGAGACCCTGTCATGAGGGCTGTGGGGTCCTGGGGGCTGCAGGAGTGGTGGGAGTCCTGAGGGTTCAGGGGGCTGGGGGACTGATGGGGGTCTGGAGGGTTCTGGGGGACTGGCAGGGGGTCTGCAGGTCCTGAGGCCTGTGGGGGTGCCATGGATCCTGGGGGGTTGAAGGACTGATGGAGCTCCTGAAGGACCTGGGGGCTGTAGGGCTGATGGGGTCCTGAGGATTCTCGGGGCTGGAGGACTGGCAGGGTCCCACAGATCCTGACAGCTGCAGGATTGCTGGGGGTCCAGAGAGTCCTGGGCCTTACGGGACTGACGGGGGTCTTGGTGGTGGTCCTGAGGCACCTGGGGGGTGCAGGGCTGATGGAGGTCCTGCAGTGTCACTGGGGCTGTGCAGCACTTCCCTCCGTCCCATTCTCCACGTCCCTGGTCCCCAGGTGCAGCTCTAGTGCCAGCCATGGGTGTCCTGCAGCAGGGTGGGGGGACCCTGGGCAGGGGGACAAGGACATCCAGTGCAGGCAGGAGGATGACGGGGACCTCACATGCAGCCACCCACGGCCGCCAAGAAATTGCCTCTGAAGCAGCAGGAGCTGTGAGCCACTCGATGGGAAAAGTGGCCACAATTTGGAGCCTTTCCAATCACCACAAGTCGAGTGCTGGCTGCAATCAGGCGTCGGGAAAAGCCAGAAAAACGGGAGGCCAGGATGAGGGGCTACATCACCAGGCTGGGCTGTGCCCCTCCAACCTGGGCACTGTCCCCTGAGGTCCCACCCCACCTGGAACGAGGTGACACCACCCTGGTACCGACACCTCAGCATCCTTTTAATGGGGTTGGAGCAATGCCTGGGTGCTGCCAGCACCCACAGGGGTGGGGGTGACACAAGGGGGGTGTCAGGGGTGCCAGTGTGAGGGTGGGGGTCCCGGTGAGGGTCCCCTCAGTGCACCAGGACCTCCATCTTGTTGCTGCCCTTTTTCTTGCAGACAGGGCCGTTGGTGCTGGCCTTGGGGGACTCCACCACGGTGATGGACACGTCGCCCTTTGGGAAGCGGGTGGAGAACCTGGGAGGGGAGGATGGAGAGGAGAGGAGGGGTCAGGATGGACAGGTGGGTGGGGGACACGCCCACACCCATCCCCTCATTGCCCAATCAGCTGCCTTGGTTACACCCACTCCTCAGCAGCTTCCTGCTGCAGCCAATCGGGTCACTCACATGGTGCCCCACCCTTGGAAGCTCCACCCACCTCGATCTCCCCTGGGTGTTGCCCTGTCCCACCCACAATAACCCCACCCAAGTTAGCCCCACCCACATTAGTCCCACCCACATAAGCCACACCCTCCGTGTCCCCAGCCCTTTCCTGCCCCACCCATTGTAGTCTTGCCCTTCTGACTCCACCCACTGTAACCACACCCACCAAAGCCCCGCCCACACCTGTCAGTGATGTGCAGGGGCAGCGCCTGCCCCGTGGTGGCCTCGAAGGTCTGGTGCAGGCGGGTGACCAGCTCGATGAGGTGGTCACTGACCAGCAGGAAGTCACCCTTGGCCCCCACTGTGGAGACCTGTGGGCCAAACAGGGGGTCAGCCCTGCTGGGGACCCCCTGAGCCCCCAGAGTGCCCCTCCCCAGGTACCTCCTTGAGGTGCAGGGCCAGGAAGCCGTCGGAGAAGCGGGTGACCGAGACACCACGGATGTCACCGAGGCTGAGCACGGTCTTGGGCTGGGCGGCTTTGGGGTCAGCCAGAACCAGGTGCTCGGTGGTGAGGAGCAGCAGGCGTGGGACTGTCTGTGGGTGGGGGTCAGCGTGGGCAGGGGGTCAGCGTGGGCAGGTGGTCAGAGTGGGCAGGGGGTCAGAGTGGGCAGGGGCTCAGCATGGGCAGGGGCTCAGTGTGGGTAGGGGGTCGGTCAGCATGGGCAGGGGGTCACCAAGAGCAGGTGGTTGTGTGGGCACGTGGTCAGAGTGGGCAGGTGGTCAGCGTAGGCAGGGGGTCACCAAGAGCAGGTGGTCAGCAGGCAGGGGGTCACCAAGAACAGGTGGTCAGCGTGGGCAGGGGGTCACCAAGAGCAGTGGGTCAGTGTGGGCAGGTGGTCACCAAGAGCAGGTGGTCACGGTGTCCCCGTGTGCCCTCCCAGTGCCCAGGGCACGGCCCAAAGCAGATCTCACCTTTCCGCTGGCCCTGTTCACCTTCCTCACGGCGTCGGCCATCACCAGCTTGTCCTTGGCCACGGCGTGCAGCTTCTGGTACTTGGGGTTCTGCTTCAGCCCCAGGTACTCCCCGCGGAAAGGCTGCTGCAGGCTGGGGATGAGGCCATCAGCCACCGCTGCCCTGAGCTCCCCTGCACCCCCAGCCCCCTGCCCTGGCACCTTTTGGGGTAGAGGGTCTTCTTGTCCTTGAAGAGCTCGCTGGCGCAGAGCCTGGCCTGCAGCTGCGCCCGGCGCGATGCTGGCAGCTGGTCCCGGTACTTCTTGCACTGCCGAGGGAGGGGATGGTTTGGTGCCACCAAAGACCTCTCTCAGGTGAGCTGGCGCACCCAGATCCCACCTGGAACTCTCCCCATCTCCCCCTGCTCCCACCTTCCAGCGGTAGAAGATGTTCTTCAGCTCCTGGTTGGCATCATCCAGGAACCTGTAGGGCGCCGGGGGCCAGCTCCGGTCCATCACCGACAGCGGCGGGAGGTTCTTTGCCAGCCCCACCAGGTACCTGTGCACCTGGGGGTGACACCGTGGCAGGGGGTCAGGAGAGGACAGGGGCATCCAGCAGGGCAGGGGGCTGGGAAGGCAGCATGGACCCCTCTCCCCCAGCCCCACTCACCAGTCGCCGGTAGATGAAGTTGGCCAGGCAGGTGCTGGCGCCAGAACGGAAATATTTCCTGTAGGTCTTGCGTGCCTGAGGGGACAGCACCAGTGGTGAGGACACCAAGACATCGCCACCAGCCCCACAAAGGACAAGGGTGTCCCACGTCCCCCGTGTTCCCCACATCCCCCACGTCCCCCACGACCCCCACATCCCCCATCCCTGTTTGGCCCCAGTGGAGAGGACAGAGGCTCCAGCCCGACAGGTGGGCAGACAGACAGACGGCACGGACAGAAGGACAGAGGCGGCCTGAGGGCGCGTGGCCCCGTTACCTGATACCCTCTCCAGTGAGCAGCGATGGTGGTGGCGGCCGCGTGGCGTCGGCGCTGGGACTTCAGCTCCCGGAGGAGCCGGCGAGACTGCGGGGGTGAGAGCCCAGGGAGCCCGAGGAGGGGACACCAACACAGACATGGAGAGCGAGGGAGAGGCAGGAGAGAGGCAGGAGAGAAGGAGGAAAGACGGGGAGAGGAGATGAGGGTGAATCTGGTCCCACCGTGGGACGCACGGAGCTCCTGGTGCCACCGTGGGGCACACAGAGCCCCTGTCCCCACCCACCCTGCTCCCCCACACCGGGTCAGTCCCATGGTGGCCCTGGTGGCCCTGGGGCTGCCCGGCCCTCACCTTCCAGCCCCGTGCATAAGCCTGGACGATCAGCGCCGACCGCTTCATCTGCTTGTACCGGTTCATTTGCTGCGGGGGAACAAGAGGGTGAGCGGGGCGGGCTTGGAGAGCCAGGGGGAGAGGGATGGGCAGGGGAAGCGTGGCCAGGACCTGCCCTGTCCTCACCCTGTGGCCACGGAACCAGGCAGAGATGAGGATCTGGCTCTTGCGCATCAGCTGGTACTGGGTCCGGCACCGCCAGCCCCGAAACATCTTCTGGATGAGGGTGGCGAGCTCGGCCACACGCTCCTGGCGCCGCCGCTCCAGGTCGAAGAGCTGGGCACAACCACGGCAAGCACTGGCTCACAGAGCAGCCCGAGCACCTCCCAGGACAAATCTGGACCCCTTCTGGGCTCCCCCATTCCCAAACTCACAGTGCGTGGCGAGCGGATGAAGATCTTGGTGTGGCCGAACGCCAGCTCCTCGGCGGGGAGCTCCAGACCTGCCAGCAGCACCTCGGTCCCCTCCCTGCACCGCGGCAGAGACGAGGCTGGTCAGAGCCCCCCTTGGCAGCCAGCTGACCCTCACAGGGGGTGCCAGCCCCGTACCTGTCCCCACGGTCCCAGCGGGGCCACGTTTGGGCGTTGAGCATCTTGTAGCGTTGCAGGAAGGGGCCGTAGAGCTGGCGGAAGGCGTAGCCCGCCCGCCGCACCCGCACGTTCTCCATCAGCCCCAGGTACCGCACCTGAGCCAGCACCAGCTCCGGGGTGAACACCATGGCTGACTTGGTGTCGTTGGGTTTGATGCACCTGCAGGGCCCAGCGGGGGTTTAGGGGGGTTTGGGGTGCCAGAAACACCCCCAGGGGGCTCTGCCGGGGATTGTCACTGTCATATTTTCTGAAAAATCCCTTTGCCAGGATTTCTTCTCCTGGGAAGCTGAGAAGGCTCAGAGAAAAATGAAAACAATAATTATCTGACTCGCTTCTCCTCTGTTTTGCTGCTCTGGAATGTGGTTTGGAGATTGTTTACCAACTGGTCATTGTTTGATTGGTTTCATGTGAATTGTTTTAACTTAATGGCCAATCCCCATCCCGCTGTGTCAGGACTCTGTAAGGAGTCACGAGTTTTTCATTAGCACCTTGTTAATTCTTCGGTCTGTATCCTTTCTCTATTCTTTGGTATAGTTTTAGTATAGCATTATTTTATATAATATAAACAATAAAATAATAAATCAGCCTTCTAAGAACACGGAATCAAATCCAACCATTCCTCCTCCATCTGGGGAACTCTGAAAATACCACAGGGGCCGGTACCTGATGTAGTTGGGGTTTTTGGAGTAGAGGTTCTTCATCAGCATTGCCACGGATGACTTGAACTGGAAGCCTGCCGTGGGGGCAGCTTGAGGGAGACTTTCTGGGGGTCTCCCTCGGGGAAGAGCGAGCGCAGCAGTGCGTGCCTGGCCGCCCACATGGCCTGCGAGAGGTCGCGGAAGAGGAGGTCGTTGTTCTTCTCGATGAAGCCCGTCACGTTGTAGGTCACCTGGGGAGGGCAGTGGGGTCAGCGCCCGGGCAGGGAGGGGAGCATCTCCAGCCTGCTCCCAGTCCAGCCCCACATCTCCTGTGTGAAGCTGGGAAGGGAACCGGGGCACTGGGAGGGGAACCGGGGCACTGGGAGGGGAACTGAGGCACTGGGAGGGGAACCGGGGCACTGGGATGAGGAGTGTGGCACAGGGAAGAGGATCAGGGCGCTGAGAAGAGGATCAGGGTGCTGGGAAGAGGATCAGGACACTGGGAAAAGGATTGGAGCACTGGGAAGAGGATCAGAATGCTGGGAAGAGCATCAGGACGCTGAGAAGAGGATCAGGGTTCTGTGAAGAGGATCAGGACACTGGGAAGAGGATCAGGACATGGAAGAGAATTGGAGCACTGGGAAGAGGATCAGAGTGCTGGGAAGGGCATCAGGGTGCTGAGAAGAGGATCAGGGTGCTAAGATGAGGAGTGTGGCACAGGGAAGAGGATCGGGGTGCAGGGAAGAAGAGCAGGCGTCGCCGGACCTTGCCGGCGTAGTGGTGGATGCGGAAGCAGCGCGGTGGCAGGCTGGCGTCGGTGACGTGCCGGGCGTTCTGCGTCTCCTTGCTCTCGTAGTGCTTGTGTGTGGCCAAGAGCTGGTTGAGTTTGCTGAGGAAGGTGTCCTCGTTGACCACGCCGGGCCGCAGGCACTCCTCATCCAGCATGGCCAGGATCCCGGTGGTGCTCTGTGTGAGGGATGGTGTCACCAGGATGGATGGTGTCACCCCAAACCGCCCCAGTGGATCCCAGTTTGGGCTGTGGGTGGGGGAGCTGGAACCCCAAGATCCCAGCACTGGGTGGGTTCTCAATCAAGGTATCACCCCAAACCGGCCCCAGTGGATCCCAGTTTGGGCTGTGGGGAGGAGCTGGAACCCCAAGATCCCAGCACTGGGTGGGTTCTCAATCAAGGTGTCACCCCAAACCAGCCCCAGTGGATCCCAGTTTGGGCTGTGGGGAGGAGCTGGAACCCCAAGATCCCAGCACTGGGTGGGTTCTCAATCAAGGTGTCACCCCAAACCGGCCCCAGTGGATCCCAGTTTGGGCTGTGGGGGAGGAGCTGGAACCCCAAGATCCCAGCACTGGGTGGGCAACTCACGTTCTCAATCAAGTTGCAGATGATGCTGTTGTCAAAAAACTCCACCTGGGTCCACTGGATGCCCTGAGAGGAGATGTGGGTCAGACACAGGAATGAGCCAGACCCTGCCCCACGGACACCCCCAGCTGGTGTGGGGCAGGAACCGGACATCCGGCCACGGGATTGAGGATCCCAAATCCCTTCCTGCCATTGAATGTGCTCTCAGCAGGGAGCGGGGAGAGGCAGGGACGTGCAGTGGAGCTGTCTCCAGCACTTCCCCATCCCAGGGGGGCTGAAGGCTCCTTGGGGCCGTGCTCTGGGAAGGGCTGGAGGTACCTCTCGGACATATTCCTCCTGCTCCTCCTTCAGAGTCATCAGGATGAAGATCTGCTGCAGCTTCTCGTTGCAGTAGTTGATGATGAACTGCTCAAAGCCATTGTCCTGAGAGAGGAGGGTCCTGTGTGGCAGCTGCTTCCCAAGCCCCTGGTCCTGCCCCATGTCTCAAGTGCTGCTCCCAACCCCCTGAATGGGGTTTGGTGGCTCCTTCACTCACCTGGAAGATCTCAAAGCCGTAGATGTCCAGGACGCCCATCACCTTCCTCTGCTTGTCCGACTTCACCTGGGGACACAACGGGGTGTGGAGCCCTGTGTCTCCTGTCGAGCCCTGTGTGGGGTGGGGGTCCAGGCTCCTGCTGGGGCTCCAGGATCTCCTGGGGCTCACCTGGATGCTGGCATTGATCCGATTCACCAGCCAGTCGAAGAGGCGGCTGTAGATGTTCTTGGCCAGCGCGTCCCGGCCGTAGTAGCCCTGGGGAGAGGGGAGAGGGGCTGGTGCTGGCTCGTGCTGGGCTGCCAGGCATCAGCCTGTTCTAAATGAATCATCCCATTTAAGAATTCAGGAAATTTATTAAATTATCAAAGTATAAATTTGGAAAAAGCCACAAAACAATCTCGACTCTGAGCCAGGTGATCAGGGTCAGGGGGACAGGATTTTCTATTGCACCAAAGTCCCTGTGGGTCTCCAAAAGTCATTTCTAAGAGACCCATTTTACACAGGTTTTTGGGCTCTGGAAGGGGCTCTTCTTTAGCATATTTTAGCATATTATCACAGTTTTTCTTTCTTGCTGCCTCGCTTCCTGGAACTGGTGGATAATTGCTGGAATCCTGACAGGTGAAAACTTTCTGGGATAAATTTCTGACTATCAAATGTCTCCTGCTGGGGTCTTGTCAGATGGAAAAAAATCCCTTGAAATGCACATCCCTGGAGACAGTCATCTGATGATGCTTGAATCTCCATTTTTATCACTTAGCCTATTACTCCTTGTTGCCTGACACTGGCTTTGAACACAAATTGCTGTGGTTTTAATTTCCTTCAGCATAAATTGTTTTATAACATTGTTGGAACCCAGGAAATTCCTCTGGCTGCCCTGGAGGACTCGAGACCCTGCCTGGGGGGGGCTCAGAGACCTTGGCACAGAGCCCAAGACCCCTGTGCCTTTGATTTAGCCCTTGGAAAAAACAATTCCCAACCTTTATCTGAAGGATTACAAGCCACGAAAGTTTAAATAGAATGATAATGAATTTATCACAGGGTGAGAAATAGATTTTTTGGGGTTTTTAGAATGGGGGTTCAGAGGGCAAGATGGAGAAATCTAAGTGTGTCCAGCCTTTCTCCTTCTTCTTCTTGGCCTCCATCTTCTGCTGTGATGGTGGCACTTTTGGATGGGTTTAGAGTAGAAGCTCACTGTCTAACAGAGGTGATGGGGATTGGGAAGTTATTGTAAATATTGTACACGTAGTTTTTAGTATAAAAAGATAACAACACCACCCCCAGGGGCAGGCAGAGTGCCTCTGAGTGTCTTGCTAGAATTTTATAGATAAGATACAATAAACAAACTTGAGATCAAGAACTGAAGAGCTCTGACTTCGGGCTGGGAAAAGAGACTTTCTAACCTATCTTGGGGTGACTCTGACCAGCGAAAGACCTGAGATATCACAAGCCCCAGGCTGGGGCTGGTCCTGCTCACCTGGGGCACAGTGAGGGTGGTGAGCACCGTCTCATCCCGCGCCTTCACCGTGCGGGAGCACAGGGCCCTCTCCAGCGCGCCGGGCTCCAGCCCGATCAGCTCGCAGATCTCATGCAGCTCTGTCAGGAGAGTGCCAGAGCTGAGGAGGGGCTGAGGGCTCCCCCCACCCCAATATCCCCATCCCTACCCCCATGCCTACCCTGGGGCTCGCTGATGCTGCAGGCCTCCATCCCGCTGGCCTGGAAGCTGCTGCTCAGCTGGACGTTGCCCAGTTTGAGCACCACGGCCGTCACCTCCAGCAGCTCTGTCACCTCGGCGGGCGAGAAGCCGATGACCCTCATGGCATCCTGGGGATGGACACAACAGCTCAGGGGATGGGGCAGTGTCCTAGGGTGACGTTGTGGTGCTTGGATCCCCATTCCTGAGCTCTGTTTATGCTGGATGTTATGGTCTGTGCCTTCTAGGCTGGCTCTGAAGAGTGAATGTTTTGTTTTGGTTTTGCTATCAGCCGCTCCCCCACGGCTGGCAGGACACACAGACAGGGCAGTACAGAGTGCAGCTTTTGCTTCTTGCTTTGCTCTTGCTTTTTGCTCCTGCTCATTAGTTAGTTTAGCTAAGCAGTCCGAATTTTTTCCTTGACTGTTTTTCCTTTCTCTTTTTTTGGAACCACTCGAACCTGCTCCAGACTGGGACCTGGCAAACACTGAGAGTTTGCACCTTGTGGCTGCAGCAGCTGCCCCAGAGTGGAGGGACTGATAACAGAGCGACCACCCCAGGAGAGACTTTCTGAATTTGTCATCTTTTTCAGAGCAGTGACAGAGTGGTGTCACCCAGTATTGTTCATTTTGTGTGCTGGGGGTGCTGTGCCTGTTAAACAAATTCCCCATTCTCTCTGGGGAATCCTTCCCAAACCGGTTGGGGAGAGGGACCGTGTGGGTTTGCTTTCTGGAGGGACCCCCTTTTGGAGGTTTTCTCCCAAATTTGCTCTAAACCAGGACAGGTGGGCTCCATGATTTTTTGGGGGGGTCCTGTATTCCCGTGGGTACCTGCATAGCGTGGAAGTTGGCTGCATCATCCATGCCAGGCAGGCTGGAGCCCTCCCGGTTCAGGTATCCATAGTGCCCACAGTCCTGGCGGAGCTTCAGCTGCTCTGGTGGAGGGGAGAGGAGGTGGAAGTCCAGCCATGATCCTCCCCAGCTCCTGTTCCACCTCCAAATCCCCCACACTAGACCTACGGAGCAGCTGTGGGGAAGCCCCAGCCAGGAGCTGGTAGAAGATGTGGAAGTTCCTCTCGCCCTTCACGTGCCGGACAATGCGGGATTTCTCCAGCAGGTCTGCAGGGAGGGGTCACGTTGGATTAAGTCATGTTGTGGCTTGGATAATGAGTAGAATAAACACTTGAATAATTTAATAATGTATTCTGCAAGTTCTCTGAATTTTGCAATGCTTCATGAAGCCTTTTTTGTACAGCTACCTTTTAAAATTTGGTTTTCGTTCTGTTTCTCTCTTAACAACATCTGTCTTATTCTACAGTGTGTCTAAATCAGTATTTTTTTTATCTCAAGGTTTGTATACAGATGACAGAACCTTCTGTCAGGTTTGGAGCATTTTCTACAGATCAGTTTCCCACAGGGCTGTGCAGAGTGGGGTGGGTGGTGGGTGGTGGGTACTCACAGTTGCTGATGACCCCTCCCAGGGGCTCACCCTTGAAGTCGAACTCAATGTCCATGTACTTGCCCTGGGGGAGGGGGCTGGGTCAGGGAAGGGGGTCCTGGTGGGACTGGCAGCTCCACTCCCCCCATGCCCACATCCCCATCCCCTCTGTGCTCCCAGCCCCAGCAGGGTCCAGCCCCCCCGGCCGGGTCACTCACGAATCGGGAGGAGTTGTCATTCCGGACAGTCTTGGCGTTCCCAAAGGCTGCGGGAGAGGAGGGGGTTACGGTGCGCTCCAGGGGGACAGCGCCGAGCCCCGGCAGGTCCGGGATGCGGGAGGACGAGCTCAGAACGTGCGGAACTCACCCTCCAGCACGGGGTTGGACTGCAGGAGCTGCTCCTTCACCTTGGTCACCTCCTCCCCTTTGCTGCTCACGGCCGCCACGTAGGACATCACCAGCTTGCTGGCCTCTGCCGGCGAGGGGCGGGGGTCATTGGGGGGGGTCGTGGGCACTGGGGCTGTGCCCCTCACCGTGCCCTCGCCCCCCCTGCAGCCCCGGCTGTACCTGTCTTGCCGGCGCCGCTCTCGCCGGTGATGAGGATGCACTGGTCCCTGTCCCGGTCCCGCAGCGAGCGATAGGCATCGTCAGCGATGGCATAGCTGGGGGCAGGAGGGGTTGGAAGGGGCTGGAGCCGTCTGGGGGCTTCAGGAAACGCCCAGACCCTCCCGTTGTGGCTGCTTTGTTGCCCCAAGTGGATTCTCATGGGATTGCCCAGGAGTGATACCCTTGGCACAGCCCAGGGGACGGAGGGCACTGCCAGCCTGCCCGTGCTCGCTCACATGTGGGGTTTCACGGCGAAGAAGCTGCAGTTGCGATACTCCTCCACCTTCTCCGGGGTGTAGATGGGCAGGGACTGGTACGGGTTCACTGAGATCACCACATTCCCAATGTACGTCTGTGGGACAGCAGGGATGAGGGGCTGGGAGGTCCTGGTGCTCCCCATCCCCATCCCAGATCCTTGTCTTCATCCCAGACCCCAGATCCTGCTCCCTGTCCCAGAATGTGCAGCCCTTTCACTCCCCATCCCAGTCCCATATCCTCTTCCCACCCCTTACCTCATATCCCATATCCCATTCCCCATCCCAGACCCTGCAGCCCTCTCAATCCCCATCTCAGTCCCCATATCCTCTTCCCATTCCATACCCCATATCCCATTTCCCAGACACTGCAGCCCTGTCAATCCCCATCCCATATCCCATATCCCATACCCCATATCCCAATCCCCATCCCAGACCCTGCAGCCCTGCCAATCCTATCCCACATCCCATATCCTATTCCTCATCCTATATCCCATACCCCATTCCCTATCCCAGACCCTGCAGCCCTGTCAATCCCCATCCCATATCCCATACCCCATTCCCTATCCCAGACCCTGCAGCCCTGTCAATCCCCATCCCATACCCCACACCCCAATCCCCATATCCTCTTCCCACCCCATACCTCATATCCCATATCCCAATCCCCATCCCAGACCCTGCAGCCCTCTCAATCCCCATCCCAGACCCCATATCTTCTTCCCATTACATATCCCATATCCCAATCCCAATCCCAGACCCTACAGCCCTGCCACTCCCCATCCCATACCTCATATCCCACATCCCATATCCCAATCCCCTTCCCATATCCTATGCCCCATACCTTATATCCCATACCCCATATCCCATACCCTAATCCCCATACCCCATATCCCAATCTCCATATGCCATATCCCGTACCCCATATCCCATACCCCACTCCCACCCCAGCAGCCCCTGTGGCCCCCCCAGACCCCCCCAGTCCCGCTGCCCACGTAGATGTCGCTCCGGCGGAATCGCTCCCGCAGTGTCTGGACCAGCGACTCCTCTGTCAGCGGGTCCAGCAGCACCAGGTCCGCCACAGCCTCGGCGTCCAGCAGCGAGGAGGTGCCTTCCATGGCCGGGCAGCTCCGGGGCAGCTGGGACACAGCACGGGGCATGGCGGGGTCTGCACCCACCGACCCGCAACCCCTTCCCCAAAACGCCCCGCCAGGTCCTCAGCAGCCTCTGGGGTCTTGGCTGCTCCCCCCAACCCCGGGGATAGGGGACAAGGCAGCCACACACCCACAGAGGCACGGGGGGCTCCTTGCTGGGGTATCCTGGTGCCCAGGACCCCGTGGTGGGGCTGGGGGCAGCCGGATGCTGGGGGAAGCGGGGACCCGGGCAGGAAATGCGGCCACCTGGATCCTATTCTTGGGGCAGGGATTAATTCAGCCTCCGCTTCCTCCCTCCTTCCTGGCAGGGGGAAGCAAGCCGGGGAGGGGAGCCCAAGCCCCCCGAGAGGTCACCCCCCACGAGCTGCTTCCTCCAGGTCTCCTCCATCCCTCACCTGTCTGTGACAGCGCAGTCACGTTCCCGGGGGTGACCTTCACCCCCACTTTACAGCTGGGGAGCAGCGCTGTAAACCCAGCCCCGCTTATCGGTGCCCCGGGGAAAGTTCACGAGCAAGGAGAAGGTGGGGAAAGATGGGCCAAAAAAAGGGTGATGGAGGGTGGTCCCAGCAGCCTCTAGAGATGGCTAGGGAACCCCCCTGCAGGGGTCTGAGCCCCCCGTGCTGCTGGGTGAGACCCCAGGGTCAGCAGCCATGGGTGGGAACCAAAGAGCCCCCCACAACTCCAGGGCAGCGCTGGTCTCACCCCAGGGCTCCCAGTGCCACCAGGTCCCCACGCCCCGTGGGATGGAGGTTGTGGGGACAGGGTATCCCCATCCAGCTGAGGACTGGGGGGCTCGGGCGCTTCAGCTGCTGCCTGGGTCCCCGACTCACCTCCCGATCGCAGAGCAGGAGCTGCTGGAGTGGCTTCAGCTGGAGCTGCCCCGGAACCGGCAGGGCTCAGCCCAGCCCAGCGCCCGGTGCTGGCCCCGTCCGGCCCACGGAGAGGAGGGGGGGACCGCAGGGCCCTCCCCCAGAGCTCTCAGCTGAGGAAACTGAGGCACGAAGGAGTAACCAGTGGGGATCAACCCCAGGAGTGCCGCCGGGTGCAGCCCCTGCCCGCGGTCCCGGCTCGACCTTCCCCAGCCGCTGCTCAGAGCAGGAACCAGCAGGGAAAATCCTGGAGCCGAGCAAACAAAGGGAGCTTCCTCTCCTGGGCTGCGGGAAACAGGGGCAAGGTACAGGGCTGGAGAACCAGGAGCAGCTGGGGCTGGAGAACCTGGAATGCTCAGGGCTGCTCCAAGGAGGACACCTGGTCCCAGCCCAACCAAGGAATGTCACCCAGGGCTTGCTGTGTCCCCACACACCATGCCCAGCAGAATGACCTCCCACAAGTGGCTGAGCCCTGGGGTCACAGCAGGACAAACAAATGAGGCTCAGCACCTAAAAAATACATCTTTATTAAAAATATAATCAGTTATCCACCACGCTGAGGCAGGGGGGGGGAAAAGTAACAGAGTCTGCTCACACCTGAGCAGGGAGGAAAGCACAGCAAGGGCTGGGGAGCACACCTGGGACAGGGACAGACCTGGGACTGGGACAAACAGATGGCAGAAGCTCCAGGTGAGGTAGGGGCTGGGCCGGGCATCCCCAGGGCAGCTGAGACTGCGAGGAGGTGAGGGCAGCATTATTGCTTAGGAAGTTGCATAGACTGGGGTGTCCCCTCCAGCTTTGGGCTTTGGCAGAGCTCCCCAGAATTCCCCACTGGAACATCAGTGGGGTCACCATCAGTCCCTGCCCACACTCACTGGGAGAGGAGTAACAGCAGGAGAAGGGCAGTGAGGCAGGGAGGAAGCACATCCACACTCATCCTCAGCTCTGGCATGGGGAGAGGGGGCTGAGCACGGCCTCTACCCCAACACCACATCCAGGGGCAGCCAGCAGACCCTGAGGCTCCACAGCTCCATTGAGGAGTTTTTGGTATCCACATGGGATTGAAGCCAAGGCAGAGGTGTGGCCCGACCAGCTGGAGCCCTCTGACACATCTGTACCAGGAGGAGGAGGAGGAGCAGGACACTGGCAGCTCCCTCACCAGGGCTCCAGGCAGGTGCTGAGCACGCAGGCACCAGCAGGACAGGTCCAAAGTTCCTCTCGTGTGTGTCACCCTCAGGCACCTGCAGAGGGAGGGGAAGGTCCATCCCCACCCCAGGCTGTCCGTGCCCAGCAAGGGGAAAGGGGCTCCTGCCTGCAGCCCCCAGCTGTGGCACTGGGGGATGGAGCCAGATAAGCACCCAGGTTTGGGAAGGGGTCCCTGCCCTGGGGGTGCCACCCTGGCAGCTCAAAAACATCCACTGCAAAAGTTGGGCTGGGTCCAGGTTGCATCCTGGTGACTTCCTAACCTGGGGTGGGGGCTTCCTGTGTGTCCCACCCTCCCCCCAAACACCCAGAGCTGTGCTGACAACAGCATTCACACCTCAGGTAGGAGCTGCAGGGAGGTCAGACCCCTTTTCTCCCTGTCAGAGGGGGTCTATCCCCACAAGGACCATCCCCACGGGGTCCATCCCCACAAGGACCAACCCCACAGGGTCCATCCCCACAAGGACCAACCCCACAGGGTCCCTCCCCATGAGGACCATCCCCACAGGGACCAACCCCACAAGGACACACCCCATGGGGTCCAACCCCACAAGGACCAACCCCACGAGGACCAACCCAACAAGAACAAACCCCACGGGGTCCAACCCCACAAGGACCAATCCCACGGGGTCCATCCCCACAAGGACACACCCCATGGGGTCCAACCCCACAAGAACCAACCCCACGTGGTCCAACCCCACGGGGTCCAACCCCAACAAGGACCAACCCCACGGGGTCCAACACCAACAAGGACCAACCCCACGGGGTCCCTCCCCAACAAGGACCAACCCCACGGGGTCCAACACCAACAAGAACAAACCCCACGGGGTCCAACCCCAACAAGAACCAACCCCACGGGGTCCATCCCCAACAAGAACAAACCCCACGGGGTCCAACCCCAACCAGGACCAACCCCATGGGGTCCAACCCCAACAAGGACCAACCCCACGGGGTCCATCCCCAGAAGAACCAACCCCACGGGGTCCAACCCCAACAAGGACCAACCCCAACGGGGTCCAACCTCACGGGGTCCAACCCCAACAAGGACCAACCCCACAGGGTCCAACCCCAACAAGGACCATCCCCACCATGCCTGGAGCAGCCCAAGTTCTGCTCCTTGGCCAGCTCAGTGCAGCTGACCTCACTGGACATCCACATGGTTGTGGAATAGGGAATCACTCTTGTGATTCCCACCAGAGGAGTCACTGATGATTTCCTCCTCTTCATCATCATCATCATCATCCTCCTCGAAGAGCTCCTCATCAATGGAGAGACTTTCCAGGCCGAACTCCCGCTCGTGGGCTGACACCTCACTGGGGGTGACATGGGAAGCACCACCCACAAAATCAGCAAACCTGGGAGAAACCATGGAGGAGCACGTTGGGCAGGTGTGTCCAGTACCTCTGGGGAGGCCCTGACACAGGCAGGTAAAGCATTTTGCAGCTGGGACCTGGTGTTATCCATCCTTTCCCCCCTGTTTCCACCCCTGATGTTATCCATCCTTTCCACCCTGTTTCCACCCCCTGGTGTTATCCATCCTTTCCCCCTTTCCATCCCTGGTGTTATCCATCCTTTCCATCCCTGGTGTTATCCATCCTTTCCATCCCTGGTGTTATCCATCCTTTCCCCCTTTTCCCCCCCTGGTGTTACCCATCCTTTCCCCTTTTCCACCCCCTGGTGTTATCCATCCTTTCCTCCTTTCCATCCCTGTTATCCATCCTTTCCCCCTTTCCACCCCTGGTGTTACCCCTCCTTTCCCCCCTGTTTCCACCCCTGGTGTTATCCTCCTGTCCATCCCTGGTGTTATCCATCCTTTCCCCCTTTCCCCCCTGGTGTTATCCATCCTTTCCCCCTTTCCACCCCCTGGTGTTATCCATCCTTTCCCCCCTTTTTCCACCCCTGGTGTTATCCATCCTTTCCCCCCACCACACACCACAAATCTGTGTCTCAGAGGACAGAGGTGACAGCACAGAGGGACGCAGGGTGGCCCCCCCAGCTCACTGCCAGGGGTGTTACCTCTTGGGAGACTGGATGCGGGACACCGTGCTCCAGGCAGAGAACTGGGGGCTCTGGCAGAAGCTCCTCAGCTCTGCCAGGGCCTTGCGGGTCTCCACCTCACCCTGGAGCTTGGGGTGGGGGCTTCCTGTGTGTCCCACCCTCCCCCCAAACACCCAGAGCTGTGCTGACAACAGCATTCACACCTCAGGTAGGAGCTGCAGGGAGGTCAGACCCCCTTTTCTCCCTGTCAGAGGGGGTCTACCCCACAAGGACCATCCCCACGGGTCCATCCCCACAAGGACCAACCCCACAGGTCCATCTCCCACAAGGACCAACCCCACAGGGTCCATCCCCACAGGGAACAACCACACAGACCAACCCCATGGGGTTCCAACCCCACAAGAACAAACCCACGGTGTCCCACCCCAACAAGGACCAACCCACAGGGTCCAACACCAAACAAGAACCAACCCCACAGGGTCCAACCCCCCAAGAACCAACCCCACGGGGTCCATCCCCACCAGACACACCCCATGGGGTCCAACCCCACAAGAACCAACCCCACGTGGTCCAACCCCACGGGGTCCAACCCCAACAAGGACCAACCCACAGGGTTCAACCCACGGGTCCAACACCAACAAGGACCAACCCCACGGGGTCCAACACCAACAAGAACCAACCCCCACGGGTCCATCCCCACAAGAACCAACCCCACGGGTCCAACCCCCAACAAGGACCAACCCGATGGGGTCCAACCCCAACAAGGACCAACCCCCGGGGTCCATCCCACAAGAACCAACCCCACGGGGTCCAACCCCAACCAGGACCAACCCATGGGGTCCAACCCCAACAAGGACCAACCCCACGGGGTCCATCCCCAGAAGACCAACCCACGGGGTCCAACCCCAACAAGGACCAACCCATGGGGTCCAACCTCACGGGGTCCAACCCCAACAAGGACCAACCCCACAGGGTCCAAACCCCAACAAGGACCATCCCCACCATGCCTGGAGCAGCCCAAGTTCTGCTCCTTGGCCAGCTCAGTGCAGCTGACCTCACTGGACATCCCACTGGTTGTGGAATAGGGATCACTCTTGTGATTCCCACCAGACGGAAGTCACTGATGATTTTCTCTCTCTTCATCTCATCATCATCATCCTCCTCGAAGAGCTCCTCATCAATGGAGAGACTTCCAGGCCGAACTCCCGCTCGTGCGTGTCTGACACCTCGTTGGGTGTCCGACATGGGAAGCCACCACCCACAAATCAGCAACCTGGAGAAACCATGGAGGAGCACGTTGGGCCAGGTGTGTCCGTGCACCGCTGGGGGAGCCACTGCCAGGCAGGCTGGTAAAGCATTTTGCCAGCTGGGCCAGGTGGTGTTATCCATACCTTTCCCCCCCTGTTTCCACCCCTGATTTATGACCATCCTTTCCCTTCCGTTCCATCCGCTGGTGTTATCACTCCTTTCCCCCCTGTTTCCACCCCTGATGTAATCCATCCTTTCCATCCTGTTTCCACCCTTGGTGTTATTCATCCTTTCCCCCTTTCCACCCCTGGTGTTATCCATCCTTTCCCCCTTTCTCCCCCCCTGGGTAGTCCACATCCTTTCCCCTTTCCACCCCCTGGGTGTGTTATCTATCCTTTCCTCCTTTCCATCCCTGTTATCCATCCTTTCCCCCTTTCCACCCCTGGTGTTACCCATCCTTTCCCCCCTGTTTCCACCCTCTGGTGTTATCCATCCTTTCCCATCCCCCGGTGTTATCCATCCTTTCTCCCCTTTCCCCCCCTGGTGTTATCATCCTTTCCCCCTTTCCCCCCTGGTGTTATCCATCCTTTCCCCCCTTTTTCCACCCCTGGTGTGTATCCATCCTTTCCCCCCCCACACACCACAAATCTGTGTCTCAGAGGACAGAGGTGACAGCACAGAGGGACGCAGGGTGGCCCCCCCAGCTCACTGCCAGGGGTGTTACCTCTTGGGAGACTGGATGCGGGACACCGTGCTCCAGGCAGAGAACTGGGGGCTCTGGCAGAAGCTCCTCAGCTCTGCCAGGGCCTTGCGGGTCTCCACCTCACCCTGGAGCTGAAATTCCTCCTCTGTCAGCAGCCGAGGTGGGGTTGGGCCCAGCTTGGAACTCTGCACCCTCCTGCCAGGGGGGAAACACCAGTTAATGCCTGCCTGGATTGGGGGGAGCAGCTCCTGGGGCAGGACCCCAGGGCAGAACCCCTGGGGCAGGAACTCTCAGGACAGAACCCCTGGGGCAGGAACTCTCAGGACAGAACCCCTGGGGCAGAACCCCTGGAGCAGGAACTCTCAGGTCAGAACCCTTGGGGCAGGACCACCCTCCAGGGCAGGATCTCTGGAGCAGGAACTCTAAGGCAAGACCAGCAGCTGAGGCAAGAACCCCTGGGTAGGACCAGCTCCTGGCACACAGATCTCTGGGGCAGAACCAGCTCCTAAGACAGAAATCCCTGGGGCAGAACCAGCTTCTGAGGCTGGACCAGCTCCTGGCACACAAACCTCTGTGGCAGAACCAGCTCCTAAGGCTGGACCAGCTTCAGGAACATGAATCCCTGGAGCATCCCAATCTCCGAGCTCCTGGTACACAAATCCCTGGGACAGAACCAGCTCCCAGGACAGGAGCAGCTCTGGGGCAGGAACCCTGGGGCAGAACCAGCTCCTGAGGCTGGACCAGCTTCTGGAACATGAATCCCTGGGGCATCCCAAGCCCTCAGCTCCTCACCTGTAGGCAGCAAAGGCCCACTGCAAGGGGTAATCCAGGTTCTTGGTGCAGACAGCCAGCAGCACCAGGCCCAGGGCGATGGGGTGGATCTGGATGCCTGAGTAGATCAGCAGCAGCCCCAGGAGCTGCAGGGCCCAGGACAGGAGGTTGATGCTGCGCTCGTTCTCCAAGGGGCCGTACCTGTAGCACACGGCGAAGCTCAGGAGGCCCACAAAGAGCAGGTAACCTGTGGGGCAGCACAGGGATGGGCCAGAAATTAGGGGCTCTGTGAGGATGAGGAAAAACCTGACATGACCAGCAGGGTCCACTGCTGGACCCTCCACCACAGGGTTCAGCAACTCTGCTCCACCCACTGCTCCACTAGGAGATGTTCACCTGGTGAACAGGTGAACCTCAGAGCTCCCACCTACCTAACAGGTACTGCCAGTAGGACTTGCAGATCTCCTGCAGGTTCTTGAAGATCAGCTGAAGCAGGTACAGGGAAAAGGACCAACCTCCAACCAGCAGGAAGTAGACAGGGCTTTTCTGGGGGAGCACAGGCAGGCTGTGGATACCTCCCCCTGGTGCTGAGGTGCTCTGTACCAAACCCAGTCCATCCCAGCACAGGTATGGAAAGGGCTACGAGGTCTCTGACCCCCTCAAGATGTGACACCTACCTTGGGCATGACTTTGGACATCATGTAGACCAGGACAAGCAGAGAGGCCAACAAGCCAACACTGATCCCAGCTGAGTAGTAGAAGATTTGGCTCCTGCAATGATCACACAGGGAATCGAGCACAGCAGGTGTTTTATCAGCACCTGTGCACAAACACCCCCACCCAGGAGCCACCAGGGAAAGGAGAGATCTCACCTGCTCAGTGTGTCCCCACAGAAAAACAACAGCAGGCCCAGGAAGAAAACAAGGAACAGCTTAGGGTCAAAACCTGGGAAAAAAATGAATCCCAGTGGAGAGGGGCACGGCGGGAAGCTCCCACCCACCACAGGGTGACAGGACAGGGATGGGACCTCCGAGTGCCCCAAATTCCTTCTGCACACCAAAATCCCTTCCTGAGGAAGGAACAGGTCTGTGGACCATGAGCTGCCCTGTCCTGCTGTCCCCTGGGCAGCCCCAGAGCCCCTTTCCCCCAGCGGGGAGGGGACGTACGTCGCAAGAGGACGACGGAGTAGGAGGTGCCAGGCTCCAGCAGCTCGACCTTGAGGCAGGTTTTGTTGCTGTAGAGATCCACATCGATGCTGGTGTCGTTGAGTTTGCCCCTCAGGAAGGAGAACACCACGTTCCACAGGCTGAACTTCTCCAGCTCCTCCTCGCTGTCCACCTGGGTGACGCGGATCATGCGGCTGCTGTTGACACGGATCTGGGGGGAGAGAGGGGAATGGGGGGGGTTAGCCTGGAGAAATGAGACTGGGTTCCTGCCCCAGGAGCTGGTTCTGTCCTGGCAGCTTGGTCTATCCCAAGGATTCATGTTCCTGAAGGTGGTCCAGCTCAGGAACTGGTCCTGCCCCAGGGTTCCTGCCCCAGGAGCTGGTTCTGCCCCAGGGTTCCTGCCCCAGGGGCTGGTTCTGCCCCAGGGTTCCTGCCCCAGGGGCTGGTTCTGCCCCAGGGTTCCTGCCTCAGGGGCTGGTTCTGCCCCAGGGTTCCTGCCTCAGGGGCTGGTTCTGTCCTGGCAGCTTGGTCTGTCCCAGGAATTCATGTTCCTGAAGGTGGTCCAGCTCAGGAACTGGTCCTGCCCCAGGGTTCCTGCCCCAGAGATTTGTGTAGCAGGAACTGGTCCAGCCTCAGGAGCTGGTTCTACCCCAGGGTTCCTGCCCCAGGAACTGGTTCTGCCCCAGGAGCTGGTTCTGCCCCAGAGATTTGTGTTGAGAGGTACCCTCATCACTCTCTACAACTCCCTGAAAGGTGCTTGTGCTCAGCTGGGGCTGGGCTCTCTCTCCAGGCAGCACTGACACAACCAGAGCACGCAGCCTCGAGCTGCACCAAGGGAAATTAAGGTTGGATATCAGGAAAAAGGTCTCCACTGAAAGAGTGATAAAGTTCTGGAATGTTCTGCCTGGGGAGGGGGTGGAGTCCCCATCCCTGGGAGTGTTTAACAAAGCCTGGATGTGGCACTGGGTGCCAGGGTTTAGGTGAGGTGCTGGGGCTGGGTTGGACTCGATGATGTTTAAGGTCTCTTACAACCCAGTGATTCTGGGGATGGATGGATGCAGGGATGATGGATGGATGGAGGGGATGGAGCAGGGAGGACCTGCTGCCTCCTCCTCCTCCTGCTGTCACCTGTGTCCTGGTCCAGACGTCGTTCCATCGCGGGACACGGGTGTTGGTGTAGCAGAAGCGCTGGGATTTGTGGTACAGGAAGTCGTGCCCCTCACGGAGGGGGATGACGGCATCCTTGGAGCCTGGGAAGCACACAGGGAGGGCTTCAGGCCCTGCTTCACCCACCCAACCCTCTCCCTCCCCGCGGATGCTCCACTTTGCCACATCCCCCACGGCTTTTCCGCCGTTTTCCCTGGAAAACGTTTTTTTCCTGGGATAACCCCTCCGTTTTTTTCCTGGGATAACCCCGCCTGGCTCGACTCCTAGCTCCAAAACCCAGCCTCAGCGACACAAACCCGACGGTGCCTCCGGCACTCGGCCCCCGAGGTGAGGCGGATCCCGAACGGCACCGTAGGTCAGATCATACGGGGGACCGGCACATCAGGACGGGAAATCCCGGCCCACCGGGCCGCACCGACGCCCTCAGCGTGGAGACGCTCAGAGCGTTCCCTGGGGGCGCGGGGAATCGCTGAGCGGGCACCGGGCCGGTCCCGTTGTCCCGCCATGCTGCCCCTGCCCCTCTCCTCCCGGTCCCCGCCCTTGGACGGCGGTTCCCCGCTCACCTGCAGCTCCCAGGAGCAGGAAGGGCAGGAACAGCAACAGCAGCACGGGCACTACCGGCAGCAGCCGCCGCCGCCCTCCCGGAGCCGGTTTCATCCCTCCCGCCGCGGCTGCGCCGGTCGCTTCCGCTTCCGCCGTCCGCCCGGCCCGGCCGCCGAGGAGTGTCCACAGCCAATAGAAAAGGCGCTCGCCGGGTTTTGTCGTCGATTGACAGCTGATTTACCCTATCAAAATTCAGCTCTGGTATCGCTCCCTCCCCTCGGCTACTGCTGCATGGACTGACGGGATTTTTAGCCTATCAGCAGTGTGCGTGCAGGAAGCAGCCGTGTTCCCGCCCTCGGTTTCCACGGTGACCAACATGCCCGCCATTCACTGAACAGCCACGCCCCGCCCTGGTAACGGCTCTGACAGACACGCCCCTTGACCAATCAGAGGACAGGCACCCCAGGCCACGCATACCACACTCTTTTATACCCCGTGTGATTGACAACCGCCTCCGCCTATCAGGGCGCGGCCTCATGTTGTTTGTGTGAATGGGTCACGCGTGGGGGGCGCGCAGGTCCCGCCCATCGTCCCCCCTGCCCCGCCCCTACCCCGGCAGCCGAACCCGCTGTCCCGGGTCCCGCCTGTCCCACCAGCCCCGGGTCCCACCGGTACCGGGTCCCACTGGCCCCGCGACCCCACGGCCCGGACGGGGCTCTGCCAGCGCGGGCGTGCCACGGCGGTCACCGCTGACCCGCAGCGCGCAGGGGGTCTCGCATCCCACGGACCGGCTCGGGGGCTCCGGTTCGCCGCGCTGCCGGCACCGTCCGTCCCCCAACCCCGGGAAGGGGGTGCCGCTCTCCGCATGGGTCTGTCCGTTCCCCCCCAACCACACCGTGGGGCGGCGGCCGCCCGTGGGCGGGCAGCGGGGAGCGGGCTCGGGCGGCCCCCCCGCTCCCCCTCCGCGGGCCGTGGGCGGCGGAGCCGGGAAGCGGCGGGGCCGTGGGCGGAGGATGTGCGTCAGCCGGGGGCAGCGCCGGGGCTGGGAACGGCCCCGCCGCGCCGGACGCTTGGTCGTGGAAAAGGGGGAGGGGGCGTGATAGGGGGGCGATGGGGCGGTGGGTGAACCGGGAGGGTTGGGGCAGGACCCTCGCCATGGGCACCGTGCCCGTGCGGGATGCCCCGGCTGCTCCCCCGGTAGCTCCGGGTATGTGCCCCGGGCACCGGCACGGCCCCCCCGGCCCGGCCAGGATCGCGCGGGGGCGGCTCTGGTCCCACGCCAGGCGCCGGCCGCGGTATAAATAGCATCGAGCCACGCAGGGCCGGACCGGGGTGCGGGCCGTGACATCCCCCCCGTCCTCCCTCCCGCGGGAGGGACCCCGGTGCTGCGGGCGAGGGGCTCCAGCATCCCCCAGCCCACCCGAGAATCCTCCGTCCGCTCCCGTTGTCGCTGCTCCAGGGCGCCGCTGGGCTGCTCCCCCCGGAGCCCATCGGTGGCAGCATGTGCGTGCCGGTGGCACCGAGTGCCAGCGCTCCGTTAAGGGCTCCGGCAGCGGGGGACGCTGCCGGGACAGCGGTGCCGGTACCCGGAGCATCCCCGCGCCCGCTCAGCTCGTCACCGAAACCGGGGATGCTGCGAACGCTGCCCGCGGCCCCGCCGGGATTCAGGGCGTCCACGCCAACACCGAGCACCGCGTCTCCCTCGGGGCTCTGTAGTTTTCTCTCCCCCGGTGGTCGCGGACTATCCCACGGATCCCCCCGGGCCCACGGTGTCCTGCCGATCACTGTTTAACGGGGCTGCTCGGAACCCCATGTGCCCGCAGTGACGCCTTTGGGAGCATGATACCCGTCCCCCAACTTCCCGCATGGTCTCCCCGTTGCCGGGGCCCGGCGAGGGGGAACAGCAAGGGGGCCCGGGCTTTGTCTACGCTTTATCCGCCTTTGATTGCACCCCCTCGACCAACGACCGCTTTCCGGAGGTGGGGCCAGGCATGCCCCCGACCGCCGCGATCTCTTGCCCACCGGCCGAGTTCTCTCCATCTCCCACGCGCCGGCGCTCCAGCAGCGGGCCGCTGCTGTATCTTCACACGTTGTGACCCCAGAAGTTGTGGGAGGCAGCGTTCCTTTTTAAGAGAGGAGTTTTTCGTGCGCCTGGAGGAGGGGAGCAGCGCCCAGTTGACCGGTTCCGTTTTTAGGGTTCACCACCCAAGAGTCCCCCGTGAACTACTAACTTTTTTCCCCCCGTTTGACTTCAAATTGGCAGAGACTGGACCCGGTTAGCCCCCCCGCACTCACCTCTCTGGCGCCCGGCGGGCGTTTAGCGGAGCTTGGATCGCGACGGACCGTTTGTTCAGGCGGCGGTGAGCAAGCTTGGGGGGACGGCGGTGATTCCGGTTTGGTCCGGCGTGCAACCGTTTGGGCGGCACCGAGGCAAGGGCCGGGGATGTCCTCGGTGTGCGTGTCGTGGGGACTGGGCCGGTACTCAAGCCTAGGGGGAATCCCGGACCCTGCCCGGGCGAGGGACACCGTGTGCAGTTGGCGGGGGGGCAGAGAGGCGTGCCTTGCCCACGGGCTCAGTGGTGGGCTACGGATGCATCGGTTTGTTTTAGAGGATGGCACGGGGGCTCCGCTGCGTTTTTCAACCGGAAGGGTACCGGGAGGGGTTGGTGCGATCTTTGGGGGGGGGGTGGTTCCGCGGTTGGGGGCAACTAGTGATTGGGACTTAGTGGGGTATCTTCAGGCCGTGTCTGCGCCGATGGGACCCACCGTGGGCGTCACCGCCTGGCAGAGCTAGCAGATGAACGTGTTGGTCTAAGGTTAGGCCCCGGCTGGGCTCGCGGCAGGAATTGCGGTGGGTTATTTTCGGGGCACAGGCCGTGGGCTCGGTGGCTACCGCACGGTTGCTATCGGCAGGTGCGGAGACGATGAGGGTGGATGGTTTATCAGTTGTGGGGAAGGGTGGTGGCATGGGGGCAACGAGTGGGCCGGGGTCCACCTGGACACCGGGTGGATCATGGTCGGGATCCAGGTGTTTGATTCTTCACATCTGGTAACAGCCCACGGGCGTGGTCTCTAGGGGTTGCCTGGTTGTTTGTATGTTTGGTCCATGCTGGGTCAAGTGCACGGTTGTCTACCTCAACCAACCCGGGGTTCTCTTCCCGTTCTTGGCCTCCGAGGATGGGGACTGGGGGCTGGTGCGGATAGCCCCCAGGATCTGTGTGTCCCTCTGCCCCCTGTGAGACCTGGCATAGGTAGGCATTTTGGGGCTTAGGGTGGGGGTCGGACTCCAGGCCTGGGGGGGGGGTGGGTGTAATACCCAGCTTTGCATGTCGGCAACATTTTTCACCATTTGGGCTGAGGTGGTGAGGTCGGTTGGGTTTTGCTCTTTTTGTTTTCCTTTCTTCTCCTTGTTTTTTTTTCCTTTCCTCTCCTTTTTTTTTTTTTTCCTTCCCCCCCCTTCCAATGGGCATGACCCCACTCGTGTCGTGCAGTGCCCTCCAGAGGCTCCGTCTTCCCCGCGCTCGAAGGGACGTCCAAATCCAGCCTCCATCGGCCAGCACAACTGGTGCGGACTGGGTAAACCCTTTTTTGCTTTGTTGGGGTTTAGGGGAAATGGAACATCTTCACAGCACCAGGAAGGGCTCTTACTTGTATTTTTCCTTTATAATTTCTTTATCTTTTTTATTTTGAACTCACATGTAGTGGGAAGGGGTTTCTCCTGCATGTCCGTCCATCCCGGTGGTGAGTCCGTCTGTCCTCTGTCCACCGCAGGCTCGTCATGGCCCTGCCCCGCACGCTGGGGGAGCTGCAGCTGTACCGGGTGCTGCAACGTGCCAACCTGCTGGGCTACTACGAGACCTTCATCCAGCAAGGGGGGGACGACGTGCAGCAGCTCTGCGAGGCGGGCGAGGAGGAGTTCCTGGAGATCATGGCGCTGGTGGGCATGGCCACCAAGCCCCTCCACGTCCGCCGCCTCCAGAAGGCCCTGCGTGAGTGGGCCTCCAACCCGGGGCTCTTCAGCCAGCCTGTCTCGGCTGTCCCGGTCAGCAGCATCCCACTCTTCAAGCTCTCTGAGGCCGGCGGGCGCAAGGCACTCAGCAACGGGCACGCCAGCCCCGGAGAGGCCGCGGGCAAAGGGGGTGGCAGCGCCGGGACGCCCCCAGCCCGCAGCCCCACGGAGCCAGGGGAGAAGCTGTCACCGTCAGCGGCTCCACCGTGGCCAGGAAGGAGCACGCCCGAGTCGGAGGGTGGCGGAGATGAGGAGCCGGGGGGTCCCCCCTTCTCCCCGAGCGGGAGCAGCGGGGAGCAGGCAGTGGGCACGGAGCTGGAGCCGGAGTTGGCACGGACGGTGGTGGAGAGCGTGGAGAGGCTGCTGCAGAGCTGCCCCCGGGGTGGTGAGGCCGAGCTGAGGGCGCTGATGAAGCTCAACAAGAAGCTGGCCAAGGCTGTGGGACACATCTTCCAGCTGGAGGACGGTGACCGGCAGAAGGAGGAGGAGATCCGGCGGCACAGCGCGATCTACGGCCGCGGCGAGGCCCGGCGCCGAGAGGGCAAGCAGCTCACCCTGCACGAGGTGGGCTCCCTGCTTGGAGTTCTGGCTTGGGACAGGGACTGGGGTGGCTCCGGGGGTGTGGTGAGTGGGTGGGATTCGAGATCTCCTCCCACGCGGGTGGCATCTGCCAGGCTGGAGCCGCTGCTGCCTTAGCTGAGGGTTGTGTGGGCGCTGCTGTCCCGTGGGTGCTGCCGTCCTTGTACCCGCTCACGCATCATCTCTGCCCCCAGCTCATCATCAATGAGGCGGCCGCCCAGTTCTGCCTGCGGGACAACTCGCTGCTGCTGCGGCGCGTCGAGCTCTTCTCGCTGTCACGACAGGTGGCACGGGAGAGCACCTACCTGTCCTCGCTCAAGGTCGCCAGGTGAGGCCAGACCTGGGAAACCCCACCCTCGTAGGCCTAGGGGGGGTCTGGCTGTCACCCCCTTGCCCCCTGGGGTTGATCCAGCACTTGTGGATGGGGCCAGGACCCTGCGGCCCCCAGCTCCCCTTTGCCAGCGTGGGTGGTTTCTGCCTGACCTCGGAGCGTGGGACGCGGGTGGGATGGGAATGATGGGGATGCCAGGCGTGGGAAGGGATGCCAGGCAGCAGAGGGATGCCGCTGGGGATGCCCTATCTCTTGCCTCCATCCCCAAAGTCCCCTGCCCACTGTGCCAGGCCTGCCTTTTCTCTTTGCTCTCCCGCTGCTTCCCTCTTTTTCTGCCCCCAATTCCATCCGTGCCAGATCCCCACTGCCTGGTGGCTCTGCCTTGCTGTGGCCACCCCCACGCCTGACACAGCCCCTTTCCACCCCCAGGGCCCATCCCGAGGACAGCGGTGCCGTCGTGGCCAAGCGGCTCAAGCAGGAGGTGGGTGCAGGTGCAGGGGGAGCGTGTGCAGGTGTGCACACCTGTGAGAGTGGGTGTGACGGTGCAACGTGCCCGGGGCTGCCCATGCCAGCTCGGGGTGACAGCCGTGGGTGTTCTGGGGTGGATGGTGCAGGGGATCTGCTCACCTGTGTGCTCCTGGCAGGCGGGAGAGCAGAGCCGCCCTGAGCTCCTGGCGCTGCCGGTGGGGCTGGAGCCGCCCGGGGCCGGGTACCGAGCCAGCTTGGAGGAGGACACGGGCAGCCTCTCCGGGGAGAGCCTCGACGGCCACTTGCAGGGTGAGTGGGGGTCTCTCGCCTTCTTTGGTGGTGGTCGGCCCCCGGCTCCGCGCGCTGATTGTCGCCCCTCTCTCGGCAGCGGCGGGGGCTTGTCCCCGGCTGACCCCTCCGCCCGGTGCGGCCCCGGACGTGCCCCTCGGCCTCGCTCCCCACGGGCTCTGGAGCCGCCACATCCTCCAGCAGACGCTGATGGACGAGGGGCTGCGCCTGGCCCGGCTGGTCTCACACGAGCGCGTGGGGCGGCTCAGCCCCTGCCTGCCGGGGAAGCCCCCGGGACCAGGTGAGCCCCCCGCGGGGCCGGGGGGGCTTTGCCGCGGGCAGGGGTCAGGAGGGCACCGCTGCCTTCTGCTGTAGAATCGTGTCCTGACGCCATCTCCGTGTTCTCCCCACAGAGTTCGAGGACGGGCTGGCAGAACGGGGTCCTGCAGCCCCCCCAGACCCCCTCGGGGCACCATCAAGGTGGAGCAGGAGACCAGCAGGCAGTGAGGCCCCTGTAGCCCCCCCGCCACCATTAACGAAGCAATAACGTGCTGGGGGACGGGTGCGGCGGCGCTCCGGGCCCCGGGGAGCTTGGGGAGGGGGCGGGTCTCAGCCACAACCCCCCCCCGGCCCCCTCCCGTCCCACACCGACGCTCTGGTTACCTCAGCCGCGGCGGGATGCGACTCCCCGCAGCAGCAATACCCTCATCCCGCCCGGCTCTGCTCCCCCGCCGCCCCCCAGGGCTGGGGAGCCCTCGATGGACTGGAGCCCACCCTGTACAGCCCCACCCCGGCCCCGTGCTGACCGTCCCGTCCTCCCCCCGCCCCGGGCCCCATCACCGCGCGGGGACAGACGCGTCGCACTGTGCGCTCCCACGTCAGCGCTGCCGCCCACGCCGGGCACACGGTCCCCCCCCACCCGCAGCGCCCACGCACCAGCCGCCAGCCCCCTCCCCGCAGCACGTGCCAGCTCACTGTGCACCCCCCCACCCCACCCTGAGACCCCCCCCCAGCACCGCATCGGCTGTAAATACCCCCCCACACACCCACCCACCCCCTGCAGCCCCCGCACGCACCCCCCCCGCACCCCGATACCTGCGTGTGCTTCAAGCATGGTCCCTGTGCCGGGGGGTGTCACACGTGCCGTGGGGTGTCACCCCCTCCCAGCACGACGCAGGCGGCGTTTGACGGGCACTGGGGAGGTGCTGTTCCCCCACCCCACCCACGACCCCACCCCAAAACCCCTCGGGGTTCCTCCTCCTTCCCCCCATCCCTACAAACCGTGCCCAGCCCCGGGGTTCCCACCCGCCCCCTCCCCTCCTTTAGGACTGTGTGGTGTCTTTTTAGAGCATTAGCGACTCTTCCTTTGTACCGTGTACAGTAGATTATTTATTTTGTTATTTTGGAATAAAACTTTATTTTATGGCTTATCTTCCTACCCCCCTGCTCCAGCCTGGAGGTTGGGGGACGGAGAGGGGGTGAAGAACAGCTCAAAACCCCAGAGCAAGCGCTGACTGCGGGGATGCGGGGGGGGCCGTGTCCCCCCTCCATGGGGGTCTCCGTGTCCCCCCCCCCCCCCATCTCGCCGGGGGCACCGGGCTGGCACCTCCGCCCCGGCGCCGTTCGCGCTGCCGCCTCCCGCCCCCGCGGTGACTCATCCCGGCGGGCGTGGGCTGGGGGCACCGCGTGCGGCTGCCGGTGCCCCCCACGCAGGACGGGGCCCCCTGCGCCCGCACCCCCTCACCCGCGGACCCCCGGCAGCAATGGGGGGGGGGCGGGGGTTACCCCAAATCCCCCCAACCCCGCCTTTCCCAGCTGGAGTTTCCACTCCTGCAGGAGTCGTAGCAAGTCCATGAACCCAGGCAAGGCTGGGAGGGAGTGGAGGGGGGGGGGTCCCAGTCCGATGTCACCCCCCCTCCACCAGGAGCCTCCTCACGCGTGTCCCGGCCGGATGCTGTCATCCCAGCGCGCGTCCCCCAGCCCCCAGGAGGACAGGCTGGAATTGGGGTACCCGCTGTGCTGCGGGAGGGGCGCGAAGGGGGGCAACAGGGGCACCTCCAGGAGCTGCTCCAACTCTGAGGCTGAGGGCTGATCCATGCTGGGCGACATCCTGGGGACAGAAGCAGCAGGGTGACCGGGTGGGGACTGGGAGGGGCTTCCCCCTGCTGACCCCTCCCCGTGCTTACCACCGCGGAGGGCTCTGCAGCGACGCTTCCCCCCCGGGCTGGAACGGGGGCAGCTCGGGCATTTCTTCGTCCTGCGGCTCCGCAGAGGGACCCGCGGGCAGAAGCTGCGAGACCTCACCGGGCATGTACTGGCTGGGCATGAAGGGTCTGGGGTGGCAAAGAATGGTGGAGATCCTGTCCCCCAGGGCACTCACCAGCCCCAAGGTATTGGAGGGCACTGCTTGGTTTGTGGGGGGCTGGTGTGGGGCTCCTCCTGGGAGCAGTGGTCAGCTGGGGTGGCCACTCCAGCTCTGCCAGCCTGGGATTGGGTGGGGGGGAGTAAAGGGGTGCAGGGCAGGGTGCCCCCCTTCCCCTGGTGTGCCAGGTCTTACCCAGGTGTCCTGAAGGCAGGGTCCTGGCAGTGGGACAGCGAGGGAGGCGAGAGCATTGGTGATGGGCTGTGAGGAGCAGGAGCACTCAGAGAGGGGGGAACACCCCTGACCCTGCTGGGGGTGGAGGGGTGTCCACCCTGCCCCCGACCCTGCCCTGCTCCTACCTGTGGAAGGGGGGGGTGAGCCTGTCGGGCACCATCATGATGTTGCTCTCAACCGTGGGGTAGCTCGAGGGCATGGGCTGGGGGCAGAATGGAGTAGGGGGGCTGCAGTGCACACACAGAGAGGTTCAGATTGAGGGGGGGGCACTGCCACAGCCCCCACCCCCCGCCCCACAGCAGGGCACTCACCAGATGGGGGCCAGCAGTGGCTGTAGATTCTCAGGGTGCAGCTCGTGCTGCAGCATGGGCAGGTTGAACATCGGTGCCTGGGGGGCCTCAGGGGGGGCCCCCATGGTGCTTGGAGGCTGCTGGTCCCTGCAAAAGGACAGGGACCCCATCAGCACTGCCAGGTCCAGGCTCTGAAGGGGCACATGTGCCAGTGGGTGCTCAAGGGGAGGGTGGGAGGTGCACAGACGTGACCCAGCACAGCTTGAGGGCCCACAATGGGTTCTTTGCTCACCAGCACAGCTCTGTTTTTCCCAGTCAGGAATTTCCCTTCCCAGGGGGATGCTCAGGCTGGCCAGGGCTCTGTGCAAACCCTGGCCCATGTGCACACACCTCAAGCACAGATATGGCCTCGCACCCACCTTTCACTTTCCACAGTCATCTTGATGGCAGTGGAGACGTAGCCCCGGCCGTCCTTGCCTGTCTGCTCTTCTGCTCAGGAAGGAAAAACATCCATGACCCACCACCCCCACCATGCCCTGCCAACCATCTCTACCAGCTCCAGTTGCCCCTGCAAGCCCTGGGGCCAGCTGGGTGAGATCCATAACTCCCCCTGCAGCATTTCTGGAGTGGAGAGGGGCAGCTCAGGGCCCATCCAGGCCCTCCCCACTCACTGTTGTAGTGACTCCCAAAGGCCTGGTCCTTGGGGATGTTGGGGTACAGGTTACGGAGCTGCCCCAGGTCCCGGATGCGGTCGCCGAGGGAGCGGATGGACAGATCCTTGGCAGAGAAGGGCTGGATGTTTTCCACCTGGCTGGAGCCTGAGCGAGGGGAGACACATCACTGCATTCCAGTGCTGGTTTCTGGAACTGCCCACACCCCCTGGCAGTGAGGACCCCCCCCCTGCACAGCACCTGACCCCTCTCACCGTCCTTGCCCCGCATGACGTAAGCGATGGTGACGCCCCCGATCTCGGAGTCGCTGAAGCGGAGCAGGAAGGTCCCATCTGGCTCCATGCTCAGCAGCTTGCACACATACTGCTTGCTGATGAAGCCCCTGATGAGCCTGGACGGGTGGACAGGTGGGGAACAGGGATCAGGACCAACCATGGCAGTGGGGTGGGATCAGGACCCCCCCAAAGCCCAGCCCTGGGGCACCCACCTGTCCGACCAGTAACTTTTGAGGCATCTCTTGGTGAGATCCAGGACTCCATCAAACCACTGCCAGAAGGTGAATCCCCGGCCAGGGAGGATCTCCTGAGGCAGAGAGGGGCCATGAGGCTCCCCATGGCCACCCTGGACCCTGGCCACCCTGGCCATCCCTCCCAATCACCTTGTTGAACTGGGCCCAGGAGACGTGGCGGCTCTGGAAGTCCTCGGGGCTGGCACTGTGGTCATTGAAGATCTTCTGGGCCAGGAAGAAGTAGTGCTCCTTGAGGAGCCCCTTGGTGGTCTGCACCTCTGCCATGAACTTCAAGTTCAGGGTGTCACACATCTTGTCCCAGGGCACACGCTCGGCCACCACGAAGGGCACCCGGTCCTGTGGCCGGGCAGGGGTCATCAGGACAGGATGCCCACCATGTCCCATCCCTGGGCTCCTGCTCCCACCTGCACTGGTGGGAGTCCAAAACCCAGTCAGCCCCAGGTTCCAGCTCCTTCCCTCCAGCTTGTAGCACTCACAATATCAGAGAAGGCATTATCCCACAGCACAGTGGCTTTGGCATTGTTGTCCTGGTTCCCGTGGACGATGACTACAATGGGCAGAGACAGGACCTGGGGGCACAGAGTGGCCCTGAGCCAGGTGTGGTGGCTGCCCTGGGACTGTCCCAGTGCAGCACACACATCCCACAGGGGAAGGTTCAGCACATCCAGCCCCATCCCACGGTACCTGGAGGTGGATGGAGACGTTGCTGGGGGTCAAAGTGACGTTGGTGCTGAACAGGACAGCACATTTCTCCTCTGTCACTGACTCGGAGCCCTTCCGCTCGCAGCGCTTGATCTTCTTCAGCAGCTGGGGAGGGAGAGCTGAGCATCCCCAGCCTTGGGACCCCCAAAACCCCAAAGGAGCCCCCAGCCCAGCCCCCAGCTGGTGGCACTTACCACGTTTTTGAAGTTGGCACAGCAGTTCCCGCTGGTGGGGTTGGTCTCCAGGGCCACCATATTGTGCAAGATCTCCCCCGTGCTCTCACTGGGCAGAGGAGGGGGTCAGGGAGGGAATGGTGGTGAGGAAACCTCCTGCCCCCACACCCACTGCTCACCTGAGGGTGTTGCTGTAGTTGCTGAGCTCCAGCTCCCGTGCCTGCTTCTCTGTCACCATGTCAGCCCTCACTATGTAGGGCTTGGGTGTTGCCTTCAGCAGCCGCGGGCCCAGCAGGAACCGGACGCTCGCCTGGAACTTGGTCTGGGTCTTCAGCACCTGTGGGGGCTGCTTCTCCACCAGGAAGGAGCTGAGGGACAAAGGGACACCATGGCACTTGGCACAGCCACCAGCCCCTGCAGACCCATCTCAAACCCTGGCCACCACAGCTCCCCAGCCTGTTACCTCTTGACCAGGCTGGACAACACCTCGTTGAAGCGCTCCAGGAGCCGGGGCAGCAGCTCAGGCCCCAGCTCTGAGCTTGCTGCCATCACCTGCTGCTGCAGCTGGAAGTAAACCTCGAGCAGGTTCTCACACCTGGGGAAAGGGGGATCCTCAGCACCCCACCCTCACTCACCTGGTGGTGGGCTGGTTGAGGGAGCAGGAGGATGCTCAGGATCCCCCAGCTCTGCCCTGTGCCCCCTCACCTCTTCTGCAGCGGTGCCAGATTCTCCTCAAAGATGGCTCCATTCCCTGCCAGCTGTTGTTGTCTCTTCCAAATCTGGATCCTCTTCAGGACCTGCTGTTTGGCCGCCTCCAGCTCCTTCACAGCCTCCAGGATGAGGGTGGGCATATCCCTGGGAGCCATGGGGCTCTGCACAGCCCCGTCCCGCCCTGGCCCCTCCTCCTGGAGCGCCTGGATCTCACGGACTCGGTGCTGCAGCCGCTGCAGCCCCAGGCTGAACTTCAGCTCCTCCTGCCGCCGGTGGAAGCTGAGGGGCAGGTGGTGGTCCTGGGACAGAGCAGAGCAGGGTCAGCGGGGGTTGTGGCCGGTCCTGCACCTCGGGGTGCCCGGGAGGGGGGCATGGGGCACCCACCCGTTTGAGCACGGCTGCCTTCTCGCCCTCCAGGACGGCTCTCATGACGGCCACCAGCCGCAGCGGGTCCCGGCGGAAGGTGCTCTTGGGGGGGACACAAATGGGGGGTGTCAGGGGGGACACGACACGTGCCCCCTGTTCCTGGCCCCCTCCCAGCCCAGCCCCTTCCCACAACACCTGGACAAGGTAATTCAGGGGTTCCACAACCACCACAGAGCTGATTTGCAGCTTTAAAACCACTTTGGAGTTAGAGGGAACATCAGGATCATCGGCTCCAACTCTTTTTTTTTTTTTTTTTTTGGTACAAAAAGTAGAAGAATCAACTTCAAATAGAGGAAAAAAAAAATCCAAACCAAAAGGAATTCTCCATTCCTGTGAGCATTTCCTCCAGCCTCCAGCCTGACACCTGGGGGAGACTCTCCCAGCTGCCCTGGGTGGATCAATGCTTTCCACTGAAAAAACAGGGAGAGGAATTCCCCTGCTGGCTCTGCCTCCCGTGTCCGTGCCAGCTCCTCCGGCCTTCACGCATTTCCCAAATTAGCTACTTCCCAAAACAGCAGCAGAAACACGATGGGGGAATGGCTGATGACGTGCTTGGTGGGTTCCTGTGCCGGTGGGAGCTCCAGTGTGGGGGTCTGGATGCAGCACTGGAAGCCCCGTGGGCTCTTCCAGGGAAAATTTGGAATTCATGGGATGAGAGGCCCAGGTTTGGCTCCCACCTGCAACCCCCAGCCCTGTGGTTATCCATCCTTGGGGTCACCTGGTCACAGCAGCACCAAGAGCAGGGAACAGCCTGGCTGGGCATGGAGGAATGAGGATTTGGTGTTCTGGGATGAGGGATGGAGGGAGGAGGGAACACAGGAGGGCTGCTCTGCGTCAGCATTTTAAATAATAAAAAATCCCTAAGCTGAAACATCTGCTTGTTTCTTACAGCAAAAAGCAACAAAGCAACAAAGTCTTGTTTTGAAAAGTCACCCTGCTCCTCAGAAGTTGTGACTAAAGCTGATCCCTTCCCAAATGCTGAATATTAAAAGGGTCTGTTACCAAAAAAGCAAAGTTTTCAACCAGAATGGGGCTCTGGGAGTGAGCCCTGCTCAGCTGTGGTGCTCTGAGCTCCACTGGCCAAAGGAAATAAATCAGAGGGTTGTGAAAGGGACAGAGCAATTCCAACAGCCTTGATAAGAGAAAGAGCCCCAAAAATGAAACCCAGAGCTCACGGCAGGAGGAAATACAGACCCACACAGCCTGGAGGAAGGAGAAATCAAACACTCAAGCAGAAAATGGGGAACATCTGCTGAGATGGCCCCCAGGTGCCAACAACTGGGGGGGAGTGGGGCTGTGCAGGCTGAGGGGCTCAGGAGGGTCCCCACAGGACCATTTCAGGGAAGATGTGGCAGCTCCCTGTGGGCCACTGGGCTGCAGAACCTGGGACAGCAAAAAAAAAAAAAACCCTCTGTCCTGTGGAAAACCCCAAAAACCCAACTGCTGAGTCTGCTTATTGCTCACAAGCCTGGATAAAGGTGTCCACGGGGACCATCCTTAGGCATGGAGCCCTTCCAGCATAAAATAATCAAGATTCCTGGGAGCTGGCTGCAATCCCAGCGTGACCCAGCCCCAGGATCCCTGCACACCTCGATGTTGCTGACTTGCTGCAGGATCTGGCACTGCTGCCCATCGCTGCCGGCAGCGCTGCGGAGTTTCTCCAGCATGTCTGAGAGCATCCTGCTGGCCATGCTGGTGCAGAAGGCGTCCGAGCCATTGATGAACTCCCTGGAAAGGGGAAAAGTTGGGAGAATGGGCATGGATCCCACACCTGCCCCTGTGGGACCCCCAGCCCCATGCTGCTGCGGGGAGGAAGGGTCCAGGGAGACTCACCAGGGCTGGTTCTCCAGCCATTCAGCCAGGAGGCAGCGCAGGCTCCAGGGAAACTCCGTGGAGAGGCTGCTGAACTCCTCCGGTGCCATGTGGGACACGAGGTTCCAGAGGGACATCTTGGAACAGTCACCTGCAGACAGGAGAGGGGATGGGGGTAGGACCATTTGAGCAGCCCCCAGTCAGCCCTTGAGGGCCAAGAGCCCTTCAGGGAGGGTGCAAGAGCTGCTGCTTGTCCCTCCATGTCTGAACCTGCTGCTCTACTGGGCTGGGGCTGCTGGGGAGGAGGAGGAGAAGGAGTGGGAAGGTTGATCCAGGATCAGCTTCTTGGGCAATCCTGGGCGGGCTGACAGCCCACTTGTGCCTCAGTTTCCCGCATCTCTGGGGATTCCCTGCTCCTTCTGCCACAAGGACTTTCAAAGGGATGGGCAAATGCTGCTGGACTTGGCATGGGAGAGCTGGAAGAGTGTGGAACTCCTGGCCAGTGGGAGAAGCATGAACTTCCCCAAACTTGGTGAGGCTGTTCCACTGGGGTGACCCCAGTGAGGTGGCTTGGCTGTCCCCCAGAACTTCCTCAGGTGTCCCCTGCAAGGGGGTCCCTTCCCCAGCCGCCCCTCACGCTCGGTGGGCTGCAGAGATCAGGAAAAGCAAGAACAGAACTGGAATGAGGTGCTACATAGGGAATTCCACCTGGAATGCCCGGGCTGGAGGCTCACGGCCCCACCGCACCCCAAAGAGGGCGTTGGAACCCCAACATTCCCAGCCCGTCCTCTCAGCGATGCCCGCGCCTCTTCCCGGCAGCTCCCGCCCTTCCTCCCGCCCCGCTCGCCCCCTCGGGCCCCGCCGCAGCCCCGCGGGCCCGCCCGGCCAGGGGGGTCTCCACGCCGACACACACACCTCGCTGCCGGTTCCGCCGGCCCCGCCCGGGGCCAAGGCCCGATCCCGCGGCGGATCCCGCAGCGCCGGCGTCTCACGGCCCAGCCGAGGGGCCGGGCAGCGGCGGGACCCCCGGGCGGCGCGGGCCTGGCCCGCCGTGCCCTCAGGCGAACGGGCGAGCGCGGAGCCGCGGCCACGGCCCGAGCCCCCGTGGGCAGCGCGTTGTTCCCCACGGGCCTGGGCCGCGCGGAGCCGCCGAAGGCGCAGGGCGGAGGTGGAGCTGAGAGACTCCGAGAAGCCAGCGAGGGGAAGGAAGCCGGCGTCACTGGGCAACGTCGCGGCCGGAGCAAACAAACGCCTGCGGCCTGCCCCGAGCCCCGCGGCGGGAGCACCCCGGGGTTGCGAGCCCTCACGGAGCGCCGTGTGCCAGCCCAGGAAGGGACCGGTCGTGGTGGCTGGAGGCTGACGCCTTCCAGAAATGCTTTTGCTTTCGACTCCACGCTACCCGGAGTAAACAGGTCCCGAGGATTCACCGCAGGGCATGAGGTTACTTCGGAGTGGTCAGTGCCCGGTGGGAAACGCACACAGCAGTTCTGGGAATGCTGCTGCGCTTTTCCCCACAGTCCCAGTGGGATTCTTGGCAGGAGGAGGGAAAACAGCCTCTCATTTTGCCACCCTCGAGGTTAATCCCCGTCCTCCTTCCCCATTAAACCTGTATTTCTGCTCAGCCCTGGGAGGCAGCTGCTGGCTGGAAGCGCCAACCTGGAGCGTAAGCCTTAAGCCAGGCATGCCTGGATCTGCTGAGAGCCTGCAGGAGAAGCTGCTCTGCTCCTTCCTCCCACAGCCCAGGAGCAGCTCCAGGCGGGGGATCTGCCTGGTCCCCTCCTGGCATCGATCACAGCAACTCCTTCAGCCCAGCAGTGCCCTGAATCCTTCCAATCCCACTTTCCAGGCTTCCCTCTTCTGCTTTTCCCACTTCCCTGCTGGGGGCAACATCCCATGGGGACCCTCCTCCAGGTCACCCCGGGAAGTGGAGATTGCAGCTGTGGTGTGGCCGGGGAAACTGGCTCGACACGGGCAGGACACAGCACCCGGGGAGGGGGAGAAGCCGCCCCCCACCCGCTCCCCCTCCCCAAACCCCCTCCACGCAGCCACTTTCGCTTCCTCCTCCACCCGAAGGGCTTTGCTTACCCGTGGGGCTGGGGGACTCCTGCGCGAGAAGGTGGCTCAGGAGGAGCCCAGGCACCGAGAGGGGGCTCAGGGACCCCCACAGTCTCAGTACGGGCTTTGTGCTCTCACTGGAACAGGAAACCCGGTTCCCAAGCTGGAAGTGCTGTGCACTCCCCGTCCCCTTCCCGGTGCCGAGGTGCTGCCCTACATCCCACGGATGTTACTCATTAACCACCAGCCCTTGCTGGCAGCCACCCGCAGCCCCCCACCCTCGGACGGGCTGTGTCGGGGGGACGGGGATGGATCCCACCGCTGGCCATGTCCCCTCTGCGATGTCCCAGCCTGGCTCTGCGATCTCCCAGCCCTCTGCACCCTCCTCATCTCACAGGGCATTCAGAGTGTGCTCCTTATCCTGACCGCAGATTCCTTGGGGCTTTCACACTGACAGATATTCTGAGGTTTTCCAAATGCCATGAACACCCGGACATCTCTCTGACTCTGCCCTCGCCGGGAAGAGCCCGAGGAACATTTCTGCCCCTCAGCGTGCCTCAGTTTCCCCGAGGTGCTGAGGATGCACTGCTGCCAGCCGAGGCCGAGGCCAGAACACAGGACACGGTGGGACACCGGTGACAGTGCCACGAGGAGGACACCCACGTGTTGGGGAGGCTGACTGCTCAGGGCATGAAAGTTCCTTTGGTTCATAGGAAGAGGAGCGGGGCCTTCCCAGCCGACCCAGCCCAGGATGACTCACGCCTCGGGGAGCCCGGCCTGGATTTGGTGCCGCTCCCGTCCCAGGAACTCGCTGTCAAGGTTCCCCGGTGGGACAGGGGAAGGAAGGGGTCTTCCTTTGCCCCACGCACGCTCTGTCCCCAAACAGTGCCCAGCCAGGAGAGCAGGGTGCCAGCAGAGCTGGGTGCCATCCTCTGCACACACCCAGCAGCGGGTGGGTCGAGCTGGACGGCTGATGCAGCCTCGGTGCCACCGGTGCCAGAGCCCCTTCCCCATCCCATCCCCAAACTCCCCAGTGAGGGGCTGACAGGGGGGACCTCCCCCTCAGCCTGTCACACGTCGCACTGCCCACCCCAGAGCAGGGAGGTGCCCCTGGACAGTCCCCCCAGCCCCGGGCAGCCCCCTCCCCTGGGATACCCCGCAGAGTTCCGTCCCGTCCCGGCTCCCAGCTCGGTGCCCCTGCTCGAGTTCCGGGCCGGGGCGGGAGGTGCCAAGAAACGGCAGAGCCCCCGCTCCCGTTCGCCGTTACCTGGCAGCCGCGGGCAGGGGGCGGCCGGTCCGGCCGGTCCCCGCAGCCTCTCGTTCACTCCATAACGGCGGCGGGCGCGGCCGGTACCCGCTCCGCCGGGAAGCGCCGAGCGCAGGAAGAGGGAGGAGACGCGTGAGCGGAGGGATGGGAGGGCATCGGGACCGGGACCAGTCTCGGCAAGACCTGGGATCCCCGGACGTCGCCACCGAGGGGCTGCGGCACCAGCCGGCTCCGCGTCCGTCCCGTATCAGCCCCCACCCAGTCGTGACCCCTCTCTTGCCCCCTATCTCCCCATTGCTGTCCCCCATCATGACCACACTCTTACCCCAAATCCCACTCGTGACCCCCATGCAGCCCCCACACACCCACTGCTCGCACCCACGCGTGTCCCCCCGCCCCATCTGTGGCACCCACTCCTGACCCTACTCCTGCCCTAATCAGGTCCCTCTGCCGCCCTTCCAAGCCCCCCGCCCATCCCCGTGGGTGCCCCCTGCCCATTCCCGCGGGTGCCCTCGCACCGGGGCAGGCCCGGTTCCGTGGCACCGCTGTTCCCGTGTGCCCCGGGCCGTTGGTCCCGGGCTGCACCCTCCTCACGGTTTGAACCCCAGTCCCAGTCCTGGGGTCCGAGCCCGTGGCTGGTCCCGGGCTGTGCCCGCCGCTGCTGGGCTCTCCGGTACCGAACCGAACACGGGAGCGGAGGCACTGAAAAGGGATGCTCGTTTCTTGGGGGGACTTCGTTCTTCACGGGGGTACCCCCCTCGCCCCGGGGCGTTCCTTCGGCCGCTCCGACCCCCGCGCCCACCGGAGCGGCGGGGCAGCACGGGGCACGGCCACCTCGGGGCCGCTAGGGGGCGCTGTCGCACCGCGGTGCCACCGGGGCGAACCGAGGGCGGCGGGGCCGGTGCTGCCGGGGCTGGGGATGCGGTACCGGGACTGGGGCAGGGCCGCGAAGTCCCCGCGTTCCCCCCGGCTCCTCCCGCCGTGGCGCCAGTGAACTCTTCGTGCTGCCATTCCGAGCATCAAACGTGCCCGGGGGCCCCGTGAGCGCGGCTTGTCCACGGCGTACCGGGACATCCCGGGAGAGCGGACACCCGCCGCGGCTGTTCGGGACTGGGAAGGGGCTTCCCGGCCTCCCCAAACCCCCGTCCAGGACGGCCTCGAGTGGGGAAGGGGCTGTGAAGCGCTGGCCGGGACCCACGCGTGGGAGGAATCAGAATCGCACCCGCTCCCCGGGTCCTGTGCGACGTTGGGGGCTCTGGGGGAATGGGGGGAGCAGGACCCAAAAACCCCTCCAACCCACCGGGTTACGCTGCGCTTTTTGCCACCCCGGCGCTTCTGCAGGGGCGGCGTCCCGGGAACATCTGGACCTTCTCCCGAACATCTGGCGCCGCAGCAGCCTGAATCACCCTCCCCCCCCCGCAGCTGCCTGACCGGGGTGGGGCGGAGCAGGCGTGTGACATAATTAAAAAAACATATGACATCACGCGGAGGGGTCGCATGGTGCCTAATGACGGCGCCGGCACCGCTGCCCATCTCCCTCCTCGGCTCCGGGCCCTGGCAGGCAGCGGAGTGGCCAGTGGATGACGTCACGGCTCTGGCTCTGACGTCACGGTTCTCAGTCAAAGCCGGAGTTGGGTGAGTGATGGCGGCACCCCCATGATGGGGCTCCGCTGTTCTGGCCCCCCGATCCTGAGCCCTGCTCCCGTAGCCCCCGCAGGTTTGGCTGGGGGGACGGCGAGAGTCCTGGGGGGTGACAGCTCTGGGGACCCCCTGCCTTGGGGGGACAGTGAGGGTCCCACTGCTCTCGCACATGGCGAGGGTCCTGTGCCCTGGGGGGGTGATGAGGGACCCCCTGTCTTGGGGGGACAATGAGGGTCCCACTACCCTCGGACATGGTGAAGGTCCTGCTGCCCTGGGGAGACAGTCAGGGTCCCACTACCCTCGGACATGGTGAAGGTCCTGCTGCCCTGGGGGGACAATGAGGGTCCCACTGCTCTCGGACATGGCGAGGGTCCTGCTGCCCTGGGGGGACAGTCAGGGTCCCAGTGCCCTTGGGGGTGCTGGTGGTTTTACTGTCCTGGGAGAATGGCGAGACTCCTGGTGCCTTTGGGGACGGTGAAGGGCCCAGCGCTCTGGGGGACAGTGAAGGTCCTGCAGCCCTGAGAGGGTCCCTCTGCCCCTGGGGATGATGAGGTTCTGCTACCTGGTCCGTTTCTGACCCGCAGCCGGTACCGTGTGCCGGTAGAGGGGAGATGGGCCTCCCCTGCACCGGGAGGCCACCACAGCAGGGACGGGCCGGGCGCTGGAGCGGCATCGCGGGCCGGTACCGCGTGTGAGCGCGGGACCCGCAGCGCTGCTCCTGTACCTGTACCTCACCGGTCCTGGCCCCGGTCCCCTGCTCGTACCATACCGACACCGATACCGGCACGGGCACCGGACCCCTGCCGATACCATGCTAACACCGATACCGACACCGGCATCGGCACCGGATCCCCCCCGGACCATATTGACACCGACACTACTCCCGGATCTCTGCCCGTACCATACTGACAGTGATATCGGCACCGGACCCCTGCCGGTACCATACTGACACCGATACCGACACATCTGCCTGTACATTATTGACACCGATACCGGACCCCTGCCCGGAGCACACCGAGTCCGATACCGGTACCGACACCGGACCCCTGCCAGGACCCTGTCCCTGCCCACACCCACCGGGGGGCGCAGCCCCGGCCCCGCATGCGCATGCGCGTAGGACCCCCCCCAACGCCACGCGCGTGTCCCCCCCTCCCCGTTCCCGTCCGCGGCGGCGGCGGCTCGAGCCCGGTGACGTCAGGCGGGCGGCGGCGCGCGCTCCATCTCCCCCCCCTCCCCAAAATCACCGCCCGCCCTCCCTCCGCCGCGGCGGCGGCGCGCGCAAACCCCCCCCCCTTCCCCATCCCCCGCCGCCCCCCGGCCCCGCCGCCGCCGCCGCCGCCCAGCCCGGAGGGTCCGCCCGCCCCCCGGCCCGGCCCGGCCCGGCCGCCGGCCCGCCCCCGCCCGCCCCCCGCGGATGTCGGTGCGCGGGCCCGGGACGCGCCGCCCCACGGGCAGCACGGCGTGAGGAGCCGCCGCCGCCGCCGCCGCCGCCGAGCCGCCGGCATGGGGCCGCTGCTGGCCCTCGCCGGGAGCCTGCTGGCCCTGCTGGCCGCGCCCGCCGCCCGCGCCCTCGAAGGTGAGTCGGGGGGCGGCAGGGCCGGACCCCCGCGGGCCGATACCGGCGGGGAGGGGGGGGGACAGCGGCGGGGAGGGGGAGGCGCCGCAGCCGCGCGGCCCCGCAGCCGCTGTCGGGGGCGCGGGGCTCGGCCGGGCCGGGGAGGGGGCGGGGGGCGCCGCACGTCCCCCCCCCCCGCCACCGCCGCTGCCGCCGTGACAAAGCAGAGCGGGCGCAGCCCGGCCCCAGCGCGCCGTGGGGACACCGGAGGGACCGGGGAGCAGCGGGGAGCTGCGGGCCGGACTGGCGAGGCGCGTCCTCCCCGCACCCCTCCGCAGCGCACGGTGCGCCCCCCGCCCCGTCCCCCCGCAGCTGCGGGGGCCGCTCGCTCGCGCTCCCCGTTTTCTCCTCTTTGCCCGTTCCCGTGGCTCCCACCCGCCCTCCATCCCATTTTCCTCTGGAATCCAAAGTTTTCCCCGCAGCCAAGCAGGAAAGTTGGAGCTCAGCACCGCTGCGGGAGCCGGGACTCGGGGTCCCGGTGTCCCGGGGGTGACCGGGTCCGGGGTCCCACCGGTCCCAGGGGTGCCCGTGACAGCCCGGCCTCGCCCCACGCTCCCCCTCTTGCATAACCGGGGCCGCTTCTCCCGGAGCCGTGACGCCCGGCTGCGGAGTTTGGCTGTGACCGGGCCTGGTGGCACTGGGAATGTGTTTATCCAGCCACCGGGGCTGTCCGTTCCCCCCATCCGTGTGTCCGTTTGTCCAGCCTCCCCCCCATCGGTCCATCCAGCTCCTTGCCAAGCCGCTCGTTCCCAAGCCGTGCACGTCGCGTTCCCGGCCCTTATTGATCTATTCAGTAAATACTTGAGCTCGTCAGCTCCATGGCCGGGCTGGGAATGTGCGAGGGGCCGCTCTTGGCAGCGCCCGTGCTCCGCGCTGGCAGCCGCTCCAGCCGGGAACCGGCGGCCGTGGCGAAGTTCTCGCAACGCTTGGACGCTCCGGGCTGATTTTTTTCCCCTTCAAAAGCAACGAAATGGGGGAGTCTCGGCTTTCCTGTGACTGAGATTCCCCTCTGTCCTCACGGGAATGGCCTGGTGAAATGAGAGGCCAGAATGATGGATGAACGAGAGGGGGTTGTTTTTTGGTTTAGGGGGAGGTTTTTCTGTCCCGTTTCTTTGCCCACCTTGGAGCAAAGAGGGAGAAGGGATTTGGTGTCGTGGCAGTGGCAGCATCTGACCCGTCACCGGGTCCTAGGGATGGAGGAGGAGGAGGTTTGGGCAAACGCCAGATCCTTGCCCCAGATTCATGTCTGGGGCTGCAGGAGGCCGGAGCCTGTGGTTTCCATCCTCCAGCCCCTCCTCACCCTATTGGGGGTGTGTGGACACTTGATCTGTGTCCCTTGGAGGGAGGTGACAGGAACGGAACAGCTCAGGGCACCCTGCAGCCCCCCCTCGGTGGCACCTGCAGGGCTGATTGAGCCGCTGGCACCCTCCCGGTGAGCTGGGCAGTGCAGGTGGCCAAGAGCTGAGCCCTCTGGGGTCACCCCTCCAGGGACACGAGGTGTCAGTGGCGCTGTCCCCACTCGGCTCGGAGGTGGCTCGGAGCAGCCGGCGGCTCCAGAAGTTGGTGGGGGCGGAAGGGAGGCATCGCTCATTGCATAAGCGGCGTTGCCTTTGGAAACGAGGCTGCGGAAAGATGATGAGCTGGAGGGAAGTTCTTCCATCCTCTTCTCCACACCCCAGGAGCTGGAGTGGGGCAGAGAACGCTCCTTCCTCCTGGTGCATGTCCCCCTCTTCAGGGGTTCCTTTTTGGGGGCCGTGATGGGGATGAGGTGCTGTCCCACCACCTCGGGGTGCTGGGAGCTGTGGGTGGGGAGGATGTGGAGGCATGTGGTGGACGTGGAGGCACCACAAGCACGTGGTCGGGTCGGTCAGGGGGCAGAATGTGCCACCAAGGTGCCACCTGAGCTGGTGCCTCAACCCTGGTGGTCCTGGCTCCTGATGCAAGTCTCCCACTGGCTCAGCTGGGGCTCTGGGGGAGGCCAGGAGGTTGTTGGGAGCAGGGTGCAGGTCCCCATCCTTGTCTGGAGAATTAATTCCTCACACTCACGGCCTCTGATTGCAGCTCTAGAAGATCTTTGCTTTTTTCTGGAGGAGAGGAGGACAAAGTCCAGCTGCGTGGCGGGAGGAAGTTCTTCCATGGGGAACAAAGGGCACTGGTGTGCAGCTCCTGCCTGCCCAGTCCTCTGCCACTTGCTGGGGTGGTGTGGGGCACCCCTGGCCCCTGTGGTGGTGGCAGAGCCCCAGGAGTGGAGTGAGGGATCACCCTGTTCCTGTTTTGGAAATACCTGTGGTTGAGGGTGGCTGGGATGTTTTGGTGCAGCACTTCCCTCTTGCCACCTTGGTGGTCTGGCACATCCTGTCATGTGTCCCTGTGTGCCCATGTGTGTTCCCAGGTGTCCCCACCTGTGTTCCCAGGTGTTTTCCTGTGTGTTTTTCCCTGTGTTCCCATGTGTGTGCACACGTGTGGGTGTGCACACGCTGCTTCCCTCAGCGTGCAGGGACATGCCCGGAGCTGCTCTGGGTTCAGTGGAGGTGAAGAGTGGAGCTTTGAGGTGCTGGGAGGAGAAGGAGCTGCTGGAGGGGCAGTGCCTGGGGGGTTCCTCTGTGCAGTGTCCAGAGGGGTGTCCATCCTTCCCGTGTAGAGCATTGTAGCATCCCATTTTTATTTTTTCCAGCATCCCAGCAGGACAACTGGGCTTCCAGCAGCCCTGTGGGGCTCTCTCCTGGTGTGAGAGGTGCCTGGTGCTGCTGTGGTGTCCAGTGAGAAGACTGACCTCGGCTCCAAGTGCTCCCTGTCCATGATGGGGCAGCTCTGGAGCATCCCTGGCAGCAGTGCCAGCTTTGGGGTGAAGCCCAGGCGTTGCCTCCTCACCCCTTCCAAAGCTCCTGAGGCTCAGTGGGCGCTGTGGGGGTGTCCATCCTTCCTGTGTAGCATCCCATTTTTATTTTTTCCAGCATCCCAGCAGGACCATTGGGCTTCCAGCAGCCCTGTGGGGCTCTCTCCTGGCGTGAGAGGTGCTTGGTGCTGCTGTGGTGTCCAGTGAGAGGACTGACCACTGACCTCTGGCTCCAAGTGCTCCCTGTCCCTGATGGGGCAGCTCTGGAGCATCCCTGGCAGCAGTGCCAGCTTTGGGGTGAAGCCCAAGCGTTGCCTCCTCGCTGCTTCCCAAGCTCCTGAGGCTCAGTGGGTGCTGTGGGGGTGGGAGCAGCTGTGGCAGCCCCCTCTCCTTGGTGTCTCAGCCCCACCACTCCCTCCTCGTGTTCTCTCCCTGCTGCTTCCATGTGCTCCGGGGGAGCCTGAGAGCCGGGAAGGAGCGGGGGCTGCTCCAGCTGGTGATGCTTTTCCTCCAGTGTTCAGAACTGGTTGGGATGATGGGGAGCAAAACCATCCAGGTCCTCCCTGTGCCTTTAAGGGTTTCTGGAGCATCCTCCTCTGGAGGAGCTGGCTCCAGATGGTGTTCTGTGGTTCCTCTTTGCCCCCAGCCCGTGCCTGACCCGTGGTTGCCCAGAGGGGCTGTCCAGGCTCTGCTCTGCTGCATTCCCCTCTCCTCTCCTCACAGGAACAGCAGGATTGGAGTGGAAAATCAGAGACAAATTAAGGGAAAAGCTGTGTAAACCAGCTGCTGGGTGGGGTCCCGAAAACAGCCCTGGAGTCAGCTGAGGGGACGGGGTGGTGGCACGAGGAGCTTTGAGGAGAGAGAGACTTAGCTCCCAAAATCCATCCTCCCACTGCCTGGGATGAGGCTGTTTGGGCAGGGACCACGACTCCTTCCCCCTCCAGGAGGGCATGGGGGGAACCTGGCTGTCCCTCAAGGTTGTGACAACATCCAGGTCACCTTCCAGTGCTCACTGAGGTGGGGAGGGGGATGAGGGGTGGGCCGGGTGAGGGCCAGGAGCCCTTTGGGCAGCAACTGGGAGCACTGGTAGCATCAGTAGAGTGGCAGGGTGAGGACATTGGGCACTGGTGTCTGTGCCAGCCCCGTGGCTGCCTGGTGCCTCCTGTGAAGCCCACCCCACTGCAGCAGCACTGGTGAGGAGGGGTCTGCTCTGGCTGTCAGGTGGATCCTGCTGCTGAGCCTTTGCCACCATCCCAGGAGCTCTGGGGTGCTCCACAAGGAATGGGACAGCTCATGGGGATGGTGGGAGGCAGCAGGAGCTGTGCCCGTGTCTGTGACCCCCCCCAGACCCCCCCAGGGGTCTGGCTGTGCCTTTGGGGTGCTGTCCCAAGCCCTTGGATGATCTTTTGGACGGTGCAGGGAGCACGTGGTTCTGCCAGCGTCCTTTGACCAGCAAGGGTTTGTTTGGGAGGTGCTTCCCGAAATCACAGCCAGGGCCGGGCCCTGGGGGCCGCGGAGTGCCCGGGGAGAGGGGAGGACACACAGGATGTGCCACATCCTGCTGAGTCAGCATGGCCATCGGCCCGCGGCTTTGTCATGGGGCAGGAGGTTCCTCTTCCAGGCCTGGGGATGATTTCGGTTCCCACATCCACTCCAAGCATTTTCCTGGAGCAGATAAATTATTTCTTGTGCCCTTCCCCAAACTTTCCAGCCCTGATGGGGTCTGAACCTCTCTCTGTGAGAGCTGCCTGCCAAGCCCAGAGTCCTCTCCCAGCTCACCCCAGCCAGCCATGGGGCTCCACTGGGATGAATCCAGTGGTCCCAGGCTTGGGAAGGGGCTCTTTGGAGTGGGTGCTGGCTTGGACTGGGAGCAGTGGATGCATCAGCCCCTTTCCTTCCCACAGTCCTGCCTTTGCCAGGCAGACAGGACTCTCCTTGTGCTTGGGATGAGTTTTATCTCCACCACCTCCCAGAGAGAGTGTCCAGCTGTGTTCCCATGGACATCCCTCTCCAGGAACTCGGGCTTGGTGGCCGATGGTGCCTCTCAGAGTGCCCGGGGACGTTTTTCATCCATCACTGCCATCCTCAAACGGAGCATCTCCCCCAGCTGCAGCTTGTTTTCCAGGGGATGCTTTCCCCCTCTCCTTGGGATTTTGCAATCCACCTCGAGCTATTTACAGCCCAGGTTTTGCTGCTGACTGAACTTTCCAGCCCTTTCCACGTGCCCTTTCCTGGGCAGCCCGACCTGCTGGCTGCGGCCGCACCGAATATTTTCAGCATTTTCTAACTCGGCTCAAACTCGTTGTTTTCTTTGCTGTGCAACTCTTTATTTTTGAAGGAAAAACACAGGGTGGGCCGTGAGGGCTGTTCTGGATGTTGTTCCATCGTGAGAGGTTGAGTTCCCCAACGTGGTCTGGCCTAAATTTAGACTCCAGTGTCCTTCCTGAGCCAGGGAACGGAGCAGGCTGGAGCTGCAGTCATGCAGATGCTGTGCAGGATCACAGACAGTCCCAGCACCTCTCCTGGGGTTGGCAGCAGAATTCTTGGGTAATGACCTTGCTGGCAGCTCTGAGCTTCTCCAGTGGGACTGTGCTTGCAGTGCCACCGAGGGGAGGGATGGGAAGAGCATCCCGGGCTCCAGGGAGTGTCGGGAAGGTGAGAGCAGCTCTGTGATGTCCAAAATGTGTGGATTGGGGCAGCGATGGGAATTGTGGATGTCTGGGAGGGAGTCTAATTGAGTTGGAAGTTGCATCTTTAATTGAGTGGACTAATTAGCCTTTTGCCAGATGCTGTTTCTCCAAATGAGACCACGGTGAGGATGGGCAGGTGTTGGGGGTCACATCCTGAGGATGGGCAGGTGTTGGGGGTCACATCCTGGGGGTAGGCAAATATGGGGGGGGTCGGTCTCATCCTGAGGATGGGCAGGTGTTGGGGGTCTCATCCTGAGGATGGGCAGATGTTGGGGGTCACATCATGGGGGTAGGCAAATATGGGGGGGGGGGGTCTCATCCTGAGGATGGGCAGATGTTGGGGGTCACATCATGGGGGTAGGCAAAGAGGGGGGGGGGTCTCATCCTGAGGATGGGCAGGCATTTGGGGTCTCATCCTGGGGACAGGCAGGTATTGGGGGGGGGGTCTCATCCTGGGGACAGGCAGGTATTGTAGGGGTCTCATCCTGAGGATAGGCAGGTGTTGGGGGTCTCATCCTGGGGACAAGAAGGTATTTGGGAGGGTCTCATCCTGAGGATGGGCAGGTGTTGGGGGGGGTCTCATCCTGAGGATGGGCAGGCATTTGGGGTCTCATCCTGGGGACAGGCAGATATTGGGGGTGGGGGATCTCATCCTGAGGATGGGCAGGCATTGGGGGTCTCATCCTGCATGTGCCAGAGCTGGGCAGGTGGGGGCTGAGTGTGGGGGCTGTTGCAGAGCTGGGGGGCTGCAGTGTCAGGAGATGGAGAGGAATCACTGCTCTCACTGCTCCTGCACTCAGGGCTCTGCCATCCATCCCTTGCTGACTGAGTCAGGAGGATTCCAGCTGGGGGAGGCTTTGGGAGCCATCCTGCTGCTGCCCCCATGCCCCAGCATCCCTGGGGATGCCCGGGTTTGTTTGCTGGGGGGCTGCCAGGCAAAAACTGAAATGTGCTGAGAGCTTTGAATGGCATCAATCTCGCACATTTACCTGCAGCTCTTTGTTTGTGGGCTCGTGCTCCTGGGTTACAGCAGGCCAGCAGCGTGGCCACAGCTCGTGCAGGAGTGTCTGCACCCCCTGGCCCTGCCCTGGGCTCCTCGGGAGTCCCTCCTGGTGTCCCCTCCTCTGCTTCCCTGTGCCCTGCATGCTGATTTTCTCAGAACTGGGGTGTTGTGGCCTGAAGGGTGGCACAGGGACACAAACCCTCAGCCCTGGGGAGCAGCAGGATGCCCCCCTGCCCACCCTGCCCTCTGCTAGTGTGTGCCCACCCACTCCAGCTGGAGTCACATCCTGGGGGCAAGAAGGTATTGGGAGGGGGGTCTCATCCTGAGGTTGGGCAGGTGTCTGCTGGAGTCTTGCCTGTCCCCTGCTGCCGGTGTCACCACCCCTGGGCTGTCCCTGGCTCTGTCCCTGCCAGGAGAGCGGCTCCAGATGATTTCTGCCACTTAGAGGGGCACAGACACCCCAAACCACGCTGCTGCTTTCCATGATCCCATCCTCTCCAGGCACCGGCAGCTGCTCCCAGCGCAGGGAAAGGCTGTGAAGGGTTTCCTCCCGGCGGGTATCGTGGTGCTTTTTTATTGTTTGGAAAAGGAAGCACTTGGCTTTAATACTTCCCGCTCCAGCCGCCTTCCCAGCTGCCGGGGCGGATGCTGCGGGGCACCGGGGCGAGCGCCGCGTGGAGCGGGGCGGTGCCGCCGCCTCCGCCCGGCCCGGCCCCGCATCCTTGGGTCGGTGCCCACGGCCGAGGCTCCGCTTCCTGCCGCAGCCCCCGGCCCTTCCAGATGGGTTTGCTCAGCCTCTCCTCGGCCGGCCTGCAGCGTGTTTTCCCCCGGGAAAAGCGGATTTGGAGCCTGGTTTAGTCACCAGTGCTGTGCTCTCCTCCCTGGCTGCTCTGCTGCCCATCCCTGCGCTCTTTCAGCTGCAGAAAATCCTAAATTTTCTTTTCTTGCAGCTTACAGAGGTTAAAAGCAGTGAAAGCAGGGTCCCTGACCTGCAGGAACCCCCTGGGAGCATCCAGTGGAGGTGCCAAGGGGTCAGGCAGCATTTGGGACACAGCATCAGCTCAGGGCTGGCCCTGCTAGTTCCTCTGTCACCGTTTGTACCAGTCACAGACAGATGGGACATTCCACCGTGCCAGGGATGTTTTTCCAGTGGAGCAGCTGCCACCTGGAAGCCGTGCAGGACCTGCTTTTCCAGGATGTGCTGTCAAGGAATCCCCCAAGCTTTGCCCTCACCCGGCAGCACGTGCTTGCTGTGCTGGGTGACACTGGAGCCGTGTCCCCACGGGCTTGGTTTTGGGGATTGGGATGGGAATTGGTGACAGCCAAAAGCTGTAGCAGGAGCAGGGCAGGGCCGTGGTGTTGTCTGGGGTTGTTAGCCCTGGAGAGACCTTGAGGTTGTAGGAGATTGTGCTGTGCCGTGGTGGCTCTGTGACCTTGTGCTCTCCAGAGCTGGGAGATGCTCTGAGGTCCCCCAGTGGAGCCAGGTCCCCAGGGGACATCAGGAGGTGACCTGGAGGTTTGGAACAGGTCTGGCTCTCTGTGTCCTCATGCCTTCATCTTCTCCAGCCTCTTGGAGCATCCAGCATCTCCTGGGGGGTGACCCTGCCCTGGCTGGGGTGGGACCCTCTGTGCCCTCCAGTGAGGACCCACAGGTGTGGCCACCCCAAGGCTCCCAAATCCCAGCTGGACCATCCCTGGCTCCGTTCACACGGGCAGGTGGAGCCGAATCCAGCGCAACTCCCCGCACTGCTCGGGAATAAAAGTCCCTTTATGCCGGAATAATTAGTGTACTCAGAGCATGCTAATTATTCTGGGATAAAAGTGACTTTTATTCCAGCAGAGTGTCCTCTCAAAGGGCCCTTTCTGCCCGCTCCCAGGGCACAATAGCTGCTCTGCTCCGTTTCCCCATCCCAGACAAAGTCCTTATTTGCGGAGGCAGCGAAATTGAGTTGACTAATGAATTAAGGCCAATGGTTCTGGCCGGGCTCCAGCCCTTTGAAAGCCTTGGCGAGCTGATGCCCGGCCTGCTGGGAGGAAGCACAGACCCTCCTGCCCCACCAAGCCCCTGGCAGCCTCCTCTCCTCTCCCCTCCCTCCCTCCCTTCCAGCTGCCGGGATGAAATGCCTATTAATCTATCCTGTGGAATTGCTTTATTCCCGGCGCAGGCAGGGCTCTGGAGGGAGCCTTATCAGCTCCAGCCACAGGCCATAAATAACCACAGCAGATCCTGTTTGGGTTCCCAACTGCCCAGGGTATAAACATCCCACTCCTAGTGCTGGGATAAATACAGGGAATGAAGGCTGGGCAGGTAGGGGAGGTGGGGGGGCTCTGTAGCCCTGCTGCCCCCTCCCCATCCCTCCTCTGAGGAAGGAAAAAGGGGACACGGGGCACCCTGGCCGGGATTGCCACAGGCCAAGGCTGCCTGCAGCCCATCCAAATGCACCCAGAGGATTTAAGCCACTTTCTCCTGGCTGCCAATGCTTTTTTCTTCCCCTTTTTTTTCCTCCCCCTCGTCCCACCTCGCAGTTTTTTTTTCCCATTTAAATTGCAGATAAGCTGCAAAAAAGAATAATACCCAAAAAAACGGGATTCTCTCTTGAATCCCTCTTGGCTGTGGGGCTGGAGCTGCCCCTCCCCAGCACAGTTAGGATGATCCAGCTCTTTTTTTTTTTAAATTTTATTATTATTATTATTATTATCCCCAGTTCTGGCAACTCCAGAGCTTTCGTTTCATCTGGCTCCATCTCCTGCCATTTTTCAGCTCGTTCTGCTGCGGACTCTCGGTGGGGCTGGAGGCAGGAGGGGATCGTGGCTCTCCCGGCTCCTGAATTTGGTTTAAAATGCAAATCTTTCCTTTATTCCTTTTTTTTTTTTTTTTTTTTTTTAATGGATTTCATCTGAAGGCGGCGGAGCTGCTGGAGCCTGGGGAGCGGGAGGGGAAGGGGCTGGGCGGGAGGGGGGGAGCGCATTCCTCGCAGATTTCCTGATGCGTTTTCGCATGGAAATCATGGAAATCGCCTCCCCCCGGATGCGTTTGAAGTCAGGTGACGCCGAGCTGCGGGATGGACGCAGCCCTGAGAGCCGCAATATGATTTTTATATGATTTTTATACGATTTTTATCCCCCTTCCCCCTCCTCGGGGATGCTGCGGGCAGCTCCTGCCTCCCATCTCCTGCCTCCCTTGGGATGCGCTCGCCCGTCCTTCCTCCTCCACCTCCTCCTCCCTGTCCCCCCCCCACATCCTGGCTCTGCTCCTTTGTCTGGGTTTGGAGGCAGCCTTGGCAGGTCCTGGCTGCTGGGAATTCCATCCCAGTGCCCCTGCTGGGGCTGCTGGGGACCCTGGAGCTGTCACCCCTTGCTTGACCCCAGAGGGGGACATTGGGATGGCATCTCCCCATCCCTGGGGTGCCCAGTGCAGGGATCCAGTGGCTCCCAATCCATGGGTGTCCCTTGCCATGGGGAGTGTCCAGGTGGGCAAAAATGGGAGAATGTGGGAAAAAAACCAGTGGGAAAGGGCCAGGGATGTGCTGGTGGGGATGAGCAGAGGGTGCTGGGCCCATCCTGCCTGTCCCTCTGGGGTGTGACAGCCCTGCCTGACCCTCTGGGGTGTGACACGGGGGTGACAGCCCTGTCTGACCCTCTGGGATGTGACAGCCCTGTCTGACCCTCTGGGATGTGACAGGGGGGTGACAGCCCTGTCTGACCCTCTGGGATGTGACAGCCCTGTCTGACCCTCTGGGGTGTGACAGGGGTATGACAGCCCTGCCTGTCCCTCTGGGTGTGACAGGGGTGTGACAGCCCTGCCTGTCCCTCTGGGTGTGACAGGGGTGTGACAGCCCTGCCTGACCCTCTGGGGTGTGACAAGGGGTGTGACAGCCCTGCCTGACCCTCTGGGTGTGACAGGGGGTGACAGCCCTGCCTTGTCCCTCTGGGGTGTGACAGGGGTGTGACAGCCCTGTCTGACCCTCTGGGGTGTGAGGGGTTGACAGCCCTGCCTGACCCTCTGGGGTGTGATAGGGGGGTGACAGCCCTGCCTGACCCTCTGGGGTGTGACAAGGGGGGTGACAGCCCTGCCTGACCCTCTGGGGTGTGACAGGGGGTGACAGCCCTGCCTGTCCCTCTGGGGTGTGACAGGGGGTGACAGCCCTGCCTGTCCCTCTGGGTGTGACAGGGGGGTGACAGCCCTGCTGTCCCTCTGGGGTGTGATGGGGGGTGACAGCCCTGCCTGTCTGTTTAGGGTGTGACAGGGGGGTGACAGCCCTGCCTGTCCCTCTGGGGTGTGACAGCCCTGCCTGTCCCTTTGGGTGTGACAGCCCTGCTGTCCCTCTGGAGTGTGACAGGGGGGTGACAGCAGGTCTGTCACCTTGGTCTGGGGGCAGGTAGGATCTTCCAGCTGCTTCCCACCTTGGTCAGGGCTGGGTGGAATACCAGGGATGGAAAACCGGGGAACGGTGGGGCTGAGGTGATGGTGGGGTTTGGTTCTTTGTTGTTGTCTCCTTGTGGGGGTTCCAGAAAGGGGCAGAATCAGAGTGAACCCTGTGCAGGGCCCATCTGAGCACCCACACCCAGCCAGAACCTTCCCCAGGAACGGCCCAGAGCTGCCATCCCAACACCTCTGGCACAGCCTTGCCTTCTCCAGATCATTTTTTGTTGTTTGTTTGAGGAAGGGTGAACACCTCGTGATTCCATAGTCCGACTTGAAGGGGGAAAAAGGGGAGTAAAGCCGAATTTTAAAGTCAATATTTGCTCAGCAATGGGCCGTCCCCCTCCCCCAGCCCCGCCACATACCTGCGGGAATGGCCGGGAGCCCCGAGGTCCTGGAAGCTCCGGAGCAGGGATCTGGTTTGAATCTTCCCCTTTCCGAGGGGGCCGGATGGAAGAATTGCAAAAATGCATTTGAACTGTTTTGGGATGGTTTGCTTAAATGCAAAACAAACAGCTGAGCCTTCCTTTTCCCTTTTTCCCCCTGGAAAAATGTGCCTCAAACCTGAGGGTTTGGTATTTTAAATGTCTCTATTACTTAGTTCAGCTCTCGGGAGGTGGAAAATTTACTGGGTTTGGGGTTTGAGGATCGGCCTCGAGCTCCAGCCCAGGGAGGAGGGAGCAGGATGGGCTCCAGGCTTTGGCCTTCCCAGTTCCTGAGGCTGCAGAGAAACTCCAGGACGCTGGAACTTCTGAAAACACAAAAAAAAAAATGGAACAAATCCCCTTTTTTTCTGTAGTTTGGGGATAGAGGACGGATGATGTGGGGGAGAGGAGCGAAGCCTCAAGTGGCTGATGTGGTTTTGGTGGGTTTTGTGTGTTGATTGTGGTTGAGTTGGGGTCTTGGGTGACTCCACAAGATTCCAGCCTGGGGAGGTCCCACAGGGGCCGTGGGCTCAGCTCTGATTTGGAACAGTGGCCACGAACTGATGGAAGGAGAAAGGGATCCACAGGGAAGGAGGAAGATGAGGAACATTGGGATGAAGACCTGGTGCTCATCTGCCTGATGGAACAGGCTCTGCCAAAAAAAGGCCAAAACTTCCCCAAACACAACAACCTGCCCTGTTTTGGGGGTGCTCCATCCTGAGGTGGGCACGGAGACCTGGAGGAGCTCGGGCTGGGAATATTTCCCTCTGGAGTGGGTTTGTTCCCTCCCTTTCGTGCTCCTTTCTCCCCCAGAACATCTGGTTTGTGAATCCCAGCCTGTATTTATGGCCAGCACCGTTTCCTGGCCGGACGCCTCCTCCCGAGGAGAGGAGGAGGAGCTGGGCTGAGGAGGAAGCAGGGCAGGAGTTCCTTCAAATTTTTGTGCTTTGCTTCCAGTCCCTCCAGGTTTTTATGTCGTCCCCATCCCTCGTGTGGCCTTTGCTGCAGGATCTGCTTCTCCACCTCCCCAACAGCCTCTTTTGGTGTCCATTTCTTATTTTAGGCAGAAAAATCAGGTGGTTTTTGGTGGTTGTGCTTGCCAGCCCCTTTCCCAACCCACCCCAAAGCCTCTGGGTGTCCATGGAATTCTGGTGTCAGGCTCTTGCTCCCCTTCCCACCTGGGCAGATGCTGCTGGGATGTTTCTTTGCACCCTGTCCTGAAGAGCAATTCCATTTCTTGCCCCCAAATGGATTTTTTTTGGACCACTTTGGTTTTGGGCCTTTTTTGTGTTTGGGCCTTTCTGGTTTTCCGGCCTTCTGGGGGCCCTTTTTTTGTAGGGTCTTTTTCTTGGCCTTTTTTATCCCATTTTTGGGAGGCCCTTTTTTGGGGGGTAGGGCCTTGTTTTGGGCACCTCTTTAATTTTGTGCCTCTTTGGGAGCCCTTTCCTTATGTGCCTTTTTTGAGACCCTTTTATTTCTCCACTTTTCCTTTCCCTTTTTTTTTAGTGCCATTCCTTCTCCTTTCAGACCCTCCCTGGGTGTGTTTATTTCCCATCATCTTTTGGCCCTTTTTTTGGGGACTTCATTTATTTTGTGCCTCTTTGGGGGCCCTTTTTTGGGGGGTAGGGCCTTTTTTGAGACCCTTTTATATCTCCACTTTTCCTTTCCCTTTTTTTTTTTTTTTTTTTGCCACACTTTAGTGCCATTTCTTCTCCTTTCAGTCCCCCCTTGGCTGTGTTAATTTTCCCATCATTTTTGGCCCTTTTTTTGGGCTAGGGCCTTTTTTGGGCACCTCTTTAATTTTATGCCTCTTTGGGAGCCCTTTTCTTAAATGCCTTATTTGAGACCCTTTTATTTCTCCACTTTTCCTGTCCCTTTTTTTTTTTTTTTTTTTTTTTGCCACATTGTAGTGCCATTCCTTCTCCTTTTAGACCCTCCTTTGGGTTTGTTTATTTCCCCACTGTCCCCCTCATCTTTTGGCCCTTTTTTTGGGCACCTCTTTTATTTTGTGCCTTTTTTAGGCCCTTTTCTTGCATGCCTTTTTTGAGACCCTTCTTTATCTCCCCTTTTCCTGTCCCTTTATTTTTGACCACATTTTAGTGCCTTTTCTTCTCCTTTTGGGCCCTCCTTGGGTGTGTTTATTTTCCATCATCTTTTGGCCCTTTTTTTGGGCACCTCTTTAATTTTGTGCCTCTTTGGGGGCCCTTTTTTGGGGGGTAGGGCCTTTTTTGAGACCCTTTTATATCTCCACTTTTCCTATCCATTTTTTTTTTTGGCCACATTTTAGTGCCATTCCTTCTCCTTTTGGACCCTCCCTGGGTGTGTTTATTTCCCATCATCTTTTGGCCCTTTTTTGGGGGACCTCTTTAATTTTGTGCCTCTTTGGGAGCCCTTTCCTTATGTGCCTTTTTTGAGACCCTTTTATATCTCCACTTTTCCTATCCCTTTTTTTTTTAGTGTCATTCCTTCTCCTTTCACACCCTCCCTGGGTGTGTTTATTTCCCATCATCTTTTGGCCCTTTTTTTGGGGTCGAGCAGATTTTTGGGCACCTCTTTAATTTTGTGCCTTTTTGGGGGCCCTTTTTTTGGGGGTAGGGCCTTCTTTGAGACCCTTTTATATCTCCCCTTTTCCTATCCCATTTTTTAGTGCCATTCCTTCTCCTTTCGGACCCTCCCTGGGTGTGTTTATTCCCCCTCATCTCTCGGCTATTTTGACGAACTTCTGCCGCGTTTTTAGCGCGGTTTTGTCCCCTTTGAGTCGCCTTTCGAGCCGGGGTCTCTCTCCCCTGGCTGCCAAGGCCAGGACGTGTCCCTGCAGCTGCCCCAGCCCCGCTCTGAGCCGCCCATTGTGCCTCGATGAAGGCGCCTTTATTCCCACCCCGGAGCCGCGGCTCCGCTGCCATCGCCGCTGCTGGCGGCTCGGGGAGGGAGTTTTGGCTCTGGGAGAGGGATGCACGAACAGAGACACCTTCTCTGATTGTCCACCTGGCACTGAGGGGGTTGAACCCGCTGGGCACACGCTGTGCCAGGGCAGGGAATGAGCAGGGAATGCCGAGAAGCCTCGGGAGTGATCGCATTCCGTCCTCTCCTTGTCCTGAGCCGCGGTGCCTGTGGCTCTTCCTGGGTTGGGAATGGGTTTGGGTGGGTTTGGATGGGTTGGGAATGGGTTTGGATGGGTTGGGAATGGGTTTGGGTGGGTTGGGAATGGGTTTGGGTGGGTTTGGGTGGGTTGGGAATGGGTTTGGGAGGATTTGGGTGGTTCTGGGTGGGTTTGGGTGGGTTTGGATGAGTTGGGAATAGGTTTGGATGGGTTTGGGTGGGTTTGGGTGGGTTTGGATGAGTTGGGAATAGGTTTGGATGGGTTTGGGAGGATTTGGGTGGGTTTGGGTGGGTTTGGGTGCCCTGTGGTGGTGAGGAGCTCTCTGGGCTCCCCCTGCATGGATCAGCTCCTGTCTGGAAGGGCAGGTGTCCTCAGGATGGTGTCAGTGTTTGGAAGGAATCCCAGTGTTCCTGCTCTGGGCCTGGAGCTGGGAATGCTCAGGAATGGTGTGGCCAGCAGGAGCAGGGAGCTCATCCTGGCCCTGAGCTCAGGGTGGGTTTGGGTGCCCTGTGGTGGTGAGGAGCTCTCTGGGCTCCCCCTGCATGGATCAGGAAGGAATCCCAGTGTTCCTGCTCTGGGCCTGGAGCTGGGAATGCTCAGGATGGAGGTGCTGGTGCTGGGTGGTGGCTCCTCCCAGCATCCCAGCTCCAGGAGTGCTGTGGCCAGCAGGAGCAGGGAGCTCATCCTGCCCCTGGGCTCAGCCCTGCTGAGGGCACACCTCGAGTGCTGTGTCCAGCTCCGACCCCTCAGGTTGGGAAGGACGTTGAGCTGGTGGCTGATGCAGTTTGGTGTTCTGCTTGTGTTCACTGATGCATTAACCCCATTTTTAAATTCATTCAAGCCCCTCACTGAGCTGGGTTCAGTGGAATCAGGAGGCTGGATTGACTTTCCCCCTCCTCACACGTGTCCATCCTCCAGTTTTGCCTCCCACCCAGGAAGTTGTGCTCTCTTCATCCCAGGTTCAGTGCTGGGAGCTGGTTTGTTTGGGATTGAGGTGTGGGTGTTGTCCTTTGGGATCCCAGGATCTCTCCTGAGCGTGTCCAGAGGAGGCAGCGAGGCTGGAGAGGGGCTGGGAGCACAAACCCAGTGAGGAGCAGCTGAGGGAGCTGGGGGTGCTCAGCCTGGAGAAAAGGAGGCTCAGGGGTGCCCTCATCACTCTCACAGCTCCTGAAAGGTGCCTGTGCTCAGCTGGGCTGGGCTCTGTCTGCAGGAGCTGACACAACCAGAGCACACAGCCTGGAGCTGCACCAAGGGAAATTCAGGCTGGATATCAGGAAAAATTTACAGAAAGAGTGATAAATTCTGGAATGTTCTGCCTGGGGAGGGGGTGGAGTCACCATCCTGGGGGTGTTTAACAAAGCCTGGATGTGGCACTGGGGGCCAGGGTTTGGTTGATGTGTTGGGGCTGGGTTGGACTCCGTGACCTTTAGGGTCTCTTCCAACCTGGTCATTCTGTGAATTTTGTGAACTCCCAGGGCAGGGGGAGATGGTGGAGTCACCATCGCTGTGTGTGTTTAACAAAGCCTGGATGTGGCACTGGGTGCCAGGGTTGAGTTGAGGTGTTGGTGCTGGGTTGGACTCAATGACCTTTAGGGTCTCTTCCAACCTGGTCATTCTGTGATTCTGTGAATTTTGGGAATTCCCAGGGCAGGTGGTCGACTCACCATCCCTGAGTGTGTTTAGCAAAGCCTGGATGTGGCACTGGGGGCCAGGGTTGAGTTGAGGTGTTTAGGGTATGGGTTGGACTCCATGGTCTTTAAGGTCTCTTCCAACCCAGCAGTTCTGTGATTCTGTGATCGGTGTCTCCTGGTTTCCCATCCCACAAACAGCCTCTTGGCAATGGCTTCCCAGGGATTTGCCCTCCTGCAGCTCTGCCTGCTCCTTTGGGAAGTGAAAGCTGTGGGTTGGAGTGGCTGCTGCAGCCACAGGTCACGCTGTGGCTGCTGGAGACCTGGGAAGATGAGGAGGAGCAGGAAATCCAAGAGAGTGTCAGCTCTTTGCTGTGGTTTTCTTAATGAATCCTGCCTTGGATGTGCCTGTGGCTGGGAGGTGGAGGCGTCAGATGAGCTCCACTGGGAACAGGGGCTGGAAGGGCTGGGTTTGGAGCAGAGGATCCTGTCCCTGAGCCTGGTGGGAGGAAGGGGAGAGGGGACAGGCTCAGGCTGTGCCTCTGGCCTAGGGAAGGTGGAGGGGAAGGCCAGGGATGCTCCATCCATTTTGATCCGTCCAGGCTCCATCTTGGCAGTGCCGAGCAGCAGCTCCCACGCCGCCGGTGAGCAGGGGAGGAAGGCAGGCAGGGAAGCAGCAGGTTGGCAGGAGGAGCCACACTCCCATGGCAGCAAACAGCATCAGGCAAAGCCCTGTGCAGCTCCCAGGAGTAATCGGGGTTGTGGCAGGGTGGGAAGTGTCCTGCCACCCTTCAGGGATGGGGTCGGGATTAGGGACAGCATCATCCTCATCCTCTCCCCTGGCAGCCTCCCGTGCTGTGCAGCAGCCCCGTGGCAGGAGGAGGATGCAGGCACAGATCCCCCCCTTTGCTGGGCTGAGCAGGAAGTGAAGTGGATCCTGGGAGAGGGGAATTTGGCAGGAGAGCAGGGATGCCACGAGATGAAT
>NC_066338.1:10897721-11016489 GCF_022539315.1 Serinus canaria
CTGGAGTGACAGACCCAGAGGGCACCTGCACCATGACGGAGGACCAGGGCGCCGGATCAGTGCTGCCATCCCTGTCCATCCCATGAGCTCTGGAGTGACCCAGAGGCAGCACCAGGACCCTCAGTGCTGCCATCCCTGTCCATCCCAATGGCACAAGTGGGACCATCCCACCCCTCCTCCTCCAGCTCTTCCCTCATTGTGTTCCCCACCCCGTCTGCACCTCCCTGGGCGTTTGCCAAATCAACTGCAGGAGGAAGAATTGCTTTTTTTCTATCCTTTATTTTTTTTTTCCTGAGTGGTTTTTTGAGGTTAAACATTCCTGTCTAATTCTGCTCCTCGGGGTGTACCACAAGCTTGTCACATGTAATAAATTGGCTCATTTATTAGCTCCAACACGGTCAAAAGCAAACAAAGTGGCTTGTGGATTAATCCTGCCCTGTTTGGGATAAGTGGTTTGATCCAGGCTCTTTGTAGGGAATAATGGACACGGCAGAGCAGTTCTGACTGATGGATTGGGTGCTTCCCTCCAGCCCCTCCATTCTTCTGGTCCATATATCGACCTTACTTAATTAACCCATAATTTGCAATTACTGCCGGCCCACCCTCTGCAAAAAATAAATCTGTGCAGTGGCACTTGGTAAGAAATTCTCCCAGGAATCATCTGCTGGGTGCTCTGGGACTGGGAAAGAGGGGGAGCTCAAATCCCTGCTGGCTGGGACAGAGCCTGAGCGTCCTGGAGGATGCCCTCACCCCAGTGCCAGGCCAGTCTGCTCACTGGGAGCACACTGGGATGTGTTTGAGATTCAGGGCAGAGATCTGGCATCTGGAGCTTGGTAAAGTCCCATTTTCCAGGCATCCCTTGAGCTGGAATAATGGGGGTCACTGCCCAGGATGGACAGAGGGAAGTTTTGGCTGGGATGGTTTGAGGGTCCTGCTCAGCACTGGGGGGTGGGAAGGTGTCACAAGCCCTGGGCTTTGTGGTCCCCTTCCCACAGCCCTGTGTGCTTCCAAGGGCTTTCATCCCCTCCTTTAGCCCAGGGGTCCTGGTGGGACCACAGCCAGTGTCCCTCAGAGGTGTGGGACGAGGATGTACCAGCACACAGAGCTCTGTGTGTGATGTCACACTCCTCTCCAAGGAGAGCTGGAGCTTATTTAGGGCAAACTCTGCTCTTGGAGCTTCTGGTGAAGGTGACTGGGCTAAAATGGGACCGTGCCTGGACACGGTGTGTGCTGTGCCCTTCTCAGTGCTCGTGGGGGCCCGGGGGGATCCACGGAGCTATTTCTGCCAGCCCTGCTGAGGGGAGGGTGAGGCACAAACAGCCCCTGGGAAATGGGGTTTCAGTGTTTTGGCTGGGCAGAGATGGGTTGAACACCCTGAAGTGTGGATTTGGGGCAGGGAGAGGAGGAGACCCCATGGAGGGGGTCAGGATTTGCAGGGGCTGTGCCAGGGCTTCTTGTCACCCCTGCAGCCACCTCCAGCCTGGGGTGAAGCCGTGCTGGGCATTGCAGGAACTTTTCCTGGGGTTTCAGGTCGTTTTATGGTGTGTTTGTTGTTTGTCTCCATGCCTTGCTTCTTTTCAGAGGAGCTTAAAACTAAAGCCTGCCTTCCTTTGTAATTTTTCCAGTTAATAATGGAGATTAGGTCTCCTTGTGCTGGGCTCAGGGGGGCCCCCCACGTGCCACGGCCTCGGGACAAGGAGAGTGCTGGCACCCAGAGAGTCACGGTCCCTGTGCTGACCCCTGTGCCCTTTGGTGCCCTGCAGGTCCCCAGAGCAAAGTGTCCCGCTGCCAACCCAACGAGCACAACTGCCTGGGCACCGAGCTCTGCATCCACATGAGCAAACTCTGCAACGGGCTCCACGACTGCTTCGACGGCTCCGACGAGGGCCCGCACTGCCGGGGTAGGTTTGGGGGTCCTGGCAAAGGGGGGCTGCCCCAAGGGGTGCTCCCCAACAGGGTGGGAGTGATGAGGTGCCTGGTTTGTCCTCTTGAGGTGAGCCCCACACACAGCTCAGTCTGTCGTGGTTTGATGCTGGTGCAAGAGCAGTGCACCCATGAGAGGATATTTTTATAAGTGAGTGCTGTGAGATGCGACCAGAAACAGAGGTTTGGGGGTCCCAGGAAAGAGGGGTTGCCCGATAGGGTAGGAGTGATGAGGTGCCTGGTTTGTCCTCTTGAGGTGAGCCCCACCACACTCAGCTCAGCACAGTCTGTCGTGGTTTGACACTGGTGCAATACCAATGAACCCATGAAAAGATATTTTTACAAGTGAGTGCTGTGAGATAACCCTAACCCTAACCCTAACCCTAACCCTAGCCCTAACCCTAACCCTAGCCCTAACCCTAACCCTAACCCTAACCCTAACCCTAACCCTAACCCAACCAGAAAGAGAAGTTTGGGGGGCACACAGTCCCAGGAAAGGGGGGCTGCCCCATGGGGTAGGAGTGATGAGGTTCCTGGTTTCTTCTCTCCACACACTCAGCTCAGTCTGTCGTGGTTTGATGCTGGTGCAAGAGCAGTGCACCCATGAAAAGATATTTTTCTAAGTGAGTGCTGTGAGATGCGACCAGAAACAGAGGTTTGGGGGTCCCAGGAAAGGGGGGCTGCCCCATAGGGTAGGAGTGATGCGGTGCCTGGTTTGTCCTCTCGAGTGTGAGCCCCAGCACACTCAGCTCAGCACAGTCACAGATCCAGAGATTATCCAGAGCCGCTTGGAAGTGAAATGCCCATCATTCCTGAGCCTGCAGCCATGAAATAGCTGCATTGTCTCCTGGGCTTAAAAGCTCCAGGCCTGGGGTTCTGGTCCAGATAAGAGATACCACTGTGGTTTTTTCCTAATTTCCAGGAGCTTTGTCCCCTGCTCCTGGCCTGTCCCCGTGGCTAATCCTGCTGGAAAACTCCCTAAACCAGCGTGCTGCTGTGCAGATTAATGGCTCAGAAATGTGTGTCCCGGGCTGACCTTGTGTTCCAGACCTCTCTGCTCCCCAACCCTTCCCTGCCTGGCCTGGGGGGGCCCTGTCCTGCTCCCCCTGGCCCCAAAGGGCTCCCTGCTGGGACCCAGCTCCTCTCCACTGCCTGGATCCCACGGGAGCAGCCCAGGGCAGCTCCTGCAGCTGTGCCTGAGCTGAGAATTAATGTTTCAGTAAGAGCTCTCGTTACTTAAGTGGGATCTGATTTTTCATGGCCGGGCAGCACGTGAGCCACGTGAGCCCTGCTGGGGCAGCTGCTCAGGGCTTTGGGCACCTGGCACTCACAGGTTTGGGCACGCTGGGGCTGCCAGCCCTCGGTGCTGCTTGAGCTGGATGCTAAATCCCCCCTGCCCACGGCAGGTGCCACCCCAGGGAGGCATTTCCTCCATTTCCTCCCAGCTGCTTGCGAGTCCCAGCCTGCCACTGCCCCAGGCGTGGGCAGGTGAGCTGTCACCTTGAGCTGTCACCCCAAGCCATCACCCCAAGTGATCACCCCAAGCAATCACCTTGCGCTGTCACCTGAGACATCACCCCAAGCAATCACCTCGAGCTGTCACCTCAAGCTGTCACCCCAAGCAATCACCTTGAGCTGTCACCCCAAGCCATCACCTCAAGCTGTCACCCCAAGCAATCACCTTGAGCTGTCACCCCAAGACATGACCCCAAGCCACCACCCCAAGTGATCACCCCAAGCCATCACCTTGAGCTGTCACCCCAAGACATGACCCCAAGCAATCACCTTGAGCTGTCACCCCAAGACATGACCCCAAGCCATCACCCCAAGCTGTCACCCTGAGCCATGACCCCAGATTGTCACCCCAACCCCTGTTCCTGCTCCTGCTGCTGGACCAGTGCTCCCCCACCCTGCTCCCCCATCTCTGCTGCCCTTGCAGACGTCCTGGGGGTGGCAGTGCCAGTGGAGCCCCCGTGCTGAGCCCCCTCATTGTCCCCTCTGAGCACTCCAGGGTTGGAAAGGGGGGGAATTCTGGGCTCTCTGGTGCATCCACGTCCCTCAGAATGCCCTGGATCTGCACCCCATGCCACTCCCCTGCACAAGAGGTGCCAGGCTCTGGAATTGGCACAGAGTCAGCAGCACTGGGGCTGGCAGGGGCTGCTCAGAGCCCCCTCCCTGGAGCAGCCAGGTACCCCTCATTGACTCCCTCCCTCTGCTGAGGGGCCCCGTCCTTCTCTCCTCTCTGGGAGGTGAGAAATGTGAGATTTCCCAGCAAATCCTGATGGGATCAGGTGATCCTGATGGGGTCTGGTGATCCTAATGGGGTCTGGTGATCCTGATGGGGTCTGGTGATCCTGATGGGGTCTGGTGATCCTGATGGGATCTGGTGATCCTGATGGGGTCAGGTGATACTAATGGGGTTTGGTGATCCTGATGGGGTCAGGTGATACTAATGGGGTCTGGTGATCCTGATGGGGTCTGGTGATCCTGATGGGATCTGGTGATCCTGATGGGGTCAGGTGATACTAATGGGGTTTGGTGATCCTGATGGGGTCTGGTGATCCTAATGGGGTTAGGTGATCCTAATTGGAGTCTGGTGATCCTGATGAGGTTAGGTGATCCTAATGGGGTCTGGTGATCCTGATGGGGTTAGGTGATCCTAATGGGGTCTGGTGATCCTGATGGGGTCTGGTGATCCTAATGGGGTGAGGTGATCCTAATGGGGTGAGGTGATCCTAATGGGGTCTGGTGATCCTAATGGGGTCTGGTGATCCTGATGGGGTCTGGTGATCCTAATGGGGTCTGGTGATCCTGATGGGGTCTGGTGATCCTAATGGGGTCTGGTGATCCTGATGGGGTCTGGTGATCCTAATGGGGTCTGGTGATCCTGATGGGGTCTGGTGATCCTAATGGGGTCTGGTGATCCTGATTGGGTCAGGTGATCCTGATGGGGTCAGGTGATCCTAATGGGATGTGGTGATCCTGATGGGGTCTGGTGATCCTGATGGGGTCTGGTGATCCTAATGGGGTCTGGTGATCCTGATGGGGTCTGGTGATCCTAATGGGGTCTGGTGATCCTGATGGGGTCTGGTGATCCTAATGGGGTCTGGTGATCCTGATTGGGTCAGGTGATCCTGATGGGGTCAGGTGATCCTAATGGGATGTGGTGATCCTGATGGGGTCTGGTGATCCTGATGGAGTCTGGTGATCCTAATGGGGTCTGGTGATCCTGATGGGGTCTGGTGATCCTAATGGGGTCTGGTGATCCTAATGGGGTCTGGTGATCCTGATTGGGTCAGGTGATCCTGATGGGGTCTGGTGATCCTAATGGGGTCTGGTGATCCTGATTGGGTCAGGTGATCCTGATGGGGTCAGGTGATCCTAATGGGATGTGGTGATCCTGATGGGGTCTGGTGATCCTGATGGAGTCTGGTGATCCTGATGGGGTCAGGTGATCCTGATGGGGTCAGGTGATCCTAATGGGATGTGGTGATCCTGATGGGGTCTGGTGATCCTGATGGGGTCTGGTGATCCTGATGGAGTCTGGTGATCCTAATGGGGTCTGGTGATCCTGATGGGGTCTGGTGATCCTGATGGAGTCTGGTGATCCTGATGGGGTCTGGTGATCCTGATGGAGTCTGGTGATCCTAATGGGGTCTGGTGATCCTGATGGGGTCTGGTGATCCTAATGGGGTCTGGTGATCCTGATTGGGTCAGGTGATCCTGATGGGGTCAGGTGATCCTAATGGGGTCTGGTGATCCTAATGGGATGTGGTGATCCTGATGGAGTTTGGTGATCCTGATGGCGTCAGGTGATCCTGCTCACCCAACCCTTGGTCCCCGGTGTCCATCCTGAGTGACATCCTCTCTCTTCCACCCCCCTGTCCCTGCAGAACAACTGGCCAACTGCTCGGCTCTGGGCTGCCAGCACCACTGTGCCCCCACGCTGAACGGCCCCGTGTGCTACTGCAACCACTCCTTCCAGCTGGCCGAGGACAGGAGGAGCTGCAGAGGTGGGGCTGGGCTGGGCAGAGCCCCCACTGCCTGCTGGGGACAGCGGCTGCTCGGGGATGGGGCCGATGTCACTGCTGGCAGCAGCGCCGGGGCTTGGCTGTGTGGGAACGGGGATGGGGAGAGCTGGGGTCAGCACAGGGCAGGTGGGATGGGGTGGGATCCATGGGATGGGATGGGATTGATGGGATGGGATTGATAGGATGGGATTTTTGGGATAGGATTGATGGCATGGGATGGGATTTATGGGATGGGATGGGATCGATGGGATGGGATTGATAGGATGGGATTTGTGGGATTGGATTTATGGCATGGGATTTATGGGATTTGTGGGATGGGATTGATGTGATGGGATCCATGGGATGGGATTGATGTGATTTATGGGATGGGGTGGGATGGAATAGGATTGATGGGATTTATGGGATTTGTGAGATGGGATTGATGGGATGGGATCCATGGGATGGCATTTATGGGATGGGATGGGATCGGATGGGATAGGATTGATGGGATGGGATTGATAGGATGGGGTTTGTGGGATTGGATTTATGGGATTGGATTTATGGCATGGGATTTATGGGATGGGATCCATGGGATGGGATGGGATTTATGGGACAGGATTTGTGGGGTTGGATTTATGGATGGGATGGGATAGGATTGATGGGATGGGATGGGATGGGATGGGATGGGATGGGATGGGATGGGATGGGATGGGATGGGATTGATGGGCTAGGTTGGGATCCATGGGATGGGATTGATGGGATGGGATCCATGGGATGGGATTCCCTGGCAGGCTGATGTGAGGGTCCCTTTGGCTCAGGGATCATCCCCTCCTCTCCAGCTCCACCTTGGAGAAACTGTGGAGCTTCATTTCCTCTTCAAGCAGCAAAGGAGTTTTTTTCTGGTCCAAAATTGTTTTTTTTTCCCCTGTTTTTCCCAGACTTTGACGAATGCACCGTGTATGGGACCTGCAGCCAGACATGCACCAACACAGAGGGCTCCTACACCTGCAGCTGTGTCGAGGGCTATCTCCTGCAGCCAGACAACAGATCCTGCAAAGCCAAGAACGGTGAGAGCCTCAGCAGGGGCATCTCCTGGAGGTGCTTCAGGGCAGCTCTGCAGACCACGGCCCTGCCCTGAGTGCTCCACATCGGGCTCTTCCTGGGGGTGACAGACACAGGATTGGGGTGTGCCCTGACCCTATTGTCCCCTCCTTGCCCCCAGAGCCCGTGGATCGCCCTCCTGTGCTGCTCATTGCCAACTCCCAGAACATCCTGGCCACCTACCTGAGCGGGGCCCCCGTGCCCAACATCACCCCCACCAGCGCCAAGCAGACCACGGCCATGGACTTCAACTACGTGGAGGACACGGTCTGCTGGGTCCACGTGGGTGACAGTGCCTCCCAGACCATCCTCAAGTGTGCCAAGATCCCCAACCTGAAGGGCTTTGTGGAGGAAAGGTCCATCAACATCTCCCTGAGCCTGCACCGTGAGTGCCCACCCCCCATCCCCAATTCCCAGGCCATGGGGGGGGTGAAACTGGGAAGGAGGCAGCTTCCCACAGGTCATTCCCTTTTCTTTTTTTTATTATTTTCATCCAGTTTAGTAATTTCTTGGTGTGCAGATATGAGGAGAAATGGTACAGGGGGGAGTGGAGCAGGTTTTGGGGTGGCAGCTCTTGCTTCCTTTGGTCACACCCCAAAAAAATGACTGAGTCCCACCCCAAAAAGTGACCAAGAACAAACTCCCAACCCAAAGGTGCCTCTGTGGGTGGCACTGAGCCGTGGTGTGAGTGGCTGGTGGCAGTTTCCTTCTGCTGGTGGCTCTGTGGCCAGGACGAGTGTGGTCACAGCTCCGTGTCCTGTTTGGGCTTGCTGCTCCCAGCTCTGCAGTCTGGATGGGAGGGAGAGTTACTGGTTGGGATTTTGGTGCTCTCTGAGGTGTCCTTGTGGGCTTCCAGCACCTTCCCTGCCTGCACAGAGCAGTGAGTGCCACGGCTGGGGAGAGCTGGGATGTGGGACACCATTCCTGGCACTGCTCAAGTCACTCAGGGTGGAATTGGAGGGTCTGGGGCTTGCAGTGGGTCTCTGTCAGGTCTTTGCTTCCCCTGGGGGTGTTTTTTGCCTCCTGAAACTGGGCAGGCTTCCAGGGGGAAGAGGGATCCCCTTACCCCACCCACTGTGCTGCTGGGTGAGCAATGGCTCATCCAGCAAATTGGGATGGACAGATTTCTGCAGAGGAGTGAAGGTCCTGGGTGGATCTTGGAGCTGAGGGGGATTCTCTGCTGAGGGCAGTGGGGTTTGAGCTGGGATCCTGGGGGTCCTGGGGGTTCTGGGGGCCCTGGGGATGCTGGGGGTTGTAGGGGGTCCTGAGAGTCCTGGAGGTCCTGGGGATCCTGGAGGTCCCGGGGGTCCTGGGGGTCCTGAGAGTCCTGGAGGTCCTGGGGATCCTGGAGGTCCCGGGGGTCCTGGGGGTCCTGAGAGTCCTGGGGATCCTGGGGATTCTGGGGATTCTGAGGGTCATGGGGATCCTGGGAGTCCTGGGGGTCTTGGGGGGGTCTTTGGGATCCTGTGGATTCTGGGGGTTCTGGGGATCCTGGAGGTCCTGAGAGTCCTGGGGATCCTGGGAGTCTGGGGGTGCTGGGGGTCTTGGGGGTCCTGGGGGGTCCCGGGGGTCTTTGGAATTCTGGGGGTTCTGGGGATCCTGGGGGCCCTGGGGATCCTGGGGGTCCCGGGGGTCTTTGGGATCCTGTGGGTTCTGGGGGTTCTGGGGATCCTGGGCACCCTGGGGACCCTGGGGGTCTAGGGGGTCCTGGGGTGTGTGTGTGGCTGGGCTGGGCAGGCTGTGGGCACTGCCGAGGGTGTGTGCACAGTTAATTTGAGCTCACCCTGTGTATTTTTAGGGCAGGGTGTATTTTTAGGGAGAGGCCTCACCCTTTGCTCTCCCAGGCGATAGATAGCGTGGAGCTGAGCAGGACAGGGCTCAGCTTCCTGCTCCCCTCCCGGGATTTTGGGGTGTCCCTGGGATTTAGGAGTGTCCCTGGGATTTAGGGGTGTCCCTGGGATTTAGGGGGTCTCTTTTGGTGCCCCTCTCCCTCAGGGCCAAGCTGGTTCATCACAAAGGAAGTGGAGGAGTGAATTCCCCCAGCCCTGGGTGAGCTGGGCTGGGGATGAGGAGATAATGTCACTCTCCTGCAGGACACTGTGAATCCAATTAGTGGTTTCCCTCTTTATTTGCTTCTTTATGGCATTATCTGCTCCCAGCAGGACCGGGGCCTCCCTGGTGCCTGCTGCTAATGGGGCTTGAGCTGGCATCTGATGGGGAGAGATTGATGCTGAGGGGCTGGAGAGCTCCAGCTGCAGGGATGAGCTCCCCTGCCTCCCTGTCCTGCTCGGCTCCTGCAGAGATTCCTGCCACTTGAGCTGCGGGAGATGTGTTCAGTGAGGGCTGTTAGCAGCCCTGGGCACGGCCCGATGTCCTCGGAGCTTTATTGTTCCCCTGCTCCTCACACTCCCAAAGCTTTTTGCTCTCCGCAGCCTCAGGGCTTCCTGCAGCGCCTCCCCCTCGGCTCCCACCTCGCTGCCCGTGGGTATTTGTCACAGGCACTGATTTTCTCACTTGATCTGAGCTGGCTGGTTCCCTACCCCCAGGTCTTTTTCCGGGGACACGGGAAAAATCAGAGGCTGGTGAAGCTTTCCATCCATTTCTCTTACAAAAAAAATTCCTGCTCTGTGTTGGAATGGGATCGTTTCTCTCCACCATCAGTCTGAGTGGGCTGGGGGGGCTCTGGCCACCTCAGGGCTTGGTGCCAATGGCCAGCACGGGTGGGATGATGTGGGGAGGGGTCCAGCCTGTCCCCATCTCCACAGGGACCTTGGAAGTGGCACAGGGGATGCCCGGTGTCCCTCTGTGCTCACCCCCGTGATGGGGATGAGGCACGGGAAGGGCTTGTCCTTCCTGCCAGCACTGAATTGTAACAAGAGGAACTTGTCTTATCCTTCCTCCCATCCTGCTGTCCCTCTCCTCCTCTCCGTGTGACAATCCTGCAGTGTTCCTGGCCGGGAGGATCCTGGCAGGCTCAAGGACAGAGGCTCAGGCTGTCCTGACCCCTTGGAGCATCAGGATGGCACAGGGGGGTTCACTCTGAACCCCCTGCCGGCCCTGAGCCCCTCTGGAGTGGGGCAGGGGACAGCTGGGGACCTGTCACAGCTCCCCTTGGACCCTCTGTGTTCCGTGGCAGATCCTTGACCTCCGGGGACTTTGTGATCCCGTGGGTTTTCTCAAGCAGATTCCAACCTCCACGTGTTTCCCCAGACAATGTCCTTGTTTGTTTGGAGTTGGGCTTCCAAGGAATTTCTGAGCCAAACAGAGCACTAAAAAATAATAATTAAAATCTGTTGCTGGGCTCTGGTGCTGCTGCTTCCTGTGTCATGGCCAGAACTCTCTGCTCCCCCAGCTCCCCCAGCTCTCCAGGCTTATCCTGCTGGCCTTGTCCCCCCATCCTGGGGCCATTTCTCAGGGGTCACATCCTTGAGCAATCCTCGAGGGAAGCAGCCCTGCTGGGGGATTTGTGCCTCCTTCCATCAGATTCATGTCCCTGTCCCCTAGAGGGGACACCAGGAGGTGGGAGCACCTCTCTAGAGCCCGGGCTGTCCTTAGGGGGGGCCACCTTTAGCTGGCAGCAGGCCAGGGCTGTGCTGGTCACCTCTGGGTGCCCAGGCTGGCGTTGACAGAGGTGTTAAATCCCCGTCTCCGGTGCTCTGTGATCGGGTGACACTCGGCTCTCAGGGCGGGGCAGGAGCCCTTTGCTTGCACTGTGGAAAAATACCGGGAACAGGAGCCAGGGCACGGGGCTTCTCCCTGGCTCTTGGGGTGGCTCCCCTCTCCCTGCCCTTCCCCTCCCCTTCTGGTGCTCTTTCGGTTTCTTTTCCCCCTTTTTTTCTTTTTATTTTTCCCCTTTTCTGTGGTTTTTTGCCTGGTCAGAACTGGGAGGATCTGATCAGCAGCTGAGCTTGGTGATGCCAGGGAATGCATTGATTGTGCTGGCAGCTGGCACTGCCTCATCCCAGCCCTGGTGCTGCTCCCTCCCAGTCCCAGTGCCACCCTCCCAGTCCCAGTGCCACCCTCCCAGTCCCAGCACTGCTCTCCCAGTCCCAATGCCACCCTCCCAGTCCAGCATTGCTCCTTCCCAGTCCCAGCTCTGCTCTCCCAGTCCCAGCTCTGCTCTCCCAGTCCCAGCTCTGCTCTCCCAGTCCAACCCTGCTCTTTCCCAGTTCCAGCTCTTCTCTCCCAGTCCAGCACTGCTCTCCCAGTCCAAGCACTGCTCTCTCCCAGTCCACCTCTGCTCTCCCAGTCCCAGCTCTGCTCTCCCAGTCCAACCCTGCTCTTTCCCAGTCCCAGCTCTGCTCTCCCAGTCCAGCTCTGCTCTCCCAGTCCAACCCTGCTCTCTCCCAGTCCCAGCTCTGCTCTCCCAGTCCAACCCTGCTCTCCCAGTTCAACTCTGCTCCTTCCCAGTCCAGCTCTGCTCTCCCAGTCCCAGCTCTGCTCTTTCCCAGTCCCAGCTCTGCTCTCCCAGTCCAACCCTGCTCTTTCCCAGTCCAACCCTGCTCTTTCCCAGTCCCAACCCTGCTCTTTCCCAGTCCCAGCTCTGCTCATTCCCAGTCCAGCTCTGCTCTCCCAGTCCAGCTCTGCTCCTTCCCAGGAGGAGCAGGCAGGAATTCTGCAGCTCAGCAGGCTGCATGCAGGGCTGCTGGCGAGCGGCTGCAGAGGTGCCATGATTTATTATTTCTCAGTTTAAAGTTTGTTGTTTTCCTTTCTAAACCAAGCCCCGGGAAGGGGTTTGAAATATCAGGACATTTGATCCTGAGTGCATTATAAGCCCTAAACACCAGCAATCTGGCCACCATCAAAATCCCTTCCCGGGCAGCATCAATCCCAAGCTGCCCAGCTCGGGGGGTGTTTTCATGGGCTCCATTTCTCTGTCACTGGGAATGGCCTGTCCCCGTGCCAGCAGGCACAGAGAGGAGCTGTGGCTGCTGGGACAGATTGATTTCAGGGCCGTGTTGCTCTGCAGAGGAATCCAAGTACATTTCTTCCCCCACTTTGCATGGAAAGCTATTTTTCTTCCTTGCTGCCTCATCCTGGCCAAGAAAGAGGCTCCGACGTGAACTCACTTGGCAGGAGAGGGGGATGATTGGTAACTTCATCTCGTGGTTCCTTTCTGTTGGGCTTTTTTTTCTTTTTTAACTGTTTATGGCTGTTCTTGTTGCAGTGAGGGAGGAAAGTGGGAGCTGGGGAAGAGAAGGGGATGGGGAGAGCAAGGGATAAATGGGAGCAGGGGATAAATGGGAGAAGGACATGGAGGGGAGAAGGGGATAGGGGAGAGCAGGGGATGGGGGAAATCAGGGAATGGGGAGAGCAGGGGATAAATGGAATCAGGGGATAAATGGGAGCAGGGGATAAATGGGAGCAGGACATGGAGGGGAGAAGGGGACAGGGGTGAGCAGGGGATGGGGGAGAGCAGGGGAAAAATGGGAGCAAGGAATAAATGGGAGCAAGGGAAAAATGGGAGCAAGGAATAAATGGGAGCAAGGGAAAAATGGGAGCAGGGGATAAATGGGAGCAGGGGATAAATGGGAGAAGGACAGGAGGGGAGCAGGGGACAGGGGAGAGCAGGGGATGGGAGAGAGAAGGGGATAAATGGAATCAGGGGATAAATGGGAGCAAGGAATAAATGGGAGCAGGGGATAAATGGGAGCAGGGGATAAATGGGAGCAGGGGATAAATGGGAGCAAGGGATAAACTGGAGCAGGACACGGAGGGGAGAAGGGGACAGGGGAGAGCAGGGACCAGGATGGATGGGAGCAGGGAATGGGATGGGTGGGAGAAGGGAATAGGGGAGAGCAGGGACCACATGGGATTGGGTGGGAGCAGGGGATGAAGGCAAGCAGGAGCTGGAGGGAGCAGGGGATGGGGGGAACAGGGGGTGGAGGACACAGGGACTGTCTGGAGCTGTCACCAGCTCATTGTGTGGCAGGGGACAACGTCATGATGGGGATTTTAATCAGTCTGTTAACGAAGATCTGACTCTCAGGACCCTGCTGTGGCTCTGCCCAGCACCTCTGGCTCCCCTTACCTGCTGTTTCCTCTCACAGGGAACAGAAATAAATCCCCCAAGGGCACTGAGACCCCCTGCAACCCCCCCGGGCTGCGGTGCCAGGGCTGAGCTGCATTCCCACGGAATGTCCTGAGTCCTCAGTGCCCAGGGATGGGATTGATTTCACATGGGCAGGAGCGTGTCTGTCCCAGCACACATCTGTCTGTGTGTCCCAGCACACATCTGTCTGTCCCAGCACACATCTGTGTGTCCATGCTGCTCTGCCTCGTGCCAGGCTCACTGCAGGAGCCCCTTGGGACCCTTCCTGCCCACGCTGGCCCCATTTCTGCTCTCTCCTCCCCCCAGATCACCCCAGTGACGGGTTCCCATCGAGCCTGTGTCTCTCTCCTCTCACCCAGAAGGAAGCCAAGTGCCCCGTGCCTCCCTCAGCCTCTGTGGAATAGTTGTGCCCATGGAATGGGCTCATTAAGGCAGAGTAATTAGCAGTCCCTTGGCTGCCCTCCACAGCTCATTCCATCCCTGTTCCTGCTCTTCCCACCTCCTGTGCCTCAGCCAGGCTCTGCAGGGATGCTGCGGGGTTGAGCCAGGACATGGGGAGGAGTGAAAGTTTGGGGTGTGCCCACCCTGGGGAGCTGGAGATGGTGTCAGAGAGGGGCTGGAGATGCCTTGGACACGGTTCCCCTGCAGATACAGCCATGGTGCTGCACCAGAATAGAGAAGAAGAGGCAATTTTGGGGTGATTTTGGGGTGTCCCTACCTTGGGGAGCTGGAGATGGTGTCAGAGAGGGGCTGGAGAGGTTCTGGTCATGGTTCTGGAGAGGTTCTTGGACAGGGTTCCCCTGCAGATACAGCCATGGTGCTGCACCAGAATAGAGAAGAGGAGGCAGGTTTGGGGTGTCCCTACCTTGGGGAGCTGGAGAGGTGTCAGAGAGGGGCTGGAGAGGTGTCAGTGACTGCTTGGACACGGTTCCCCTTCAAATGCAGCCATGGTGCTGCACCAGAATAGAACATGGCCTGAAGAAGAGGCAGGTTTGGGGTGTCCCCACTCTGGGGAGCTGGAGATGGTGTCAGAGAGGGGCTGGAGATGTTCTGGTGATGCCTTGGACATGGGAGATTTCCCTGCAGCCATGGTGCTGCACTGGAGCAGGAGGCAGGTTTGGGGTGTCCCCACCCTATGGAGCTGGAGATGGTGTCAGAGAAGGGCTGGAGAGGTTCTGGTCATGGTTCTGGAGAGGTTCTTGGACATGGTTCCCCTTCAGATACAGCCATGGTGCTGCACCAGAATAGAGAAGAAGAGGCAATTTTGGGGTGATTTTGGGGTGTCCCTACCTTGGGGAGCTGGAGATGGTGTCAGAGAGGAGCTGGAGAGGTTCTGGTGATGCCTTGGACGCGGTTCCCCTTCAGTGCTGCTGCCCTGGGGGTCCAAGGCACAGACAGCCCTGGACTGGGTGTCCTCCCAGGGCTGCCTGGAGAAGGGCAGTGCTCCAGCCTGTCCCCAGGCTGGGATGTCCCTCTGTGGGGGCCGTGTCACCCCCCGAGGAACGTTTGGCCGGGCGTGAGTGCGCGCAGAGCCCCAGGGATCCATCCCAGAGCCGAGTCAGACGTCCTGGCCGAGGGCCACCGGCTTCCACCCAGCGGTTCCTCCTCGCAGAGAAACATCTCAGCAGAGAGGGGGGTGAATTTATTTATTTTCGAGCCTGCTTTGCTGAGGCAACGAGGCTGACGTGACGGCTGTGGCCGTGTGTGGTGGTGGCAGCCGTTCCCCTCCTGCCCTGCTCGGACACAAGGACTTGGCTGTTCCTGGGAGCAGGGGGGCCGTGCTGGACCCTCGGGGTGTCTGTCCGGCCGTCGGGCGCCCTCGGGGGCGGGAGTTTGTCTTTGTGCTCGTCCTGTTAACATACTTCTAATTAAGGAAAATTGTCCCCAGGAGCAGTGTTTATCCACGGAGCGCGGTGCCGTCACAGAGACGGTCTTGTTCTCCCGCTGAGAGGATGTCTGTGGAGGGGGGGAAAGAGACAGAAATTCCTCCAGATTATGGCATTATGTAAATGTATCAAACGGATCATTCCCTATAAAAAAAAGGAAAGTAGGAAACCGATGGATTTCAGCAGCCCTGGGGATTGCATTCCTGACGAGCCTCCGTTCCTGCGCCGCCGCCGGCGTTTCAGAGCCGAAATATTCAGCCACTTTTCCAAGATGTTTTTCCTCCCAGGCCGCATGCCTTGGGCGCCCGAGGGGCTCGTGGGGCCACCCCCCAGCCCTCCCAGGCTTTTTTTCTTGCTGGGTGGCAAACTGGCCACGGCTCCTGCTTGTCCTGCGGGGTGGGTTGTGCCCGGAGCAGGGGACGCGGTGTGCGCTGCTCTCCGTGGGATGTGGTGTGGACGGGCAGCTCTGATGTGAGCTGTGGGTTCTGTGGTTTGTGTCAAGGCTGGTTGACCCTGGGGAAGCAAGAACCAGCTGTTTCTAGGACTTTAATATTCTTTATTTATTCTTTATTTCTTGATTTTTCTTTATTTCTTTATTAATTATTTAAAGCCAGATGTTGGCAGCGGTGGTCGGTCCATCTCTGTTCTCTGTCCTGTGTGCTGGGACAAGGGGGAAATGCTCCTGAGCAGGATGGGAACAAGGATTTGGTGTCAGAGCTCCGTGCCCAGGGATGTTTCTGGCTGCTTGAGGCAGAGCTGGCCCCTCTCCTGCCCACCATCCCTGTCCTGCTGTCCTGGGTGTGGAAAAACCCTCTGAGACCCTCGAGTCCAACCACTAACCCAGCCCTGCCAGGTCATCACTGAAATGTGTCCCCAAGTGCCACATCCACACGATATTTCTGGCTGCTTGAGGCAGAGCTGGCCCCTCTCCTGCCCACCGTCCCTGTCCTGCTGTCCTGGGAGTGGAAAAACCCTCTGAGACCCTCGAGTCCAACCACTAACCCAGCCCTGCCTGATTGTCACTGAAATGTGTCCCCAAGTGCCACATCCACTCGATGTTTCTGGCTGCTTCAAGCAGAGCTGGCACCTCTCCTGCCCACTGTCCCTGTCCTGCTCTCCTGGGAGTGGAAAAACCCTCTGAGACCCTCGAGTCCAACCACTAACCCAGCCCTGCCAGGTCATCACTGAAATGTGTCCCCAAGTGCCACATCCACTCGATGTTTCTGGCTGCCTCAAGCAGAGCTGGCACCTCTCCTGCCCACCGTCCCTGTCCTGCTCTCCTGGGAGTGGAAAAGCCCTCTGAGACCCTCGAGTCCAACCACTAACCCAGTGGTGCCAGATTGTCACTGAAATGTGTCCCCAAGTGCCACATCCACACGATGTTTCTGGCTGCTTGAGGCAGAGCTGGCCCCTCTCCTGCCCACCGTCCCTGTCCTGCTCTCCTGGGAGTGGAAAAACCCTCTGAGACCCTCAAGTCCAACCACTAACCCAGCCCTGCCTGATTGTCACTGAAATGTGTCCCCAAGTGCCACATCCACATGATGTTTCTGGCTGCTTGAGGCAGAGCTGGCACCTCTCCTGCCCACTGTCCCTGTCCTGCTCTCTGGGAGTGCTCCCTTGAGGGGTAGCTGGGAAGTGGAGTTTCTCCCAGACTTGGAATCATGGAATTATTAAAGTTGGAAAAACCCTCCGAGACCCTCAAGTCCAACCATTAACCCAGCCCTGCCAGGTCATCGCTGAAATGTGTCCCCAAGTGCCACATCCACACATTCCAGGAGGAATTTCTTCATGGAAAAGGTTGTCAGGCACTGGAAGGGGCTGCTGAGGGTGGTGGTGGAGTGCCCATCCCTGGAGGTGTCTGAGGAACATCTGGATGTGGCACTCAGGGCTCTGGCAGGGATCGGTCACAGGGGGACTCGCTGGTCCTGGAGGGTTTTTCCAACCTCAGGGATTCTGGAATTCAGGGATTTTGTGCTGTGTTGGTTCCTGAGCTTGTTGAACCTCTGTGAGTAGAAGGGGTTTCTCCTTGCTCAATGGCTCAGGAGCTGCTGGGTGGCTGAGTCCCCTCGCAGCTGTTTGAGGACTGTCGAAATCCCTGGTTTAATCCAAGGGAAGATTGTGTGTTTCCTTCCTCCTCCTGTCAGGCCACAATTGATGTGTTTGCAGACTGCACAGCAACTGATTCATGCAGAGCTAAAGTTATGTGCTGGGTCAGCAAAGCTCCTTCCCCAAAAAACCCACAGCCCTGCAGTGCCTCGCTGGGAGTGGGGTGAATTGGGTTGAGGGAGGGAGAACCTCAGGCTGCAGCTCCTGTGGGAAAGGTGGAGCCCGTGACCCACTTGTGTCAAGGAGTTCTGTGAGTGGGACTGTCCCACCTGGAGCTCTGGGATCCCAGCAGGAGGAGGAGGAGGCTGTGATCTGAGCCAGGCTGGGAGAGCTGGGGGTGCTCACCTGCAGCTGAGAAGGCTCCAGGGAGAGCTCAGTAACTCCTGAGTACCTGAAGAGGCTCCAGGGAGAGCTCAGAGCTCCTGCCAGTACCTGAAGAGGCTCCAGAGAGAGCTCAGAGCTCCTGCCAGTGCCTGAAGAGGCTCCAGGAGAGCTCAGTAGCTCCTGAGTACCTGAAGAGGCTCCAGGAGAGCTCAGAGCTCCTGCCAGTGCCTGAAGAGGCTCCACAGAGATGGAGAGGGACTTGGGACAGGGGTCTGTAGTGACAGGACACAGGGAATGGCTTCCCACTGACACAGGTGGGGTTTTAGGAAGAAATTCCTCCCTGTGAGGGTGGGGATGCCCCTGGATCCCTGGAAGTGTCCAAGGCCAGGCTGGATGGAGCTTGGAGCAACCTGGGATAGTGGAAGGGGTCTCAGGTGGGACTGAGATGGTCTTTAAGATCCCTTTTGACCCAAACCATTCTGGGATTCTCTGAAAAGGGCAAATCCAAGCCTGGTGTGACAGAGGTTTGTGGCAGGGAGCTCAGGAACAGCTCGGTGGGGATCACTCGGGCCCTGGCGGGTGTGAAACCAGGAAACATCTGTGAGGGTGGCTTTTGGGGTTTCCTGAAGTTGCCAACCCGCCCCTGTTGAGCAATTTTAATGAAGTTCCTTCATCTTCCACGCTCCCTCCATCTGCCCTCCCTGCTGGCAAGGCCACCTCCCCCTGCCCCGAGCGGGGCTGCTGGCCTGGACCCCGTCCCTGTCCCCGTCCCTGTGAGGGTTTTTGGCTGCCTGTCCCAGGAAGAGCCTTGGAAAGCTGACATTCCCTGCTCTCTGCCCCCACCAGCTCCCTTCCAAAGGCTCTCAAATAAATAAATCTTGGGAAATGAGCTGGGCGTGTTGCAATCGCCGAGGTTGAGCAAGGAGGAGGATTCATTCCAGGATGGGAATTTTGGTGGGGAGAGGCACCCGAGGGGGGCTGGGGGAAGGGGGGGGGGGTGTTCTCTGCCCCTGGGATTCTCTGTGGAAATCACCTACGACCCCTCCAGGGGACAGGGTCAGCCCTGCTGGTCCCCTCAGATGGGTACAAAGGGTGTTTGATGGCCATGGGTGGTCGTGGCACCATCCCTGGGCACCCATTCTTGGGAGGGGGCACAGGGGGAGACTCCCCCCCTCTCCAAAAATTGAGAAGGAGGGGGGGTTAAAGTGTCTGCAGGCCAATGCCAGGGGTTAAAAATAGCTGTTTTCTAAATTAGCTTCCACCAGAAGTTCAAGAGGAAATCCAGGTTTAGCTGAGGCTACAAGAAAGGGCTGAAAATAATAATAATAATAATAATGATAATGATGATGATGATGGTGAAAATAACAATGCTGATGATAATAACAACCCGTGGTAATAATAAAGAAATAAAAAGTGATTCCTACGAAGGAGAGGGGAGGATGGTGAGCAGGGAGAGAAGGAGGAAAGCTGGAAAACAAAAGCCTTTGAGGAGGGTAATGCTTTCCAGCTGCAAAAATAAAGCCTGGGAGAGGAGCAAGTGCTTGCGTCACCCCCAGCCCCCCGGCCCTGGGCTGCCCTGCTTGGAGCTGGGGCCTGCCCAGAGACCCCCAGGTGGACCAGGACCCTCTTTTCACCTGGGCTGGGGCAGGATGGGTGTGGGGGGAGCGGGGGGCTGGAAGTCTGTGCCTTGTTTTGGCCGTTTTCCCTTTGGATTCCTCTTTGGACTCGGCTCCGGCTCGGAGGGAGAGGCAGGAGAGGTGGGAAAGGGGCTCTGGTGATGGCACAGAGGTGGTTGGACCCCTCGAGGAGGAGAATGGGGGGGTCTGAGCCATGGGTGGGGGGGTTGAGGGCCCCCCGAGCCGTTCTGCCAACGCTCCCCATCCGCCCCTGCTTGGATCTCTCCCCCGGTCCTGTGACTCTGACTCAGCCACGCAGGCGCCAGCCAAGACCTGCTTTTTTTGGGGAATTCTTGCACATCCCTTTGCTCGAGTGTTTCTCGCCCCGGCAGGGCCCTGCCGCCCCCTCCCCACGTCACAGGGGGGTTTGGGGAGCAGGGGAAGGGCTGTGGGTGACAGCAGGGCTCTGTCTCGAGGACAGAACCCCTTGGCACCCCATTGTGCGTTTTTAGGTGGTTTTCATCCCCTCTTGCCCCAGGAGCTGGGGGGTCCTGCTTGGAGCAGGAGCACCCACAAATCCTGTGCCAGCCCTGGCACGTTGGGCAGTGCATTGGGAGCCCTGTTTGGGGCTGATGCTCATTCCTTGGCTCAGGCTGTTCCCACTTGTTTTTTACATCCCTTTGCTCGAGTGTTTCTCGCCCCAGCCGCCCCCTCCCCACGTCACAGGGGGGTTTGGGGAGCAGGGGAGGGCTGTGGGTGACAGCAGGGCTCTGTCCTGGGGGCAGAACGTGGCCCTTGGCACCCATCCCTGTCCCCAGGGCCACAAAGTGAGCTGGCCTGGGTCACTCAGGGATGGGGATTGGGGTTTGTGCACCCCAAACTCTCCGTGTACATTTTTTGGTGGTTTTCATCCCAAACCCCTCTTGCCCCAGGAGCTGGGGGGTCCTGGTTGGAGCAGGAGCACCCACAAGTCCTGTGCCAGCCCTGGCACGTTGGGCAGTGCATTGGGAGCCCTGTTTGGGGCTGATGCTCATTCCTTGGCTCGGGCTGTTCCCACTTGTTTTTACGAGCTGCCTCTCGCCGGGTGGTGGCTGCGGGCGCTGCAGCCTCGCCCTTCCGGAGGGTGGGGGGGTCAGTGTCGGCATCACTGTCCCCATCCCTGTCCCCAGGGCCACAGAGTGAGCTGGGTGAGCTGGCCTGGGTCACTCAGGGATGGGGATTGGGGTTTTGCACCCCAAACTCTCTGTGTGCTCCTCCCAGGACTCGGCATCCCAGCGTGGAGGGAGAGGCCCCGGACCAGGGTGGGTGGGGGCATTGCAAAACCTCCTGGCTGGATTCGTGTTTTCCCTCTGTGTTGGTTAATCATTCAGTGCTGTCTGGCCCTGCTCCACCAGGGCTGTCTGGGTCTCACTGACCTTGGGGTCCTGGGGCTGGGGGTTGCTGTGGCCCATCCTTGCTCCTCTGGGGCTGTCTGGGTCCTGCTGACCCCAGGGTGCTCAGGCTGAGAGGCTGCTGTGGCCCATCCCTGCTCCTCCAGGGCTGTCCAAGTCCTGCTGGCCTTGGGGTGCTGGATCTGGGGGTCATTGTGCCCCATCTCTGCTCCTCTAGGGCTGTCCATGTCCTGCTGACCTTGGGGTTTTGAGGCTGGGGGTTGCTGTACCCCATCCTTGCTCTTCCAGTGCTCTCTGAGTCCTGCTGGCCTTGGGGTCCTGGGGCTGGGGGGGGTCACTGTGCCCCATCCTTGCTCCTTCCTCCAGAGCTCTCTGAGTCCTGCTGGCCTCGGAGTGCTGGGACTGGGGGTTGATGTGCCCCATCCTTACTCCTCCAGAGCTGTCTGGGTCCTGCTGGCCTTGGGGTCCTGAGGCTGGGGGTTGCTGTGGCCCATCCTTGCTCTTCCAGTGCTCTCTGAGTCCTGCTGGCCTTGGGGTGCTGGATCTGGGGGTCACTGTGCCCTATCCTTGCTCTTCCAGGGCTGTCCAGGTCCTGCTGGCTTGGGATGCTGGTACTGGGGGTCACTGTGCCCCATCCCTGCTCCTTCCTCCAGAGCTCTCTGAGTCCTGCTGGCCTCAGGATGCTGGGACTGGGGGTTGCTGTGCCCCATCCCTGCTCCTTCCTCCAGGGCTCCACCTCTGGGTCCTTCTGGCCAGGGCTGCCGTGCCCCATCCCTGCTCTGCCCTGTCCGTGCTGGCTGTGGTGCTGCAGTGCTGGGGGTGCAGGGTCTGGGGGGGCTCCAATCCAAAGGACAGCTCTCCAAAACCCTGGGGATCTCTGGGAGCTGCAGCCCCTCAGCCTGGCCTCTGGCCTGGCAGGCTCAGGAGGGGCTGAGCAGCTGAGCCCTGCCCCGGTGGCCAGGCAGGAATTCAGGCCCGTTGGGCTGATAGGATTTAACTGGTTTAATTAAACACTCACTGGCTTTCACTGGTTTAATTAAATACTCACACGCTGCCTGCCAGGTGCTGTCTCTCACCTGCTCCAGGCCCCAGGGTGTCCCTGCAGCTCTGGATTAGCTCTGCTCCCACTTTGCCCAGCAGGATCTGCCCTGGGTGCCACGGGTCCCATCCCCTGGAGCTGTTGGAGCCCCTTCCCTGCTGCCCACTCCCTTCTCCAGCAGTCACCTGGCAGAGCTTCCCCTGCCCCACTGGGGTTCCTGCGGGATGAATTCCTAGGGTTTCTGAGGAATGAATTCCCAGTGTTCCTGTGGGATGAATTCCTAGGGTTTCTGAGGAATGAATTCCCAATATTCCTGTGGGATGAATTTCCCAATATTCCTGCAGGATGAATTCCCAATATTCCTGCGGGATGAATTCCTAGGGTTTCTTCAGGATAAATTCCCAGTGTTGCTGCAGGGTGAATTCCCAGTGTTCCTGTGGGATGAATTCCCAGTTTTCCTGCAGGATGTTCATGCCAGATGCTCTCCTGGCTGTGTGTGATGTCTCTGGCTTGTCTGGGGGCAGCAGGTCTCCCTGGGGAGCAGAGGATGGGCTGCCATGGTGCCATGGATGCCCTGTGGGTGCTCTGGATTCCCTGGGTGCCCTGTGGGTGCTCTGGGTGCCCTGTGGGTGCTCTGGATGCTCTGGGTGCCCTGTGGGTGCTGTAGGTGCCCTGTGGGTGCTCTGGATGCTCTGGGTGCCCTGTGGGTGCTGTAGGTGCCCTGTGGGTACTCTGGGTGCTGTGGGTGCCCTGTGGGTGCCCTGTAGGTGCTGTAGGTGCCCTCTGGGCTACCTGTGGGTGCTGTGGATGCTGTGGGTGCTGAGGGTGCCCTGTGGGTGCTCTGGATGCTGTGGGTGCCCTGTGGGTGCCCTGTGGGTGCTGTAGGTGCCCTGTGGGTGCTCTGGGTGCTCTGGATGCTCTGGTTGCTCTGGGTGCCCTGGGTGCCCCGTAGGTGCTGTAGGTGCCCTGTGGGTGCTCTGGGTGCTCTGGGTGCCCTGTGGGTGCCCCGTAGGTACTGTAGGTGCCCTGTGGGTGCTCTGGATGCTGTAGGTGCCCTGTGGGTGCCCCGTAGGTGCTGTAGGTGCCCTGTGGGTGCTCTGGATGCTGTGTGTGCCCTCTGGGTGCCCAGTGGGTGCTGAGGGTACCCTGTGGGTGCCCTGTGGGTGCCCTGTGGATGCTGTGGGTGCCCTGTGGGTGCTCTGGGTGCTGTGGGTGCTGAGGGTGCCCTGTGGGTGCCCTGTGGATGCTGTAGGTGCCCTCTGGGCCCCCGGTGGCTCCTTGCAGGGTGACCAGGGCAGATCCTTGGTAGGGGTGCAGGTCCCAGTGCATTCACAGCTCCCACGGGCTCATTCCTTGGCTGTGCTGATGTTTGTGACCCTGGGGGGCTCCTGGCTCTGTCCCTCCCTGCCTCAGCCCCTTCCCTCCCTCTCCTGGCCCAGATGTGGAGCAGATGGCCATCGACTGGCTCACGGGCAACTTCTACTTCGTGGATGACATCGATGACAGGATCTTCGTGTGCAACAAGAACGGGGACACCTGTGTCACCCTGCTGGACCTGGAGCTCTACAACCCCAAGGGAATTGCACTGGACCCAGCCATGGGGTGAGTCCTGGGAATTCACCACCCTTGGGGACAATTGGCAAATTGGGGACAATTGGTGGCCTGTCCCTCTGGGCTGGGGGGTTTCCTCTACCTTGCTGAGCCCTCTCTGCAGGGACCCTTCCCACCCAGCCTGGCCTGGGGGAGGTGCTGTGTGTGGGCCAGTCCTGTGGGACACACCTGGCCCAGCTCAGGAGAAGCTGCTGCTGCTTCCAGCTCGTGCCACACAGCGTGGGCACAGCTTTGCTCCAGCTTTTGGGAGCTGGGGTGGGTTTTGGGAACTGGGGTGGGTTTGGGGAGCTGGGGCTGGGGTGGGTTTTGGGAGCTGGGGTGGCTTTTGGGAGCTGGGGTTGGTTTTAGGAGCTGGGGTGGGTTTTGGGAGCTGGGGTGGGTTTTGGGAGCTGGGGTGGCTTTTGGGATTTGGAGTGGCTTTTGGCAGCTGGGGTGGCTTTTGGGAGCTGGGGTGGGTTTGGGGAGCTGGGGCTGGGGTGGGTTTTGGGAACTGGGGTGGCTTTTGGGAGCTGGGGTGGCTTTTGGGAGCTGGGGCTGGGGTGGGTTTTGGCAGCTGGAGTGGCTTTTGGGAGTTGGGATGACTTTTGTGAGCTGGAGTGGCTTTTGGGAGCTGGGGTGGCTTTTAGGATTTGGGGTGGCTTTTGGGAACTGGGATGGGTTTTGGGATCTGGGGTGGCTTTTAGGAGCTGGGATGGGTTTTGGGATCTGGGGTGGCTTTTGGGAGCTTGGGTGGCTTTTGGGAGCTGGGATGGGTTTTGGGAGCTGGGTTGGGTTTTGGGAGCTGGGGTGGCTCTGTGCACAGCCAGAGCAGCTCCCTCGTGCCCATGTGCCCAACCACTGCCTCCTGCACAGCCCTGAGGACGGGGATGCCAGGATGCTGAATCATGGGAGCAGCTCAGGGCACCCCTGGCAGCTGCCAGCCCCTGGGAGCTGGTGTGGCTGAGGCCACGGCTGCCAGAGCAGAGTAACCACTAAAGAGGAAAATTCCCCTCCTTGCCAGCTGCTTTCCTGATGGGCACTTCCCTCCTGGCTGGGGTGGAAAAAGCTGCTGTTATTGAGCAGAAAATCAGGAGTATTTCATATAAACAAACAAATATCTCAGAGAATCCTGGAGAGAGACTCCAGGGCTGGTGCAGACAAGCCCCAGAGGTGACTGAGTTGAGTCCCTCGGGCTCTCTGGTGGCAGTGCTGATCCCTGGCTCTGCTGTGCTGTGTAGGGAGTTGCCACCACAAGCAGCTGCCTCAGGTTGTGTTTTCACCTGTGCAACCCCACAGGTGCATGTGGGTCTCTTCCAGTGGCACCAACACATCTGAAGCTCCCAGGAGCTCTGTGCCATCCCTGTGGGCATCTGTTGGCACCCAGAAAATTCCTCTGGCTGCCCTGGAGGACTCGAGCTCTTGCCTGGGAGGGCTCAGAGACTTTGGCACAGAGCCCAAGACCCCTGTGCCTTTGATTTAGCCCTTGGAAAAAACAATTCCCAACCTTTATATGAAGGATTACAAGTCAAGAAAGTTTAAGTAGAATAATTGTTTGTCACGGGGTGAAAAATCGATTTTTGGGGTTTTTAGAATGGAGGTTCAGGAGGCAAGATGGAAGAATCCAAGTGTGTCCAGCCTTTCTCCTCCTTCTTGGCCTCCATCTTCTGCTGTGATGGTGGCACTTTTGGGGTGGTTTAGAGTAGAGAAGGCTGTCTAATGTAGGTGATAGGGATTGGGAAGTTATTGTAAATAAAGTACAGATAGTTTTTGGTATAAAAAATAACACCAGTGTGCCTCAACCCCACCTGCCAGACAGACCTCAGTGGGTCAGAGAAAGAATTTTATAGATAAGAAACAATAAACAGTCTTGAGATCAAGAACTGAAGAGTTCTGACTCCTTCTCCAGCTGCTGGGCTAAGAAAAGAGACTTTCTAACGTGTCTCAAGGTCACTCTGAGCAGCAGAGAGGCATCCACACATCCCTGTCCTCCCTGGCCCTGAGCTCGCTGCCCTGCTCTTCCCTCACAGCAAGGTGTTCTTCACCGACTACGGGCAGATCCCCAAGGTGGAGCGCTGCGACATGGACGGGCAGAACCGCACCAAGCTGGTGGACAGCAAGATCGTCTTCCCCCACGGCATCACCCTGGACCTGGTGAACCGCCTGGTCTACTGGGCTGATGCCTACCTGGACTACATCGAGGTGGTGGACTATGAGGGCAAGAACAGGCACACCATCATCCAGGGCATCCTGGTGAGTGGCTCTGGGGGAGAGGGATCCAAGCTCGGCGTCCTGGGTGCTGCTGGTCTGCAGTTGTGACGTTGGTGGTCCAGCAAAGAATGTGCTGAGCGCTGAGCGTGGTCCTGCCAAGGATGATCCTGGTGGGCAAGACCACAGTGATAGTCAGTGATGGACAGGAGCCATCAGGTGGGATGGTCATCACTGATGGTCAGTGATGGACAGGAGTTATGGGATGGGATGGCCATCACTGATGGTCAGTGATGGACAGGAGTTATGGGATGGGATGGCCATCACTGATGGTCAGTGATGGACAGGAGCCATCAGGTGGGATGGTCATTGCTGATGGTCAGTGATGGACAGGAGCCATCAGGTGGGATGGCCATCACTGATGGTCAGTGATGGACAGGAGCCATCAGGTGGGATGGTCATCGCTGATGGTCAGTGATGGACAGGAGTTATGGGATGGGATGGCCATCACTGATGGTCAGTGATGGACAGGAGTTATGGGATGGGATGGCCATCACTGATGGTCAGTGATGGACAGGAGCCATCAGGTGGGATGGCCATCACTGATGGTCAGTGATGGACAGGAGCCATCAGGTGGGATGGTCATCGCTGATGGTCAGTGATGGACAGGAGCCATCAGGTGGGATGGTCATCGCTGATGGTCAGTGATGGACAGGAGTTATGGGATGGGATGGCCATCACTGATGGATGAGAGCCATCAGGTGGGATTGAGGATTTTGCATGTCCTGGAGCCTGGGTCCCACAATTCCTGAATCCCTTGTGGCTCTCACAGCTCCTAAATCTCTTGTGGCTCCCACAATTCCTAAATCTCTTGTGGCTCTCACAACTCCTAAATCCCTTATGGCCTCACATGGTGCCTTCCAGATTGAACACCTGTATGGTCTGTCTTTGAGAACTGCCTGTACGCCACCAACTCCTAAATCCCTTGTGGCTCTCACAACTCTGTAGCTCTCACAACTCCTGAATCCCTTGTTGCTCTCACAACTCCTCAATCCCTTGTGGATCTCACAGCTCCACAATCCCTTGTGGATCTCACAACTCATCAATCCCATGTAGCTCTCACAACTCCTGAATCCCTTGTGGTTCTCACAGCTCCACAATCCCATGTGGCTCTCACAACTCCTGAATCCCATGTGGCTCTCGCAACTCCTGAATCCCTTGTGGCTCTCACAGCTCCTAAATCCCTTGTGGATCTTACAACTCCTCAATCCCTTGTAGCTCTCACAACTCCTGAATCCCATGTGGCTCTCGCAACTCCTGAATCCCTTGTGGCTCTCACAGCTCCTAAATCTCTTGTGGATCTTACAACTCCTCAATCCCTTGTAGCTCTCACAACTCCTGAATCCCTTGTGGCTCTCACAACTCCTCAATCCCTTGTGGCTCTCACAACTCCTCAATCCCTTGTGGCTCTCACAACTCCTCAATCCCTTATGGCCTCACCTGGTACCTTCCAGATCGAGCACCTGTACGGGCTGACTGTCTTTGAGAATTACCTGTATGCCACCAACTCGGACAACGCCAACGCCCAGCAGAAAACCAGCGTCATCCGCGTCAACCGCTTCAACAGCACCGAGTACCAGGTGGTGACACGGGTGGACAAGGGTGGAGCGCTGCACATCTACCACCAGCGGCGCCAGCCCACAGGTGGGACCCTCCCTTTGGAGTAACAGCTCCCTGGTTCCTCTGCCAGGGGCTTGGGTGGGGTTTCAGGAGGAATTTTTCCCGTTGGGGGTCCCCGTCTCTGGGGGTGTGCAAGGGTTGAGTGGATGTGGCACTCAGTGCTCTGCTTGGGTTGATAAGGTGGGGATTGGTCACAGGTTGGACTCGGTGATCTTGGAGGTCTTTTCTGACCTCAGGGATTCTGGGATTCCTGCTCACCAGGGTCCTGCTGAAGTGGGCACCTGCATCCTGAGGTGCCCACTTTCCTAGCACTGTGTCTCTTCCTGTGAGAGATGCTCCACGTGGTTGATGGATCATGGAGAGTACAGAGATGTGGGAGCAAATGTGGCATCTTAAAATATTGATGGTTCCTCTTACTCTCTGTCCCCAGTGCCAGCACGTTCACTCTGGTGCTCCCGAGCACTGAGGGAATTCCAAGGAGCTGAAAGGCTCCAGTGCTGCACCAACCCCTCCCTGCATCCATCCCTGCCTGCCTGCTCCACCCCCAGCACCTTCCTGCAGTTAATCAATTTACTCCTTATAAATCCTCTTAGTGCCTGCAGCCTGCTCGGCGTTTTCCAGAAAATAAAATTAATCAGGAGATTTCTGAGCAGGGAAGGAGTGTGATTAAGGGGCTCTCCGGGTGGTGCTGGCTGTCCCCACTCCCAGAGCTTGTCCCACTGGTGCAGCAGGATGGAGCAGTGTGGCCACATGGCTGTGGTGGTGTGCTGGGACATGCTGCCTTCTCCCCAGGGATCCTTCCCATGGGAAAATCCTTTCCCACCTCTGTGCTGTGCTCAGCACTTCCCTGCCTGGCTGGGAGCTCCTGGGAGGAGTGAGTTCCCCTACAGCCCAGGAGAACATCCCCCTGTCCCCGTGGTTGCAGCCCTGTGCTCCCTGTCCCTGCTGTGTCCATGTCCCTGTCCCCTCAGTGTCCCCAGCAGCTACAGCCCCTCTCTGTGTTGCAGTGAGGAGCCACGCCTGCGAGCCAGATCAGTTTGGGAAGCCAGGAGGCTGCTCTGACATCTGCCTGCTCGGGAACAGCCACAAGAGCCGGACCTGCCGCTGCCGCTCCGGGTTCAGCCTGGGCAGCGACGGGAAATCCTGCAAAAGTGAGTGCTGGCTTTCCTGGGGGAATCTTTGGGGTGAGGGGCTGCAGCCACGGGCTCTGCTGTGACCCCACAACAGCCCCAGTGGCACGTGCCACCCCCGTGGTGCTGCTGGTGGCCACGGCTGTCCCTGTCTGTCCACAGAGCCCGAGCACGAGCTGTTCCTGGTGTACGGGAAGGGGCGTCCTGGCATCATCCGTGGCATGGACATGGGTGCCAAGGTGCCAGATGAGCACATGATCCCCATCGAGAACCTGATGAACCCCCGGGCCCTGGACTTCCATGCTGAGACTGGCTTCATCTACTTTGCTGACACCACCAGTTACCTCATAGGGCGCCAGAAGATCGATGGCACGGAGCGGGAGACCATCCTGAAGGATGGTGAGTGGCCAAGGGGCCTGGCCTTGCAGGAAGGATAACACAAGTACACCTCTCTGAGAGACAAGGAGCTTAATGCTCACAATATTCAAACTTCTCTTAGCTCAGGGTGATCCCACTTGACATGTATGTGGTCCAAATTTTCAATGTATTTAACATTTCATAAAGTTTTTCTGTTCAAAGAGCAGCAGCTCTAGCAGAGTTTCCTGTGGGGCTGCCTGACCCTCAGTCTGGGTCAGGATCAGGCACTTTTGGGGCTGTTGCTTCCACTTTTCACCTCCTGGCTGGTGATAAACCCACTCCAATTTCTCCCAAAAGACATCCACAATGTGGAGGGGATCACTGTGAACTGTCCAAATTTTCAGTATATTTAGCATTTCATGAAGTTTTCTGTGTTCCAGGAGCAGCTCTAGCAGACTTTCCATAAAGTTTTTTCTGTTCAAAGAGCAGCAGCTCTAGCAGACTTTCCTGTGGGTCTGGGTGTCCATCATCCCCCTCAGTTTGGGTCAGGATTGGGCACCTTTGGGGCTGTTGCTTCCACTTTTCACTTCCTGGTGACAAATCCTCTCTGCTTTTCCCCCAAAGGCATCCACAATGTGGAGGGGATCATTGTGGGATGTCCAAATTTTCAGTGTATTTAGCATTTCATGAAGTTTTCTCCATTCAAAGAGCAGCTCTAGCAGAGTTTCCCATGGGGCTGGGTGTCCATCATCCCCCTCAGTTTGGGTTAGGATTTGGCACTTTTGGGGCTTCCACTTTTCACTTCCTGGTGACAAACCCACCCTGCTTTTCCCCCAAAGGCATCCACAATGTGGAGGGGATCACTGTGGACTGTCCAAATTTTCAGTATATTTAGCATTTCATAAAATTTTATGTGTTCCAAGAGCAGCAGCTCTAGCAGAGTTTCTCACGGGACTGGGTGTCCATCATCCCCCTCAGTTTGGGTCAGGATTGGGCACCTCTGGGGCTGTTGCTTCCACTTCTCACCTCCTGGCTGGTGATAAACCCACTCCAATTTCTTCCAAAAGGCATCCACAATGTGGATATGATCGCTGTGGGCTGTCCAAATTTTCAGTATATTTAGCATTTCATAAAATTTTCTCTGTTCTAAGAACAGCTCTAGCAGACTTTCCATAAAGTTTTCTGTGTTCAAAGAGCCCCAGCTGTAGCAGACTTTGCCATGGGGCTGGGTGTCCATCATCCCCCTCAGTTTGGGTCAGGATCAGGCCCTTTTGGGGCTGTTGCTTCCACTTTTCACTTCCTGGTGACAAACCCACTCTGCTTTTCCCCCAAAGGCATCCACAATGTGGAGGGGATCGCCGTGGACTGGATGGGGAACAACCTGTACTGGACAGACGATGGCCCCAAGAAGACCATCAGTGTGGCACGGCTGGAGAAGGCTGCCCAGACGAGGAAGACTCTGATCGAGGGGAAGATGACGCACCCCCGTGCCATCGTGGTGGACCCCCTGAATGGGTGAGGGTGCCTGGGTGGGCAGGGCTGTGTGGTGGGGCCACAGGGACGTGGTTGGGTCTTGTCACGAGCTGTGGTGGCCAGGCCAGGGCTCAGCTTAATGTCCGTGGCAGGTGGATGTACTGGACAGACTGGGAGGAGGATCCCAAGGACAGCAAGAGGGGCAAGATTGAGAGGGCTTGGATGGATGGTTCCAACCGAAACATCTTCATCACCTCCAAGACTGTCCTGTGGCCCAACGGGCTGAGCCTGGACATCCCAGCCAAGATCCTCTACTGGGTGGATGCCTTCTACGACCGCATCGAGATGGTTTATCTCAATGGCACCGAGAGGAAGGCGAGTGGGGTCTGGGACACTGATCACCCCAGCACTGGGACAGCTGAGCTGGGACCTCTCTGCTCTCCCCTACCATCACCCTGTCCCTGTCTCTGTCCCTCTCTCTGTCCCTCACCCTGTCCCTGTCCCTGAGTGCCCATCCCAGCTAAGGGAGCCTCTCTGCTCTCCCCTCCCATCACCCTGTCCCTGTCCTTGTCCCTGTCCCTGTCCCTGAGTGCCCATCCCAGCTAAGGGACCCTCTCTGCTCTCCCCTCCCAACATCCTGTCCCTGTCTCTGTCCCTCACCCTGTCCCTGTCCCTGAGTGCCCATCCACCTAACAGAGCCTCTCTGCTCTCCCTTCCCCTCTCCCTGTCCCTGTCCCTGTCCCTGTCCCTGTCCCTGTCCCTGAGTGCCCATCCCAGTTAATGGAGCCTCTCTGCTCTCCCCTCCCATCACCCTGTCCCTTTCCCTGTCCCTGTCCCTGTCCCTTTCCCTGTCCCTGTCCCTGTCCCTGTCCCTCAGTGCCCACCCCAGCTAACAGACCCTCTCCTCCCCCCACCCACAGATCGTGTACGAGGGCCCGGAGCTGAACCACGCCTTCGGGCTGTGCCACTACAGCAATTTCCTCTTCTGGACCGAGTACCGCAGCGGCAGCATCTACCGCCTGGACCAGGCCTCCAAGGCCGTCAGCCTGCTGCGCAACGAGCGCCCGCCCATCTTCGAGATCCGCATGTACGACGCGCAGCAGCAGCAAGGTGCGAGCCCGCCAAGGGCTGGGGGGCGAGGCTGAGCGTCCTCAGCAGCCCCCCACCTCTTTTTGTTGCCTTTTAGCCGTCCCCGTGCTCCTTGTTTTTCTTTCTTGTTGTTCACGCCCTGCCCTTCCAGCCTTCCCTCTTTTTCCCAGCCTAATTCCATCAGGCTCCGTGTCCCTGTGGCCTCACCTGGCATTTCCAGCTGGCTTCCAGCTCTGACTGCCCCCAGGTGCTGGGGGTTGAGTCTGAACTTCCCCCACCTCTTTTTGTTGCCTTTTAGCTGTCCCTGTGCTCCTTGTGTTTCTTTCCTGTTGATCATTCCCTGCCTTTCCAGCCTTCCGTCTTTTTCCCAGCCTAATTCCATCAGGCTCTGTGTCCCTGTGGCCTCACCTGGGGTTTCCAGCTGGCTTCCAGCTGTGACTGCCCCCAGGTGCTGGGGGTCTAGTCGGAGCTTCCCCCACCTCTTTTTGTTGCCTTTTAGCTGTCCCTGTGCTCCTTGTTTTTCTTTCCTGTTGATCATTCCCTGCCCTTCCAGCCTTCCCCCTTTTTCCCAGCCTAATTCCATCAGGCTCTGTGTCCCTGTGGCCTCACGTGGCATTTACAGCTGTCGTCCAGTTCTGACTGCTATTGAGGGAGTCCAGGGGCTGGGGGTTGAGCCTGAGCAGCCCCCCACCTCTTTTTGTTGCCTTTTAGCCATCCCTGTGATCCTTGTTTTTCTTTCCTGTTGTTCACGCCCTGCCCTTCCAGCCTTCCCTCTTTTTCCCAGCGTAATTCCATCAGGCTCTGTGTCCCCGTGGCCTCACCTGGGGTTTCCAGCTGGCTTCCAGCTGTGACTGCCCCCAGGTGCTGGGGGTCAAGTCGGAGCTTCCCCCACCTCTTTTTGTTGCCTTTTAGCTGTCCCTGTGCTCCTTGTTTTTCTTTCCTGTTGATCATTCCCTGCCCTTCCAGCCTTCCGTCTTTTTCCCAGCGTAATTCCATCAGGCTCTGTGTCCCCGTGGCCTCACCTGGGGTTTCCAGCTGGCTTCCAGCTCTGACTGCCCCCAGAAGCTGGGGGTCTAGTCGGAGCTTCCCCCACCTCTTTTTGTTGCCTTTTAGCTGTCCCTGTGCTCCTTGTTTTTCTTTCCTGTTGATCATTCCCTGCCCTTCCAGCCTTCCCTCTTTTTCCCAGCCTAATTCCATCAGGCTCTGTGTCCCTGTGGCCTCACCTGGGGTTTCCAGCTGGCACCCAGCTGTGACTGTCCCCTGGGGCTGGGGGCTCCCAGCACCCCAGTGGGTCTGCAGGGTTCCCTGGGTGCTGAGGTGCCATCTCCTCACCCCTTTGCCTCCGCAGTGGGCTCCAACAAATGCCGTGTGAACAACGGGGGCTGCAGCAGCCTGTGCCTGGCCACCCCCCGGGGCCGCCAGTGCGCCTGTGCCGAGGACCAGATCCTGGGCTCGGACACTGTCACCTGCCAGGGTAGGCTGGGACCCTTGTGGGGGCTCTCCCCATGGGAAGCTACACTTGATCGCTTGGTTAAAATCCTGCCTGTGCTTTCCCCTTGGCAGCCAACCCGTCCTACATCCCCCCGCCGCAGTGCCAGCCCGGGGAGTTCGCCTGCAAGAACAACCGCTGCATCCAGGAGCGCTGGAAATGCGACGGCGACAACGACTGCCTGGACAACAGCGACGAGGCCCCCGAGCTCTGCCGTGCGTGACCCCTCCTGGGTGGTGGCATTTGGGCTCCTCCAGATGTGTTGGCAGTGGTTGGGGCAGGGTCGGGTAGCCAGGACCCCTCTGTTTCCTCCCCAGCTTGAGGAGAGGAGGAGGTGTAGGAGGAAAATGTTGTTTGAGATTCTGATGCCAAGTTTGAGGCTCCAGCCCTTTTTTGTCCCAGTTTTTGTTTTGTTGGAGGGATGGGGTGGGACGAGGGGCAGGTCCTGAGTGTGGTTTCCCCCCACAGACCAGCACACCTGCCCTTCAGACCGCTTCAAGTGCAAGAACAACCGCTGCATCCCCAACCGCTGGCTCTGCGACGGGGACAACGACTGTGGCAACAACGAGGACGAGTCCAACTCCACCTGCTCAGGTGAGAACCCTGCCTCGCCCTCAGGGAGTCTCAAGAGAGCCCGTGCTGAGCCACAGCCTGAGGTTTTGCAGTCTCACACGTGCCCACACCTTGGCTTTGCACCTGGGCCTCGCAGGAGCTCAGGGGGTTGTTCCCCAGCTTCCCCTGGCAAAACAAGGTAAAATGGACCATTAACACTCCATCTGTCCCTCCTGGCCAGCCCGGACCTGCTCCCCCAACCAGTTCTCCTGTGCCAGTGGCCGCTGCATCCCCATCTCCTGGACGTGTGACCTGGATGATGACTGCGGGGACCGCTCTGACGAGTCTGCCTCGTGTGGTGAGCTGGGACTGGGAGCACTGGGGGTGCTGCCCGGGGCTGGGAGGGTTGGGGTGCACGTGAGGTGTCCCCTGAGGTGTGTCGAGGTGTGCTGATGGTGCCTCTCCCTCCCCTGCAGCCTACCCGACCTGCTTCCCCCTGACACAGTTCACCTGCAACAACGGGCGCTGCATCAACATCAACTGGCGCTGTGACAACGGTGAGGACCCGGCCCCGGGCTGCTCCCGGGGGGATGGCGAGACCTGAGGCAGGGGTGCAGCCTGGCAGGGACCCCATTCTGGCAATTTGGGCCAGCTCTCAGCATGTGCTGAAGGGCAGAGCCCAGGCCCCAAGGGGAGCAGGCGTGAGCCGAAGCTGAGCCCATCCTGCAGCCCCCAGCCCAATATTTCCCTTGGCTGTGCTGGGGCAGGGAGAGCTGCAGGAATAACCTGGCAGGGATTGTTCCAGACCTTGGCATCCTCTGCAAGGTTTCCAAAACCCTGCCCTGCTGCTGGAACAAAGTGTGGCATGGCCAGAGCTGCTGGTGGGGCCGAGCCAGGTCCTGCAGCCTCAGGGAAGGCAGGAGAGCTCTCCCAGCCAGCTCCCATCTGCCCTTGGATCTTTCCAGGGCCAGGCCTGGGACAGAGGGTTTGCTCCAAGCTTGATTTTCCTTTCCCACAAGTTTACATCAATCTTTGAGCCGCTCTGCCTTGCTGGGAATAATGAACATCTTCAGAGCAGGGGAGACTCTGGTGCCTGGCTGAGCAGAGCTGTGGGTGCAGACTCTCCTTGGACCCTTCCTGAGCTCTCTTGGAGCTGGCCCTGCCACGGGATGGTCCCTTCTCCTGGGATCCCCCCCTGTGGCAGCCAGGCCATGGCCTGGAGCCCCTCGTGCTGCCCTGAGCCTCGCCAGGTGCCCGGGGCAGGAGCTGCAGCACCATCAGGGTACCCCCACCCTGGCTGCCCCCCACTCCCCCAGCACCCTCTGCTGTTTCTGGTCTCGCCTCCCAGGCTGCCCGGTGTCTCTGTGTGTCCGTGTCCGTGTGTCCACGTCCCGGTGTCTCTGTGCCACCCGCTGTGTTTGTCACTTGTGCTGTGTTGTGTTTGTCACCGTGCCCACGCTCCTGTCTGGTGGTTCTGTGTTTCAGAAAAAGATTGTGGGGATGGCTCTGACGAAAAGAACTGTCCAAAGCCTACCGGTTAGTGCATAGATCAACATGCACCAGACCCCACCTGGCCCCCCTGAGCCCCCAGACCTGCCCCTCCAGGGGGCTGTGAGCCCTGGGGGCTGCTGCTAGACACTGGCAATGCCCCCTGTGCCTCTGGCAATACCCCTGGTGCCGCTGGCAATGCCCCCTGTGCCTCTGGCAATGCCCCCTGTGCCTCTGGCAATACCCCTGGTGCCTCTGGCAATGCCCCTGATGTCTCTGGCAATACCTCTGGTGCCTCTGGCAATGCCCCTGATGTCTCTGGCAATACCTCTGGTGCCTCTGGCAATGCCCCTGGTCCCTCTGGTGATGCCCCCCTCCTCTCCAGCAATGTCCCTGTGCCTCTGGCAATACCCCTGTGCCTCTGGCAATACCCCTGGTGTCTCTGGTGGTGCCCTCGTCCTCTCCAGCAACGCCCCTGTGCCTCTGGCAATGCCTCCTGTGCCGCTGGCAATGCCCCTGGTGCCTCTGGCAATGTCCCTCTGCCTCTGGCAATGCCTCCTGTGCCTCTGGCAATGCCCCTGGTGCCTCTGGTGATGTCCCCCCTCCTCTCCAGCAAAGCCCCTTGTACCTCTGGCAATGCCCCCTGTGCCTCTGGTGGTGCCCCCTCCTCTCCAGCAAAGCCCCCTGTGCCTCTGGTGATGTCCCCCAGCTCTCCAGCAATGTCCCCCTTGCTCCCCAGCAGCAGGAGGGACATGCCAGGTGCCAGGGAGGTGACATGCCATGCCAGGTGCCAGGGAGCCACTGTGCTCCCAGCTCACTGGGCAGAGCCACTTGGGCAGCTCCTCTTGGTGAGGCACTGGAGAGGTTGAGGGTGGCAGGTGCAGGAGCTGAGCTGCTGGAGAGGCCACATGGCAGATGGCAGTGCCATTCTCCCCATCAGTGCCATTGTCCCCATCAGTGCCATTGTCCCCATCAGTGCCATCATCCCCATCAGTGCCATCATCCTTGTGCCCATCCTGAGGCACCAGGACACAAATCCCCTCAGCCAGTCTCAGGTGGGGCACCCACACTGGAGCCCTGTGGTGGTCCCCAGGCCAGGCCCCCGTGCCAGGTGGGCAGAGGGGCTGCATTGCCAGTGTCCAGGTACCCTCAGACCACACCTCCCCCTGCCCACAGCAGGCATGGGGGTTTCCTCCAGGCAATCTGAGCCCCCCAAATTGGCTGTCCCAGCCCCCCTCCCCATGGGTGCACCCCCAAAGGAGTGCCCGTCCCCAGAGTGGAGACCAGGCCCCCCCCAGGTTCATGGCTGATCTATGCAGTTTCTGTGTTTCATTTTCTCTGTGTGCTGCTGGTGCTGTGGGGTGGGAGGGCCGGGGGTCTCCAGCCCATGGTGGGGGTCCCACCACCAGGCTGAGGGGCTGCTGTCACCCCACGTCCTGTCTGTGGCGTGGTCTGTCCTGTCCCCGTTGTTCCGAGGGGTCTCTGCTGTCCTCCCTCCTGCCAGTCCCCCCTGGCCGGGCTCCTGCTGACCCCCTGCCCGCCCCCCTTCCCTCTGCAGACAACGACTGCGGGGACAACAGTGACGAGGCCGGCTGCAGCCACTCCTGCTCCAGCAACCAGTTCAAATGCAACAGCGGGCGCTGCATCCCCGTGCACTGGACCTGCGACGGGGACAACGACTGTGGTGACTACAGTGACGAGACCCACGCCAACTGCACCAACCAGGGTGAGCCCCAGCACATGGGAGGGACCCCCAGCCACGGCAATTGCCCAAAATGCAGGGAATTCTGCAGCTTTCTCTGGCCACACTCAGTGCCCAGGTCCCCCTCCTGCTTCTAGGCTGGGAATTCTGCAGCTTTCTCTGGCCACACTCAGTGCCCAGGTCCCCCTCCTGCTTCTAGGCTGGGAATTCTGCAGCTTTCTCTGGCCACACTCAGTGCCCAAATCCCCCTCTCGTGGTTCTGGGTGCATCCAGCTGTTCCCTGCTGTCTGAGTGCCCGGTCCTTGCCCATTCCTGGAGCCCCAGATCCCCATCCTGTGCCTCTGGGTGCATCCAGCTGTTTCCCTGCTGTCTGAGTGCCCGATACTTGTCCAGTCCTGGAGCCCCCCAGCTCCATGGGGTGCAGGCAGTGAGCAGTGCCCTCCCCACAGCCACACGCCCACCTGGGGGCTGCCACACGGACGAGTTCCAGTGCAGGCTGGACGGGCTGTGCATCCCCATGCGCTGGCGCTGTGACGGTGACACCGACTGCATGGACTCCAGCGACGAGAAGAACTGTGAGGGGGTCACCCACGTCTGCGACCCCAACGTCAAATTTGGCTGCAAGGATTCAGGTGAGAGCAGGGGCCAGGGGGTCCCAGCTGGGGGTGCTGGGCTGTCCTCAGTGCTGGGATAGTGGGGAAACACAAGCAGCCAATTGTGAACCATGATCCTGATGGATGGTGTCATCCTCAGATCCCTTCTGCTCTTCTCTGAGGAATGGGACACGCTTTGGTGGGCTGGGGGCACCAGTTCTGGGGCTGACCTTCTGAGCCCCCAGGCCCTCCCTGACCTGTCCCATCCAACTTTTGGGGAGCCCTGAGCTACTCAAACACCCCCCATGCCCCCCATGTGTGGAATAACGTCTGGAATGCCTGGAATAACTGGTTCTGCTCTGCCCCCTTCCCACCCCCTCCCCTCAGCCCGGTGCATCAGCAAGGCCTGGGTCTGTGACGGGGACAGCGACTGCGAGGACAACTCTGACGAGGAGAACTGCGAGTCCCTGGTGTGCAAACCCCCCTCTCACACCTGTGCCAACAACACCTCCATCTGCCTGCCCCCCGAGAAGCTCTGCGACGGCTCCGACGACTGCGGCGACGGCTCCGACGAGGGCGAGCTCTGCGGTGAGCGCGGGGCCGGGCGTGGGGACACGGGGTGACCCGGGAGTGGCACCTGGAGGTGACAACCGTGTCCTGTCCCCACAGACCAGTGTTCCCTCAACAACGGAGGCTGCAGCCACAACTGCACGGTGGCCCCTGGCGAGGGCATCGTGTGCTCCTGTCCCCTGGGCATGGAGCTGGGTGCTGACAACAAGACCTGCCAGATCCAGAGCTACTGTGCCAAGCACCTCAAGTGCAGCCAGAAGTGCGAGCAGGACAAGTACAATGTCAAGTGCTCCTGCTACGAGGGCTGGATGCTGGAGCCCGATGGAGAGAGCTGCCGCAGCCTGGGCAAGTTCTCAGCATGTGCTGAAGGGCAGAGCCCAGGCCCCAAGGGGAGCCAAAGCTGAGCCCATCCTGCAGCCCCCAGCCCCATATTTCCCTTGGCTGTGCTGGGGCAGCTGGGGAGAGCTGCAGGAATAACCTGGCAGGGATTGTTCCAGACCTTGGCATCCTCTGCAAGGTTTCCAAAACCCTGGGTGTGTTTTGGGGGGCACCAAGGACTGGTAGCAGCCCCCCAGCTGCCTCGGGGGGAGTTTGTCCTCTCATGGAGCTGGGGGTTGTGCTGATGGACAGGGCTGGGTGATGGTGGGATTTGTGCTGACAGGGGCTGAGTGCACTGTCCCCTGCCTTGATGCTGACCCTGCCCTGCTTTCCCCAGACCCTTTTAAGCCGTTCATCATCTTCTCCAACCGCCACGAGATCCGGCGCATCGACCTGCACCGAGGGGACTACAGCGTGCTGGTGCCCGGGCTGCGCAACACCATCGCCCTGGACTTCCACCTCAACCAGAGCTCCCTGTACTGGACTGATGTGGTGGAGGACAAGATCTACAGGGGAAAGCTGCTGGAGAACGGGGGTGAGGAGCCTTGGGTTGGGGGAGCTGGGGGTTGGAGGGAAAGCAGGGGTGCAGGTCTGGGGTCAGTGACTCGGTGGCACGTCACGGTGATGCAGCAGCTGAAGCCCATGGCCCTGATAGTGGTCCTGTTCTGCTCTCATTATGCAGTAGTTAATTAGCATTCCCAGCACTTCCCTGCTGGTAATTGCAGCCCAGCAGCTGGGCACAGAAAGGACACCCTCCCCATCAGTGCTGCTCCCACAGGAGCCCGGTGGCAGGATTAGGGATGGGGGAGCCCTTTGGGGCCAGGGCTATGAATGGGTTTGGACTGTGGGTGGATGCTGAGCTCTTTAGGGTCTGACCATGGATGGATGCTGAGCCCTTTGGGGGGCTTTGAGGTCTGGACTGTGGATGGGGACTGAGCCCTTTGAGGCCAGGGCCATGGATGAGGGCTGAGCTCTTTAGGGTCTGGACAATGAATGGATGCTGAGCCCTTTACTGTCTGGACTATGGATGGGAGACTGAGCTTTGGGGTCTGTCCATGGATTGGGGGTGCTGATCTCTTTTGGGTCTGGACTATGGATGGGTGCAGGGCCCTTAAGGGTCTGGATTATGGATAGAGAGTGCTGATCTCTTTTGGGTCTGTCCATGGATAGGGGGTGCTGAGCCCTTTGGGGTCTGGACTATGGACAGGAATGATTCAGCCCCTGTTTGGGGAGGACACATCCCCTCACAATCAACCCCAGCTGAGCTGGGTGGAGCTGTTGGGGATACGGGGGGGGGTGGTACTGGGTGGGCTGGGGAAGGGGCACTGCCCTGAGCCCTCACCTTGTGCCCCACAGCTCTGACCAGCTTCGAGGTGGTGATACAGTACGGCCTGGCCACCCCCGAGGGACTGGCCGTGGACTGGATCGCTGGCAACATCTACTGGGTGGAGAGCAACCTGGACCAGATCGAGGTGGCCAAGCTGGATGGCACCATGAGGACCACGCTGCTGGCCGGGGACATCGAGCACCCCCGCGCCATCGCCCTGGACCCTCGCTATGGGTGAGCCAGGAGGAGACAGCGCTCACCAGGACACGCTGGCACCTGTGGGATGGTGTGGGGGGAAGAGGCCACGGGCTCCTGTCCTTGCTGACAGCCCCTCCTCCTGGCAGGATCTTGTTCTGGACGGACTGGGATGCCAGCCTGCCCCGCATCGAGGCCGCCTCCATGAGCGGCGCGGGCCGACGCACCATCCACAAGGAGACGGGCTCGGGGGGATGGCCCAACGGGCTCACTGTGGACTACCTGGAGAAGAGGATCCTCTGGATCGATGCCAGGTAGGGCCAGGACACCTCTCTTTGTCCCTCCCAGTGTGGATCTTCCCCTGGTTTCAGCGTTGTGCTGGGCTGGAAGCAAGAAGCCTTCACCCTGTGGGCTCTGTGTCTCCAGCACATGCCAGCCCCGGCTCTGGGGGTTCTCCTCTGTGGGTCCTGGTGTAAATCAGCAGGATTAGACCTTAGACCCTGTTGTTGGGTTAAAGAACCCCTGGTGCCCCCTCCTCACCTCCCTCACCCTCATCTCCCCCCCGGCACAGGTCGGATGCCATCTACTCAGCCCTGTATGATGGGACGGGGCACATCGAGGTGCTGAGGGGACACGAGTACCTGTCCCACCCCTTTGCTGTCACCCTGTACGGGGGGGAGGTCTACTGGACCGACTGGCGCACCAACACCTTGGCCAAGGCCAACAAGTGGACAGGGCACAACGTGACCGTGGTGCAGAGGACCAACACTCAGCCCTTTGACCTGCAGGTGTATCACCCCTCCCGGCAGCCCCTGGGTGAGGCTGGGGGAGTGCAGGTGGGGGGACGGGGTGGGGGGACAACAGGGGGTGGCACTGGCACTTGGTCTAAGCCCACACCCCCTTGGAGCAGCAGGTGGATGCTGCTCTCATCCCTGTGGCTGCCCCTTTGTCCCATCAGGTGATGCTTGATGGGCAGGCAGGGTCTGGGGGGGCTGCAGCTCTTGGGGCCTCCTGGGTGGGTGTCCCCAAGGCTGGGGTTTCGCTGAGTCCTGTCCCCTTTGCAGCTCCTAATCCCTGCGAAGCCAACGGGGGCAAAGGGCCGTGTTCCCACCTCTGCCTCATCAACTACAACCGCACCCTGTCCTGTGCCTGCCCCCACCTCATGAAGCTGGACAAGGACAACACCACCTGCTATGGTAGGGGTCTGCTGGGGAGCTGGCAGGGGGGATGAGGGGGTGCTCTGGAGCTCAGATCCCACCTCTGCCCTTCTTCTTCTCGCAGAGTTTAAGAAGTTCCTGCTGTACGCGCGGCAGATGGAGATCCGGGGCGTGGACATTGACAACCCCTACTACAACTACATCATCTCCTTCACCGTGCCCGACATCGACAACGTCACCGTGGTGGACTACGACGCTCTGGAGCAGCGCATTTACTGGTCAGATGTCCGCACCCAGACCATCAAGAGAGCCTTCATCAACGGCACCGGCGTGGAGACCGTCGTGTCTGCAGGTTGGTGTTGGGGGAGCTGGGACCCCCCAAAGCCTTCAGCTCCTTGGGATTTGCCCTTCCTCATCATCTGAGCGTCATCCCAGCCCCGTCCTCAGAGCTGACGAGTTCCTGTCTCCATTCCCTTGCAGACCTGCCCAACGCTCACGGCCTCTCCGTGGATTGGGTTTCCAGAAATCTCTTCTGGACCAGCTACGACGCCAACAAGAAGCAGATCAACGTGGCCAGGCTGGACGGCTCCTTCAAGAACGCCGTGATCCAGGGGCTGGACAAGCCTCACTGCCTGGTGGTGCACCCGCTCCGGGGGTGAGTCTGGTGGGACGTGGTGCTCGTGGGAGAGGTGTGTGCGCAGGCACAGGTGTGTGTGAGGGTGCACACCTGTGATGGGGGAGAGAATGGGGGCTGTCCCCGTGGGTCAGCGTGTAGGAGCAGTGTCACAGGAGATGGGGGGTGTGCTGTGTGTCTGTACATCTGCAAAGGGGAGCAGGCTGTGGTAAGTGTGCACCCACCAGTGTGTGCCAATCCAGGTGTGCACGGGATTTTGGCAACCCCCAAGCCCCCTCCTGGGTAGGGACAAGGGGCTGTGGGGCTGCCCAGGCTGTGCCACGAGCAGGTGAGGGGCTCTGCAAGGCTGGGAGGGTGCAGGAGGCTGCTGGCACCATGGCCCCTCGCCCATTGTCCCCTCACCTTGCAGGAAGCTGTACTGGACAGATGGGGACAACATCAGTGTGGCCAACATGGATGGCAGCAACCGCACGCTCCTCTTCACCAACCAGAAGGGACCTGTTGGTAGGGACCCCCCCATGGCCCCCGGGACCCCCCACCTCGCCTTGCTGTCCTGTAGAGCCTCAAGTCCCCACTCTGGCTCCTTGGGGGGGTGGCAGCTATCCTGTGCTGGGTCACCATGACCTTACCTGCCTGCTCTCTCCATCCCATCCCATGGATCCCATCCCATCTCATGGATCCCATCCCATCCCTTCCCATCCATCAATCCCATCCCAACCCATCCCATCCATCAATCCCATCCCATGGATCCCATCCCATCTCCTGGATCCCATCCCATGGATCCCATCCCATCCCATCCCATCCCATCCCATCCCATCCCATCCCATCCCATCCCATCCCATCCCATGGATCCCATCCCATAGATCCCATCCCATCCCATCCCAACCCATCCCATCCATCAATCCCATCCCATGGATCCCATCCCATCTCCTGGATCCCATCCCATCCCATCCCATGGATCCCATCCCATCCCATCCCATCCCATCCCATCCCATCCGATCCCATCCCATCCCAACCCATCCCATCCATCAATCCATCCCATGGATCCCATCCCATCTCCTGGATCCCATACCATGGATCCCATCCCATCCCTTCCTGTGAATCCCATGCCATCTCATCCCATAAATCCCATCCCATCCCATCCCATCCCATGGATCCCATGCCCTGCCATGCCATGCCATGCCATGCCATGCCATCCCATCCCATCCCATCCATCAATCCCATCCCTTCCCGTGGATCCCATCTCATCCCATGCCATTCCATCCTGTGGATCCCATCCCATCTCATCCCATAAATCCCATCCCATAGATCCCATCCAATGGATCCCATGCCATGCCATGCCATCCCATCCCATGCCATGCCATCCCATGCCATGCCATCCCATCCCATCCCACCTCCCGATCTGTGATGGTGCCTGCGTGCCACCAGCCTGGTGACATTCCCATCCTTTCCAGGCCTGGCCATCGACTACCCAGAGAGCAAACTGTACTGGATCAGCTCTGGCAATGGCACCATCAACAGGTGTGACCTGGATGGCAGCAACCTGGAGGTGATCGAGTCCGTGAGGAGCCAGCTGAGCAAGGCCACTGCCCTGGCCATCATGGGTGAGGGCTGCCAAGGACAACACCATTCCCTGTCTCCTGCCCCTTCCCAAACTCTCCTGCCCACCTCAGCTGATGAGGAATGCTGCCACAAGCTCCTGCTCTCTCCCCACCCCAGGGGACAAGCTGTGGTGGGCTGACCAGGCCTCTGAGAGGATGGGCACCTGCAACAAGAAAGATGGGACAGAGGTGACGGTGCTGCGCAACAGCACCACGCTGGTGATGCACATGAAGGTGTATGATGAGAGCATCCAGCAAGGTCAGTGTGGGCTCCTGGGCAGAGACCCCGTGGGGCTGGGCAGCTGCTCAGCCCCTCCATGGTGGCTCCATATCTTGGAGCCTCTTGGAGCCCTTGGCAGCTGGCCCAAGCCTTGCCCTTACCCTCGTGCCAAGCCCGTGCTGACTGGTGCATGGCACTCACACCTTGTGTGGGTGCTGCCACAGCTGTCCCAGCCCTGGTGGGTGCACCCTTGCCCCCTGTAGCCCCTCACCCCCTTTTCTCTGCCACAGCTGGGACCAACCCCTGCAGCCACAACAACGGGGACTGCTCACAGCTGTGCCTCCCCACCTCGGAGACCTCCCGCTCCTGCATGTGCACTGCAGGCTACAGCCTCAAGAGTGGGCAGCAGTCCTGTGAAGGTGTGTGCTTGTCCCTGTCCCCTCCCTGAACCACCCCGTGGCCACCCCAGCCATGCCTGTGGCCACCCCAGCCATGCCTGTGGCCACCCCAGCTGGTGACCGCTCGCTCTGGTCGCTCATGGGCTCCTCCCCACTGCTCTGTGTCCCATGTCACTGGGCACCAGAGGGACGCTGGGGGGCTTGGTGGGCTCAGGTGGCAGCAAAAGCCTTGTCTGGGCTGTCCCTGATGAGTGTGGGGCCACCAGGGGCATCAGTGGTGAAAGGGATTGGGACAGGACAGTGGGTCTCAAGGAACAGCTATAGGTTGGATATCAGGAAGAAATTTTTCACAAGAAGAATAATAAAGTACTGGAATGCTCTTCCCAGGGAGGTGGTGGAATCACCATCTCTGGATGTGTTTAAAAAAAGGCTGGACATGGCACTGGGTGCTACAGTCTGGATGAGGTGTGAGGGCACAGGTTGGACTTGATGATCTCAGAGGTCTCTTCCAACCTCATTATTCTGTGATTCTGTGATTGATTCTGTGATTCTGTGATTGATTCTGTGATTGATTCTGTGATTCTTTGATTGATTCTGTGATTGATTCTGTGATTACTTCTGTGATTCTGTGATGGATTCTGTGATTCTGTGATTGATTCTGTGATTCTGTGACCCTCCCAGGGAGAGGTGGGACCCTGGCTGTGGGCAGCAGGTTGGGCTCACTGGGAGCAGGGCCAGGCACAGCCCTCACTCTGCAGATCTCCCATGCCCACTGCGTTCTCTGCCATCCCCTCGGGCACTGCCAGGGCCTCTCAAAGGCTGTTTGTGTGCAAAGTGTTCCGGCTGCTTTTGGGGGGGGTTGGCAGAGCTCTGCACCATCTGGGTCAGGGCAGGGGCTGAATAACAAGTGCTGCCCTGACCCAGATGCGCCGCTGAGCCTTTGCCAACACGGGGTGGGGGTGGTGGGTGGTGGCAAGGGGGTTCACTCGTGCCCCCCTGGAGCAGGGCAGGACCCTGGAACGGGCTGTGCCAGGGGTTGCAGCCCCCAGGGATGTCTGTGCTGGGCTTGCAGAACCCTGCCAGGCTCATGCTCCTCCCCTGTCACAGTTTTCCACGGTGGAGGGACAGCCTGTGGGTTTTGGGATGTGTCTGACTGTCCCTGCACCTGTGCTGCAGGTGTTGGCTCCTTCCTGCTGTACTCTGTGCACGAGGGGATCCGGGGCATCCCCCTGGACCCCAACGACAAGTCGGATGCTCTCGTGCCCGTGTCGGGGACCTCCCTGGCTGTGGGAATCGACTTCCACGCAGGTGAGGCAGGGCTGGGGACAGGACAGGGGGGCTGGGAACAGGACAGGGGATGGGGAGCATGAGGGGGACATCACCATCACCCTTTTGACACCCTTTGCCCTGGAATGCCCCCTCGGCAGCGCGGGGTGAGGGAGGATTTCAGGGCTCCAGGGTGGAGGCTTTGACCATTCTGGAGTGACCAGAGGTGGTCACTGACTCGTCCCCTCCTGCCTCCTTGTCCCTCTCTCAGAGAATGACACGATTTACTGGGTGGACATGGGCCTGAGCACCATCAGTCGAGCCAAGAGGGACCAGACGTGGCGTGAGGACGTGGTGACCAACGGCATTGGCCGCGTGGAGGGCATCGCCGTGGACTGGATTGCAGGTGGGATGGGGCTCTGGGGACAGGGGCAGGGGGGCAGTGGGGCTTGTGTGGGGGCTCACTGTCCCCTCTTGCAGGAAACATCTACTGGACAGACCAGGGCTTTGATGTCATTGAGGTGGCCAGGCTGAACGGGTCCTTCCGCTACGTGGTCATCTCGCAGGGGCTGGACAAGCCACGGGCCATCACGGTCCATCCAGAGAAGGGGTGAGACACTGCCCCAAAGAGGGGCATCACCTGCGGGGTGGGCACAGGGTGAGACCCCCGGCACCTCCTGGCAGAGCTGTGTGCACATGGCAGGGATGGACTTGCAGGTCTCTTGCCACACCAAGGAGTCCAAACCCTGCATTTAACCCTCCTTTCACTGATGGGCTGAACTCCCTGGGAGCCCCTTGGGACCCTGGTGGGTGCCAGCATCTCAGAAAATCAGAGTGGAGCCTCCTTAGACTGGCTCCAGCTTCGGGTAGAGCCCCAGGGAGAGCAGAGGTGTTTGGATCTGGGGAGGGATGGAGATGTGATGTCTGTGAGTGGGCAGGGTCTGGCCTGAAGCCCCAGCATGGGAGCATGAATGGGGTGGTGTCTGTCCTTTACTCAAAGGGCCAATGCTGCTCCTGGTGACATCCCTGCTGTCCCCTCAGGTACCTGTTCTGGACAGAGTGGGGACAGTACCCCCGCATCGAGCGCTCGCGCCTGGACGGCACCGAGAGGATGGTGCTGGTCAATGTCAGCATCAGCTGGCCCAACGGGATTTCCGTGGACTACGAGGTACAGTTGGCATCTGGGAGGATGGTCCCAGTCCCCAGGGTCCCTGGATGGTACCTGGATGGTACCAGTCCCCAGGGTTCTGTGGCCACGTCCATGCTTGCCCTCCTCGGGGCTCCAGAGTTTCAGCAGGGTTGTCCAAGGTGGTCTGAACCCCAGGACATCCTGCCAGAGGTGCAGAGGGTGGTGTTGCCCCCATGCCAACTGGGGTGTTGTTGTCTCATCCCTGCAGGATGGGAAGCTGTACTGGTGTGATGCCCGGACAGACAAAATCGAACGGATTGACCTGGAGACAGGCGAGAACAGGGAGGTTGTCCTGTCCAGCAACAACATGGACATGTTCTCCGTGTCAGTCTTTGAGGAATACATTTACTGGAGCGATAGGTGAGGTGCCCAGGGGGCTGGGGGCTGTGTGGAGGGTGGGGGGAGCTGGTGGGAAGGTGGGGAAGGGTCCTGTGCTGGTCTCTTGGTGACCCTGTCCTCCTTCAGGACTCACGCCAACGGCTCCATCAAAAGAGGAAACAAGGACAACGCCACCGAGTCGGTGTCCCTGCGCACCGGGATTGGCGTGCAGCTCAAGGACATCAAAGTCTTCAACCGGGCCCGGCAGAAGGGTGGGTCTGAGCACGAGGGGCAGCTCCTCATGTGGGGAAGGGGGAGGAATCACTCTGTCCCCATCGGAGCCGTGCTGTGCCGTGGTTTTGAGGCTGTTCCTTCCTCTGGGAGTGCTGAGCACTGGAAGTGCCCGAGGGGGTTCATCCTGCCCAGTCCTGTGGGGGGATAGGATGTTAGAAAATAAAGATAGTGCAGAAGGTCATCTCACCCCTGAGGAGTTGCAGCTGCACTAATCATCAAAGATTAGGGTCGCAGCTGTGCCTAATAAGGATGAGTGCTATGAAAGAGTGGGTTAGCGGGGTGAGGAGAGAGCTGGGGTTTGTCAGCTGCCCTGTGAAGAGCTGCCCATGAGAAATCGCCAAGGTGTGGAACTTTTACAATGAGATGACAACAAATCCCTCATGTAATCCCCCCTGTCCCCCCACCAGGCACCAACGTCTGTGCCCAGAACAACGGGGACTGCCAGCAGCTGTGCCTGTTCCGTGGCGGCGGGCAGAGGACGTGCGCCTGCGCCCACGGGATGCTCTCGGACGACGGCGTCAGCTGCCGGGACTACGACGGGTACCTGCTCTACTCAGAGCGCACCATCCTCAAGAGCATCCACCTGTCGGATGAGAACAACCTCAATGCACCCATCAAGCCCTTCGAGGACGCAGAGCACATGAAGAACGTCATCGCCCTGGCCTTTGATTACCGCTACGGCTCCAAGGGCAGCAACCGCATCTTCTACAGCGACATCCACTTCGGCAACATCCAGCAGATCAACGATGATGGCACGGGGCGCAAGACCATCGTGGAGAGTGAGTGGTGTGGGGTTCTCTGTTGGGGTATCACCAATATAGCTGGGCAGGATGTGCCTGAGCTTGTCTGGCCCTTGCTGCTGCACCAAATAGCAGCAACTGTGGTGTTTCAGCCCAGAGACACTTTTGGCCATGGCTGGGTGGTGTTTCACCCCAGGGACACTTTTGGCCATGGCTGGGTGGTGTTTCACCCCAGGGACACTTTTGGCCATGGCTGGGTGGTGTTTCAGCCCAGAGACACTTTTGGCCATGGCTGGGTGGTGTTTCACCCCACAGACACTTTTGGCCATGGCTGTGTGGTGTTTCAGCCCAGAGACACTTTTGGCCAGCTGGGTGTGCGGTGTTTCACCCCAGAGACACTTTTGGCCATGGGTGTGTGGTGTTTTCACCTCAGAGACACTTTTGGCTGGCTGGATGTGTGGTGTTTCACCCCACAGACACTTTTTGGCCATGGGTGTGTGGTGTCTCAGCCCAGGGACACTTTTTGGCCATGGCTGGGTGGTGTTTCACCCCACAGACACTTTTGGCCATGGGTGTGTGGTGTTTCACCCCCCAGTCACTTTTGGCCATGGGTGTGTGGTGTTTCACCCCAGAGACACTTTTGGCCATGGCTGGGTGGTGTTTCACCCCAGGGACACTTTGGGCTGCCTGGGTGCTGCAGTTGGGCACGTGGGGACAAGTCCAGGCGTGCAGGAGCTCTGGGGGTGCTGGGATGGAGCTTCCCCCCATAACGGGAGAAGGTTTAAGGTGGTGGTGAAGGAAAGGAGTCGGTTCTGATGGAGGGTTTGGATCCAGAGCTTTGTTCTCTGAACCCAGCACAGCTCCAACAGAACTCCTGACCCTGTGGGTGCTGCTCCTTTTAACCCTGAGGAGAGGGGCAGGGAAGGGGCAGGGAGCCACCAGGCAGGTACAGGAGGGGAGGTCTGGAGGGATAAAGGACACCTGGATGTCCCAGTGCCCCCCGGGGGTGGAGGGCATCCTTTGAATCTGCCAATCACTCTGGAATTGCAGGACTGACAGACAGTGCTGGGATGGGAAAGGAGAGGTGACTGACACACCTGGGAGGGAATTATCAGGGGAGGGACCCGAGGTTCTGAGGTAAACCCTGAAATCACAACGCCACAGTTCTCCCCTCTGTGCCTGCCCTCAGACCTGTCTCTCTCTCCCCCACCTCCTCCTGCACTCCCTCTGTTCCTCCCCGAGGGGTTTTGGTGGATTTGGAGGGGCAGCAGGTACAGGCTGAGCTCTGTGAGGTTTCTGAGGAGCCTCTGGAAGTGGACACAGGCACTGGGAGCAGCCTGCAGAGTTTATTCTGGCACAGAGAGTGTGTCACGAGGCTTGGGCTCTAGAAAGAGGCACTGCAGCAAAGCTGAGATCAGCTTTGAGCTCACACTCACCTCCCGAGGCAGCGCCCTGAGCCCTGACCTTGGAGTGCCCAGCCCTGGCCTCACCTTGCACTTGGTTGGGTTTATTGGCACCTGCAGCAGCTTCAGAGAACCTGAGCCAGGGCCTTGGACGTGCTGCTAATGAGGGAATTCACAGTGGTGCCATGGTGCTTTATCCCTGAGAGGGGAGAGCAGGCCCAGCTCTCATTAAACCCTTTGCAGAGCATTAATGAGGGGCAGAGGATGAGTGCAGGGTTCGAGTTCCCAGCTGGGAAGGGCTCCCTGGTCCCCACCAGGCTTTGCCTTGTCACTCTGTGCCCCAGGGGCTCAGCTGTCCCCTGGCAGAGGGAATCCCTCCCCTTCCCAGTATTGCTGCTGTGGGCCCAGAGCAAGGTTGGGCTGGGGTGGAGTTTGAGGATGAAATTCAAGTCCTTGGTGCATTGGAGGGGTGCATGCCTCAGCCTTCCTGCAAGGGAGGGTCATTCCAACAGAGCTCAACCCATGAGACTCTGGAGTCTCAGGGGTCTCTGCTCCCCCCTGAGCACAGCCCCCAACCCTGCTGAGCCCCCACCTGTCAGCCAAAGCCTCTGAGGGAACTTGGACTGAAATTAAAAGGAAAAACTTCAATATCCAATATCAGGGTCAGCTCTGGCCATGCAGGTGAGCCAGGGGGCTCAGGAGGAAGGAGGAAGGCTGACTTGGGGAAGACAAGCCATGTCCTTGAGCTCTGTAGCTTAAAGGGTCTTTCAGCACAACCCTGGTAGCTGATGGTTATTCTTTCTCCCTGCTGGATTGTTCATAGCCAGAAGGCAAGGAATCATATTTTCTCAGGTCTGGCTTTCAAACTAAAAGTGTGTGGGAAAGGGTTTATTTTTCCATTAGAATTTTCTAGGTTTCAGTAAGATCTCCCTGTTTTGAATTGCAGTGTGACTTTACTTTTGTCACAACAGGAAACCTAGAAGGACTGACATTTTCATATCTCCAAATTTCTAAACTTTAAATCTCATTTCTCTTTGAACATAAAAGTTAAATATCTTTTTTTAGTTGTCCCATTGTACAGCAGGCTCAGGGCTGGCTGTGACCTTTGCTGTCCCCACAGATGTGGGCTCGGTGGAGGGGCTGGCCTACCACCGTGGCTGGGACACACTTTACTGGACCAGCTACACCACCTCCACCATCACCCGGCACACCGTGGACCAGAGCAGGCTCGGGGCCTTCGAGAGGGAGACTGTGATCACCATGTCAGGGGACGACCACCCCCGAGCCTTCGTGCTGGACGAGTGCCAGAAGTGAGTGGCCATCCAGGATCCAGACAGCCCCTCCAGGGATCCTCATGGTCCCAGTGGATGTAGCAGGGAGGAAGCTCTGGATCCCAGCACAGAGAGGACTTGACCCCCAGGGAGGAAAGACCCTGTAGCCTCCTCCCCAAGCAGCTCCAGACCCCCTGTCCCATCCCCATCCATGGGCTGCCACATTTCCCAGCTGGCTGCAGCAGCCTCATTCACCCCCTTCCCACTTGTTTTATGTGGGAATGATGTCCCATGCGTGCCCCAGTCACTGGAGCCCCACAGCCATGGAGGGATGGGCTGAGCCAGCCTGGATGTGGCTGAGCCATGGAGGGATGGGGCTGAGCCATGGAGGAATGGGGCTGAGCCATGGAGGGATGGGGCTGAGCCATGGAGGGATGGGGCTGAGCCATGGAGGAATGGGGCTGAGCCATGGAGGGATGTGCTGATCCATGGAGGGATGTGCCTGAGCCATGGAGGGATGTGGCTGAGCCATGGAGGGATGGGGCTGAGCCAGCCTGGATGGGGCTGAGCTGGGACTCCAAAGTCCTTGTGTGTCCCTCCCAGACCCCCTGTCCCATCCCCATTCATGGGCTGCCACATTTCCCAGCTGGCTGCAACAGCCTCATTCACCCCCTTCCCACTCATTTTATGTGGGAATGATGTCCCATGCATCCCCCAGTCCCTGGAAGCCCCCAGCCATGGAGGGATGGGGCTGATCCATGGAGGGATGTGGCTGAGCCATGGAGGGATGGGCTGAGCCATGGAGGGATGGGCTGAGCCAGCCTGGATGTGGCTGAGCCATGGAGGAATGGGGCTGAGCCATGGAGGGATGGGCTGATCCATGGAGGGATGTGCCTGAGCCATGGAGGGATGGGCTGAGCCAGCCTGGATGTGGCTGAGCCATGGAGGGATGTGGCTGAGCCATGGAGGGATGGGCTGAGCCGTGGAGGGATGTGGCTGAGCCATGGAGGGATGGGCTGAGCCGTGGAGGGATGGGCTGATCCATGGAGGGATGGGGCTGAGCCAGGCTGGATGTGGCTGAGCTAGGCTGGACGGGGCTGAGCCAGCCTGGATGTGGCTGAGCCATGGAGGGATGGGCTGAGCCGTGGAGGGATGGGCTGAGCCAGCCTGGATGGGGCTGAGCCATGGAGGAATGGGGCTGAGCCAGCCTGGATGGGGCTGAGCCAGCCTGGATGGGGCTGAGCCATGGAGGAATGGGGCTGAGCCAGCCTGGAGGGATATGGCTGAGCCAGCCTGGATGTGGCTGAGCCAGCCTGGATGTGGCTGAGCCATGGAGGAATGGGGCTGAGCCGTGGAGGGATGGGGCTGAGCCAGCCTGGATGTGGCTGAGCTGCGGCTCCAAAGGCCTTGTGTGTCCCTCCCTTCCCAGCCTGATGTTCTGGACCAACTGGAACGAGCAGCACCCCAGCATCATGCGGGCCACCCTCTCCGGTGCCAACGTCCTCATCATCATCGACCAGGACATACGGACGCCCAACGGGCTGGCCATTGACCACAAGGCTGAGAAGATTTACTTCTCTGATGCCACCCTGGACAAGATTGAGCGCTGTGAATACGACGGCTCCCATCGCCACGTGAGTCTGAGGCAGGGAGATGGGGAGGAGGGTGTCCAAACTGGGGCTGGAGTGTGGTCTGAGGGAAGCAGAGCTGTTCCTGGGGCTGGGGAGGTCGCTCTGTGTTTGGGGAGCTGTGGGGCTGCACCCCACAGTGGGTTCCTCCTGCTCCCAGTTGGGCTGTGTCCCTCAGAAGTGAGGACTGGGCTTCAGGCTGCATCAGAGGAGGTTCAGGTAGGACATGAGAAGGAATTTCTAAACATTGGAAGGGGCTGCCCAGGTTGGTGGTGGAGTCAGCATCCCTGGAGGTGTCCAAGGAACTGCTGGACATGGCACTGAGGGCTCTGGAGGGGGTTAGTCACAGCTTGGACTTGATCTTGGCAGATCTTTTCCAACCTCAGGTATTCTGTGGAGTGTCCAAGGTCAGTTTGGATGGAGCTTGGAGCAGCCCTGGAAGGTGTACCCACCCGTGGCAGGGAGGTGGGAACCAGATGAGTTTTAAGAGATGAGTTTGCCCTTTCCAGCCCAACTCATGCCACGATTGTGTGCCTGGCAGGTGATCCTGAAGTCAGAGCCCGTGCACCCCTTCGGCCTGGCCGTGTACGGGGATTACATCTTCTGGACAGACTGGGTGCGCCGGGCCGTGCAGCGTGCCAACAAATACGTGGGCACCGACATGAAGCTGCTGCGAGTGGACATCCCCCAGCAGCCCATGGGCATCATCGCCGTGGCCAACGACACCGACAGCTGTGAGGACCCTCTGGTGTCACTGCAGAGTCCCTGCCCTCTGCCCCTCAGCCTGGCAGCGGGTTTAGGGAAGGGGAATCCATCCTACTGTCCTTCCTGGCACTTCAGGAACCCATCCCTCTGTCCTTCATTGGCTCTTTGGGAAGCCATCCCACCATCCTTCATGGCTTTTGGGAATCCATCCCTCTATCCTTCCTCGCTCTTCAGGAATCCATCCCTCTGTCCTTCATTGGCTCTTTGGGAACCCATCCCACCATCCTTCATGGCACTTCAGGAACCCATCCCACTGTCCTTCATTGGCCTTTGGGAAGCCATCCCACCATCCCTCATGGCTCTTTGGGAACCCATCCCTCTGTCCTTCATTGGCTCTTTGGAAATCCGTCCTTCCTGGCACTTCAGGAACCCATCCCACTGTCCTTCATTGGCTCTTTGGGAAGCCATCCCACTGTCCATCATGGTCCTTTGGGAACCCATCCCACCGTCCTTCCTGGCTTTTTGGGAATCCATCCCCCTGTCCTTCATTGGCTCTTTGTGAACCCATCCCACCATCCTTCACAGTCCTTGGGGAACCCATCCCACCATCCTTCCTGGATTTTTGGGAATCTATCCCGCCATCCTTCATGTTCCTTTGGGAGTCATCCCACTGTCCATCATGGTCCTTTGGGAACCCATGTCCCCATCCTTCATTGGCTCTTCAGTAATCCATCCCACTGTCCTTCCTGGTCTTTTGGGAATCCATCCCACCATCCTTCATGATCTTTTGGGAATCCATCCCTCTGTCCTTCGTTGGCTCTGTGGGAATCCATCCCGCCATCCTTCACAGTCCTTTGGGAACCCATTCCACCATCCTTCATGGTCCTTTGGGAACCCATTCCACCATCCTTCATGGTCCTTTGGGAGTCATCCCACTGTCCATCATGGTCCTTTGGGAACCCATGTCCCCATCCTTCATTGGCTCTTCAGTAATCCATCCCACTGTCCTTCCTGGTCTTTTGGGAATCCATCCCTCTGTTTTTCATTGGTTCTTTAGAATCCATCCCACTGTCCTTCCTGGTTTTTTGAGAACCCATCCCACCATCCTTCATGATCTTTTGGGAATCCATCCCTCTGTCCTTCGTTGGCTCTGTGGGAATCCATCCCGCCATCCTTCACAGTCCTTTGGGAACCCATTCCACCATCCTTCATGGTCCTTTGGGAGTCATCCCACCGTCCTTCCTGGCTCTTCAGGAATCCATCCCACTGTCCTCCACAGTCCTTTGGGAGCCCATCTCACCATCCTTCCTGGCCTTTTGGGAATCCATCCCTCTGTCCTTCCTTGGTTCTTTGGGAATCCATCCCACTGTCCATCATGGACCTTTGGGAATCCATCCCCCCGTTGTTCCTAGCCCTTCGGGAATCATCCCACTGTCCTTCCCAGCTTGTTGTTGCCCCCTTGTGACTCTCACACCAGAGTTGTCCATCCCCAAACCCAGTGCAGGCTGAAGTCAGAGAGGATTTGCCCCATCCTTGCTCTTCCTTGTAACATCTGGGGACACCTCCAGCCCCCTACACCCTCCATAGCCCCATGGGAAGACTTGAGGAGGGATCCCTACTTTTTGTCCCACAGGGGCTGCTGGGTCCATCCCTGGTGTGACCACTGTCCCTCTGTCCTAGGTGAGCTGTCCCCGTGCCGGGTGAACAACGGCGGCTGCCAGGACCTGTGCCTGCTCACCCCCAAGGGCCACGTCAACTGCTCCTGCCGCGGGGAGCGGGTCCTGCAGGAGGATTTCACCTGCAAAGGTGAGGGGGGTGGCAGGGGCTGAGGAAAGGAAGGGGGGAGGCTGATCTCAGCCTGGCAGAGCTGACATTTCCCCTGCTCTGTCCAGCTGTGAATTCCACCTGCAACGTGCACGAGGAGTTTGAGTGCGGGAACGGCGAATGCATCGACTTCAGCCGCACCTGCGACGGCGTCGTGCACTGCAAGGACAAGTCGGACGAGAAGCAGTCCTACTGCAGTAAGGTTCCTCCTCTTGCTGCCTTGCTCACCCACACACGCACCCTGGCACCCCCAGACACCCTGCCCAAGCTGCCAGCTCCACTCAGAGAGTCACAGAACGGTTTGGGTTGGAAGGGAACAAAATCAGGGGCTTCCCCTTCGAGGTAACAAACACACGAGGCAGGTACCTCCACACAGCCTTGCAAGGTCTGTCCCTTGTTAATTAGTCTTAGAACCTTTTCCAATTTGCCATTAAATCTTAAAGAGGATGGAGGCAAAAACTGAAAAGGATGGAAGGCAGGATTCACAGCACTCCAGGAAATCAATCCTTTTTCTTATGTTCAAGGTCATGGAAACATGGAAGAGTTTGGGTTGGGAGGGACCTTAGAGCTCATCTCATTTCACCCCCTGCCATGGGCAGGGACACCTTCCACTAGCCCAGCCACATCTAACCTGCTCCAAGCCACATCCAGCCTGGCATTGGACATTGCCAGGGTTGCTCAGCAAAGGGCACCAGGACTCCAGAGTGTCCTTCCACCCCTCAGGTGCTCACAGTCTCTCCTGCCCTCCCAGAGCTGCACCCTTTACTGTTTCCAGAAAGGTTTCCAGACCTTTCCCAGTGTTCGGGATGTGCTGGAGATCAGGAACCCTGGAGCTTGAGCCCGTGGGGTCTGCAGCACCCTCAAACACCAGCCTTCACCCCTCTGCACGAGGGAGTGGCTTCCCTGCTCCTGCTCTATCGTTTCTTCCCCTTCTGGAAGCTCCCCAAGGTTCTAAGACCCTCAGGGCTGCTTGCCGTCCTTCTCCTCACCTTCTCCTCTTCCTCTCCCTCCTCTTCCTCCCCGGCAGGCAGCCGCAAGTGCAAGAAGGGCTACCGGCACTGCATGAACGGGCGCTGCGTCGCCAGTCGCTACTGGTGCGACGGCGTGGACAACTGCGGGGACAACTCGGACGAGGTGCCCTGCAACAGTGAGTGCCTGCCTGGCCCCCTGCCCGGGCTCTGTCAGCTGCTTGGGACAGGGACAGCAGCTTCAGGAGGGAGTTACCATCAGCTTGACAGGAGAAGAGCACAGCCAGGGCTTAAGGGAGAGTCAAGGTCAAGCTTGTGCTGCTTTGTAAAGCTTACGGTGACAGCTGAGAGGAAAAACTCCTGGGTATGGGCATGCAGCACCCGCAGCTTCCCAGGGAGAGTGGTTTGACAGCCAGGAGGGGCACAGGGTGCAGTGTCACTGCTCCTCATGGCTCCCAGGCATTCCCTTAGGAGGCTGCAGGATGGGTCTGCTCAGTTCCAGACTGACAGGGGCAGTCAGGAGCTCCTCAGAGTCCTGTCCAGGTCTGGGTGTGCCAGGGAGAGGGGCTCAGGCTGCCAGGCAGTGAGCCAGGAGGGGGATTGGGTCTGGGAGCACTCTGAGCATCCCAGAGCTGCGTGGGCAGTGGGGAGGTGTGGGTGCCGTGGGGCGGGTGTGCTGTGGGGTCCCCCCACCCTTTCCTCATTGTCTGTGGGGGTTTCTCCCCCCGGTAGAAACCAGCTGTGCCGCCACCGAGTTCCGCTGCCGGGACGGGACCTGCATCGGCAACTCCAGCCGCTGCAACCAGTTCATCGACTGCGAGGATGCATCTGATGAAATGAACTGCAGTGAGTGCCCCGCTGCTGCCCCTGGCCCCTCCTCAGCTCTGGGGATGCTCCTGCTGTCCGTGCTGGCAGCAGGGACCTGGGCCTTTGGGGTTTGGGCTAGGTCGGGGAGGGAGGAGGGTCCTGCTCCTGTGTTGGGATGAGGCAGCTCCAGCCCACCCCTTCAGCCTCTCTGTGCCATGCTCAGCACCCTGATACCCACTGGATCCCTGCAGTTCTGGGCATGTGTGGGGCACATCTGGGGCTGTGTGGGGTGTGATGGGATCTGGTAGTGGGGCAGGGTCCAGTGCCACGTGGTGGAGCCAGACCAGGGGGCTTCTGCCGTGGTTCCTGCTGTGTCACCGGAGCTCCTGCTGTGATTCCTCTCAGCTGCCACCGACTGCAGCAGCTACTTCAAGCTGGGGGTGAAGGGCACCACGTTCCAGAAGTGTGAGCACACGTCCCTGTGCTACGCACCCAGCTGGGTGTGCGACGGCGCCAACGACTGCGGCGATTACTCGGACGAGCGCAACTGCCCCGGTGAGAGCAGCAGGGCAGAGGGGGCTCTGGGGGCAGGGATGCCCCTTTGGGGTCTGCTTGGGCTGGGGAGGCTTTGTTTGCCCACTGGGACTGTTGTTCTCTGCCCGTGTGGCTCCTGCATAGGTGGTGCTGCAGGGAGCTGGGATGTGGGACCTCAGGGGGATTTTGGGGAAGAATCTTTCAGGTCTGGGCTGGGAGGAGGCAGGACGTGGCCGTGCTGTCATCCTCACTGATGTTTCCATCACAAAGTAGGTGGCAGGAAGCCCAAATGTCCATCCAACTACTTTGCCTGCCCGAGTGGGAGGTGCATCCCCATGACCTGGACCTGTGACAAGGAGGAGGACTGCGAGAACGGCGAAGATGAGACCCAGTGCAGTGAGCGGCAGGGTGGGGACACTCAGGATTTGGGCTGGGGCACGGGGTGGTGCTGGAGGGTGGGCAGGACCCTCTTCTCTCCCTTACATCCATTTGCCAAGGACAGACCCCAGATTCTTCCCCTTCTGTGGTTTTACTCCACGCTCTTGGGCTTTTAGCTGTGACCAGTGTAAATGTCCTCGTGTGCTGGTTTGCTCAGCACACGCACAAGTGTCCGTGGCCCTTTTGAACAGGACCAGTTATGGCTCCCTTCAGCTGCATTTCTAGTTCTAACCTCCTGGAGCAAGCCCCAGACAGTGCTTAGGAGCTGGGGATCTTCCTCAGGTCCACACCAGTGAGTCCCACTCCATCCCTGTGGGACCACAAGCAGCACCCCCAACCACCTCCTGGGCTCCTGAAGCCTGGCTGGCCCAGCCTGGCCATGCTCTGCTGGTGTTTCCTCTCCTTATCACCTCTCTCTGACCTCCATCTCCTCCTCTTCTCCTCCCCCAGACAAGTTCTGCTACCCCGTGCAGTTTGAGTGCAACAACCACCGCTGCATCTCCAAGCTCTGGGTGTGTGATGGGGCTGACGACTGTGGGGATGGCTCTGACGAGGACAGTCGCTGCCGTGAGTCTGCCCCAGCCCTTCTCCCCCATCTCCATCCCTGCCTGCTCCATCACCACCTTCCTGCATCCACCTTCCTGCCTCTGCCCATCCCTTCTCCTGCCCGTGTTCTCACTGCTCTCCTGAGCTCAGTGGGGTGACGGGGCTCCATCCTGCTCCTCCTTTCCCCAGGGCTGACCACCTGCAGCTCAGGATCCTTCCAGTGCCCGGGCACCTACGTGTGTGTGCCGGAGCGCTGGCTCTGTGACGGGGACAAGGACTGCGCCGACGGGGCCGACGAGACCCTCGCTGCTGGCTGCTGTGAGTGCCCGAGGCTGGGGGCTGGGGGAGGCTGGGGGCTGGCAGGGGCTGATGGTGGTGGTGCCCCTTTGCAGTGTACAACAACACCTGTGACGAGAGGGAGTTCATGTGTGGGAACCGGCAGTGCATCCCCAAGCACTTCGTCTGCGACCACGACAACGACTGTGGTGATGGCTCCGACGAGTCCCCGGAATGTGGTGGGTGTCTGTGGGACCCAGGGTGGGAACTGACCCTGCTGGGTCCTCGTGGGCTTTGGGACAGTACCCTGGGAGGGTCTTCATCCTCCTGGAGGGGTTTGGTGTGAGTGTGGTGAGAGGGAATGCAGAGAAGCAGCAGAAGGGGGTTGTTAGTGGAGAGCAGTGCCCTAGACCTTGACACAGTGACCCAAACCCCCACCACAGAGAGATCCAAACCCTCACCACAGAGAGATCCAAACCCCCACCGAGGGAGACCCAAACCCCCACCACAGAGAGATCCAAACCCTCACCACAGAGAGATCCAAACCTCCCAGAGAGAGATCCAAACCCCCACCGAGGGAGACCCAAACCCCCACCACAGAGAGATCCAAACCCACACCGAGGGAGATCCAAATCCACCGAGAGATCCAAACCCCCACAGACCCCCAGAGGGATCCAGACCCACACAGAGATCCAGACCCCCAAAGAGATCCAAACCCACAGAGGGATCCATGTCCGTGCAGGACAGCCCTGTCCCAGGCCAGCTGCTCTGTGTTGTCCCCGTCACTCCCAGCAGCTCGGGAAGGTTTGGCTCCATGGTGCCTCTCTCTCTCTGAGTGTCCCCATGGTGCCTCTGGAAGGCTCAGGAGGGTGGGATGCTGGCTGAGCCCCTCACCCTCCCCCAGAATATCCCACCTGTGGCCCCCACGAGTTCCGCTGTCAGAACGGCCGCTGCCTCAGCAACCGGCAGTGGGAATGCGACGGGGAGTTCGACTGCCACGACCACTCGGATGAGGCACCCAAGAACCCACGCTGCAGCAGCCCAGGTACCTGCTGGGGTCATGGTGGGGTCCTGGGGGGGATAGCAGAGCCCCCCTGCTGATCACTGCCACCTCCTCTCTGCAGAAAACAAGTGCAACGACTCCTTCTTCCTCTGCAAGAACGGGAATTGCATCTCCGAGGCGCTGCTCTGCGACAACAACAACGACTGCGCCGACGGCTCTGACGAGCTCAACTGCTTCATCAACGAGTGCCTCAACAAGAAACTGAGTGGCTGCTCCCAGGAGTGTGAGGACCTCAAGATTGGGTACAAGGTAGGGGGCCATGATGTGGAGAGGCTGGCTGCAGAGATTGTGGAATTACAGAATGCCCTGAGTTGGAAGGGACACACAAAGTTCAATTCCTGCCCCTGCACAGGAGACCTCAGCAATCTCACTCTGTGCCTGAGAGTTGTCCAAATGCTCCTGGAGCTCTGGCAGCCTTGGGGCTGTGCCAGCCAGCAGTGCCTGACCACTCTCTGGGGGAAGAACCTTTTCCTGATATTCAGCCTCAACCTCCCCTGGCACAGCTCCTGCTGTTCCCTCTCCTCCTCCTCCTCCTCCACGGGTTGTGTCTGTCCTGTGCCAGCTGGGCCAGGGACGTGACACGGGCGCTTCAGGCACTGTTTGTGCATCTCAGCTGTCCTTGCTGAGTCTGCATGTCCCATGGTGACACTTGTCACCTCCCAGCACCTGCCACCTCCCTTGGAGGTGTCTGACAGCTCCGGGTTGCTCCTGCAGTGCAGATGCCGTCCCGGCTTCCGGCTGAAGGATGACGGGAAGACGTGCATCGACATCGACGAGTGCTCCACCACCTACCCCTGCAGCCAGAAGTGCATCAACACCCTGGGCAGCTTCAAGTGCCTCTGCACCGAGGGCTACAAGCTCAGACCTGACAACCCCACCAGCTGCAAGGCTGTCACAGGTGAGAGCCAGGTGTGGGCGCGGAGCTCAGGATGTTCCTGGTGACCATGGGATGCTCCTGGTGCTGGAGTTGGAGGGTGAAGTGGCTGCCTCCAGCTCATGAGGGAGTGGTGGCAGGTCTGCAGGGTTCTGCCCACATCCCAGCAGTGCTCCCCTGCCACTTTTCCCTCTTCCCCTGTGCAGATGAAGAGCCTTTCCTCATCTTTGCCAACCGCTACTATCTGAGGAAGCTCAACCTGGACGGCTCCAACTACACTCTGCTCAAGCAGGTGCGGGGTGAGCTGGGAGCAGGAGCCCCTGCTGTGTGGAGGGGATTTGGGGATGGAGCAGGCCCTGAAGGACACGGGAGCTGCCAGCTGAGGAGTTTGGGCTCTTGGCTTCCCAGGGGAACGGTAGATCCATCTAAATGTCAGGAGGTCACTGCGAGTGAGGAGCAGGCAGGGAGGCTGTGGGCTTTGTAAATCCCCCAGAGCCCATGCCAGCCACTGAGGCTGCTGCAAACCCTTCTCCCTCCCTGCTCTCCAGGGGCTGAACAATGCTGTGGCTCTGGATTTCGACTACCGGGAGCAGATGATCTACTGGACAGATGTCACCACGCAGGGCAGCATGATCCGCCGCATGCACATCAACGGCAGCAACGTCCAGGTGGGGACGTGGGGCACCCCCTGGGGCACCCCTGGGCCTCACCCACCTCCTGCCCCGCTGTGGGGTCATCACTGGGCTTTGGGAGTCAGCCCCAGTTGCTGTGGGACGGTTTGCAGCCCCACCCCAAGCAGGGGTGGGCTCCACCTTACCCTGAAATGTGGGACAAGGAAGGTTGGGGGAAGAGTCAGGGAGTTGTGGAATGATTTAGGGCGGAAGGGATCTTAAAGTTCATCCAGTTTCACTCCCCTGACGTGGGCAGGGACACCTTCCACTGTCCTAGTTTGCTCCAAGCCCCATCCAACCTGGCTTTGGACACTTCCAGGGATCTGGGGCAGCCACAGCTTCTCTGGACAACCTCTGCCAGGGCCTCCCCACCCTCACAGGAAGGAATTTCTTCCCATTATCCCATCTAAACCTAAGAAGGGAGTGATGAAGAAGATCTGGGCTGGGGAGGGGGGACGCTGTCACCCCTAAGCCATCAAGGTTAGGTTCTCTCTGCTCATCCCTGTCACCTCTGCCTCCTCCTGGCAGGTCCTTCACCGCACAGGGCTCAGCAATCCTGACGGGCTGGCCGTGGACTGGGTGGGAGGAAACCTCTACTGGTGTGACAAGGGCCGGGACACCATCGAGGTGTCGAAGCTCAACGGCGCCTACCGCACCGTGCTGGTCAACTCGGGGCTGCGCGAGCCCCGCGCGCTCGTGGTGGACGTGCAGAACGGGTGAGAGCCTGGGGGAACGGACCTGCTGCTCTGCTCTGCTCTGGGAAGGGGGCTGTGGTCATCTTGCTGCAGTCCCAGAGGTTGGGAGATGGGATGAAGCCTTCCCTCTTGGCCTCTGATCACTGGGATGCTTTTCCCTACCCTTTGCCTGTTTATCACAGAGTCATGGGGTGGTTTGGGATGGAAGGGATTTTAAAGACTGTCTTGTTCCACCCTACTGTTGTGGGCAGTCACCTTCCACTCTCCCAGGTTGCCCCATGCCCTGGGGTTTGGGGAAAGGGGCTGTGGTCATCTTGCTGTAGTCCAAGAGGCTGGGAGATGGGATGAAGCCTTCCCTCTTGGCCTCTGGGACACCTGGATGGTTATGCCTACCCTGTGCCCATGTACTGCCATTTATCAGAGTTATGGGGGGAGTTTGGGATGGAAGGGACCTTGCAGACCATCCTGTTCCACCTTCTGCTATCCCGAGTTGCTCCATGCCCTGTGATCATCTTGCTGTAGTCCAAGAGGTTGGGAGAGGGGATGAAGCCTTCCCTCTTGGCCTCTGGGACACCTGGATGGTTATGCCTACCTGTGCCCATGTACTGCCATTTATCAGAATCTTGGGGGGAGTTTGGGATAGAAAGGACCTTGCAGACCATCCTGTTCCACCTTCCACTCTCCCAGGTTGCTCCATGCCCTGTGGTTTGGGGAAAGGGGCTGTGGTCATCTTGCCGTAGTCCAAGAGGCTGGGAGAGGGGATGAAGCCTTCCCTCTTGGCCTCTGATCACTGGGATGCTTTTCCTTATCCTGTGCCTGTGTACCTCCATTTATCAGAGTTATGGGGTGGTTTGGGATAGAAAGGAGCTTGCAGACCATCCTGTTCCACCTTCCACTCTCCCAGGTTGCTCCATACCCTGTGGTCATCTTGCTGTAGTCGCAGAGGTTGGGAGATGGGATGAAGCCTTCCCTCTTGGCCTCTGAGACACCGGGATGCTTTTCCCTACCCTGTGCCTGTTTATCACAGAGTCATGGGGTGGTTTGGGATGGAAGGGACTTCAAAGGCCATCTTGTTCCACCCCATTGCTGGGGGCAGTCACCTTCCACTCTCCCAGGCTGCCCCGTGCTCCATCCAACCTTGGACACTTCCAGGAATGGGGCAGCCACAGCTTCTCTGGGCATCCTGTGCCAGAGCCTCACAACCCTCACAGGGAGGAATTTTTGTGGTTTCCAACTCAGCATCTCCCTGCTCCTGTGTTTCACCCCCAGCTACCTCTACTGGACGGACTGGGGTGACCACTCTCTGATCGGGAAGATCGGCATGGACGGCACCAACCGCAGCGTCATCGTGGACACCAAGATCACCTGGCCCAACGGCCTCACCCTGGACTACATCAACAGCAGGATCTACTGGGCCGATGCCCGCGAGGACTACATCGAGTTTGCCAGCCTGGATGGCTCCAACAGGCACACAGGTGAGAGCTCCACGGGTGCCAGCACACCCAGGCTCTGGGTCAGGTGTTGGAGCCAGAACTGTTGGGGACAGTCCCCAGCTCTGGTCACTCCTCTGTGTCCATGGTGCTTCCTTGTGGGAGGGGAACAAGACTCAGCCCCTCTCTGAGTGCCCCCTCCCCTTGCTCAGCACACCTTGTGGGGGGGTCTAGGCTTTGGGTCAGCTCTTGGAATGGGAGCCAGTGCTCTTGGGGACAGTCCCCAGCTCTGGTCACTCCTTTGTGTCCAGGCTGCTTCTCTGTGGGAGGGGAACGTGGCACAGCCCCTCTCTGAGTGCTGCTCCCGTCACAGTGCTGAGCTCCGTGGGTGCCAGCACACCTCGAGGCGGTCCAGGCTCTGGGTCATGTGTTGGAGCCAGCGCTGTTGGGGACAGTCCCCAGCTCTGGTCACTCCTCTGTGTCCATGGTGCTTCCTTGTGGGAGGGGAACAAGACTCAGCCCCTCTCTGAGTGCCACTCCCCTTGCTCAGCACACCTTGGGGGGGGTCCAGGCTTTGGGTCAGCTCTTGGAATGGGAGCCAGCGTTGTTGGGGACAGTCCCCAGCTCTGGCCACCCCTCTGTGTCCATGGTGCTTCTCTGTGGGAGGGAAACAAGACTCAGCCCCTCTGAGTGCCCACTCCCCTCTCAGTGCTGAGCCAGGACATCCCGCACATCTTCGCGCTCACCCTCTTCGAGGATTTCATCTACTGGACCGACTGGGAGACCAAATCCATCAACCGGGCCCACAAGACAACAGGAGCCAACAAGACCCTGCTGATCAGCACCTTGCACAGGCCCATGGACATCCACATCTACCACCCCTACCGCCAGCCTGACGGTGAGCAGCGTGGGAAATGGGTTTCTAGAGAGTTCTCCCAGCCTGACCAAAGGCTCGCACTGTGTGTGCATCTGTATGCAAACCTTGAGATAAGAAATGCTGACTTGGAAATGCCATGGAATAGGACAGATATTGTTGAGGGAAAGAAATGAAACTAGAAACAAGTTGCAGATAAGACTGGATACTTTGGAGAAATAGAAGAACAAATTCATTTCCCACAGAGCACGGCTTGGGGGTGCTGGGGAACCACCCCAAGGAAGGGATGTGGGGGGATGCCAGGTCGGGCAGGGGGAACAGGAGCTGGGTGACAAGGGTCTTGCAGCTCCCATGCCACCCAGAGTGTCCCCAGCTTGGTGTGACTTGCTGTTGTCACCCTGCTGTCCCCAGTTCCCAACCATCCCTGCAAGACCAACAACGGCGGCTGCAGCAACCTCTGCCTGCTCTCCCCAGGTGGGGGGCACAAGTGTGCCTGTCCCACCAACTTCTACCTGGGCAGTGATGGCAAAACCTGTGTGTCCAACTGCACTGCCAGCCAGGTAAGCCCCTACCTGCCTGTCCCTGCCTGTCCCTGCCTGTCCCTGCCTGCCTGGATATTCCCCATGCCTGTGTCACTCCTGCCATGATCTCCCTGGGGGTGATGAGGTGTCACACAGTCTTCTGTGGGTGCAGGCAGCACCTCCCTCCTGTGGCACTTCATGCCTGGGGGTGTCCAGGAGAGCCAGAGAACCTCCAGCTCTGGAATGTTCTTCTGCCCCTCTCCTCAAACCCCAGGGCCTGGGTGGGGTTAAGGCTTTGCTCTGGGTCAGGATTTGGGAGTACCTGGAGGGGACAGCACAGGATCAGTGCCCTTTGCTGAGCTCACTGGTGGTGAAATCTGGGGTTCCCCCCTCCCCATCCTGAACGACCCCACGAGCTTCTCTCTCCTTCAGTTTGTCTGCAAGAACGACAAGTGCATCCCTTTCTGGTGGAAATGCGACACCGAGGACGACTGCGGGGACCGGTCGGACGAGCCGGAGGATTGCCGTGAGTGCTGGGGGTGACACAGCCACCCCCGTGTCCCAGCACCCTGTGGCTGGTGGGACAGCCCTGTGGAGGGGAGGGTCAGCCCAATGACAGAGTTCAGGGGGCAGTGGGACACATCTGTCCCTGTGTCAGGATTGTCCCATGGAGCAGGGCCCGAGCCCAGAGTTGGATGCTGGGTCCCCGCAGAGGACACCAGAGGGTGTCCAGAGGACACCAGAGGGGTGGAGCAGGGGTTTGAGGTTGAGGTGTGCCCTAAAAGTGTTCCACAGAGCAAACCTGTGGCCCTGTGTTACCCCACAGCTGAGTTCAAGTGCAGGCCAGGGCAGTTCCAGTGCTCCACAGGGATCTGCACCAACCCCGCCTTCATCTGCGACGGCGACAACGACTGCCAGGACAACTCGGACGAGGCCAACTGTGGTAGGTTCCCTGTGTCTCCCTGTCACCCCCCACAGCGTGGAGCTGCAGCCTGTCACCCCCTGACCGTGTCACCTCTTCCCCAGACATCCACGTCTGCCTGCCCAGCCAGTTCAAGTGCACCAACACCAACCGCTGCATCCCCGGCATCTTCCGCTGCAACGGGCAGGACAACTGCGGGGACGGCGAGGACGAGAAGGACTGTCGTGAGTGGGGGGCTCGAGGGGTCAGCTGGGAGCTAGGGTGGGTCAGACTGAGGGGTTCAGGTCTGTGTCTTGGGGTGTTTGGCTCTCTGGGTTGTGCCAGGGATTTCTCCATACCCCTGGTCTCTGCAGACCCTCTGTCCCCGCTGCTGTTTCCTAGTGGGAATGAAATCCTTAAGTCCCTTGATGTGGATTTGGGCTGAGCCTGTTGCCCAGCTGAGGGATCTGGTGGCCTCTGCCCTGTCCCCCCATAGCTTGGAGCCTTCTGGAGCCATTTTATGGCTCTGCTCCATCTCCACTGAGCACACCGGCCCCTTGTGATCCCTGGAGCACCCACACACCTCTCAACCTCACGGCTGGTTTTTGGGGAAAGGAGTCCCCTGCCTGCCCTGCTGCCCTTCCTGACACCCCCTTGTCCCTCCTGCAGCTGAGGTGACCTGTGCCCCCAACCAGTTCCAGTGTGCCATCACCAAGCGCTGCATCCCCCGGGTCTGGGTCTGTGACCGTGACAACGACTGCGTGGACGGCTCGGATGAACCTGCTAACTGCAGTAAGGCACCTGCCTGGGGAGGGGCTTCTGCCCGCTGTCAAATGCCCACCCCGGGCACCTCTGGATGCTGGCGGGGTGGCAGGTCCCTGCTCAGTCCCTTTGTGGTCCCTGCTGTGTCTGTGCTCAGTCTCTGCCCAGTTCTACCTCGGTCCCTCAGTCACTGCTCAGTCCGTGCCTGGTTCTACCTCACTCCTTCCTCAGTTCCTGCTCAGTTCTACCCCAGTCCCTCCTCAATCCCTGCTCAGTCCCTGATCAGTTCTACCTCAGTCCCTGCTCAGATCCAGCCCAGTTCTACCCCAGTCTCTCCTCAGTCTCTCCTCAGTCTCTCCTCAGTCTCTCCTCAGTCCCATCTCAGTCCCATCTCAGTCCCTGCTCAGGTCCAGCCCAGTTCCACCCCAGTCTCTCCTCAGTCCCTGCTCAGTTCCTGCCCATTTCTACCCCAGTCCCATCTCAGTCCCTGCTCAGTCCCTGCTCAGTCCCTGCTCAGTCCCTGCTCAGTTTCTGCTCAGTCCCACCTCTGTCCCACCTCAGTCCCACCTCAGTCCCACCCCAGTCCCTGCTCAGTCCCTGTGGGCAGTGGCTGATGCTGTTGCTGGCTCTGTCCTGCTGGGATCCTCCTCTCCCTGGCTTCTCCCTGGAATGAAGGGGGATCTCACCCATCTCCAGGCTGTTCATGAGCCCTGCAGAGAGCAGCACAAGCCTGACCAGTGTCACTTTGTCCCCTGCAGCCCAAATGACCTGTGGCGTGGACGAGTTCCGCTGCAAGGACTCGGGCCGGTGCATCCCGGCACGCTGGAAGTGTGACGGGGAGGACGACTGTGGGGATGGATCTGATGAGCCCAAGGAGGAATGCGGTGAGCAGGGGCCCTGGGGACAAGCCACTGGCATCTTGTGTCCCTGTTCCCCAAGGGACAGGCTGGCCTGGCACTGCCTGGCTCCTCTGGGGTGTCCCAGGAGCTCCGGCTGCTCCTTTTCTGAGTGGCGTGGGCAGGGCTGGGTCAGAGGGAGGTGCAGGGCAGTGCTGACCCCTGTCCCTGTCCCTGTCCTGTCCCTCCCCATGCTCAGGGCAGTGCTGACACCTGTCCTTGTCCCTGTCCTGTCCCTCCCCATGCTCAGGGCAGTGCTGACACCTGTCCCTGTCCCTGTCCCTGTCCTGTCCCTCCCCATGCTCAAGGCAGTGCTGACACCTGTCCTTGTCCCTGTTCCTGTCCTGTCCCTCCCCATGTTCAGGGCAGTGCTGACCCCTGTCCTGGTCCCTGTCCCTGTCCTGTCCCTCCCCATGTTCAGGGCAGTGCTGACCCCTGTCCCTGTCTCATCCTCCTGTCATACAGGGCAGTGCTGACCTCTGTCCTTGTCCCATTCCTGCCCTCATTTGGAGCAGTGCTGATCCCATCCCTGTCCCATACCTCCCATTGTGCAGGGCAGTGCTGACCCCTGTCACTGTCCCTGTCCTGTCCCATTGTGCAGGGCAGTGCTGACACCTGTCCCTGTCCCTGTCCTGTCCCTCCCCATGCTCAGGGCAGTGCTGACACCTGTCCCTGTCCCTGTCCCTGTCCTGTCCCTCCCCATGCTCAGGGCAGTGCTGACACCTGTCCCTGTCCCTGTCCTGTCCCTCCCCATGCTCAGGGCAGTGCTGACCCCTGTCCTGGTCCTTGTCCCTGTCCTGTCCCTCCCCATGTTCAGGGCAGTGCTGACACATGTCCCTGTCACTGTCCCTGTCCTGTCCCATTGTGCAGGGCAGTGCTGATCCGTGTCACTGCCCCTGTCTCTGTCACATCCATGCTTTCCTTTGGGGCAACACTGACCTGTCATTCCCCCCCAGCAGCTCTGACCTGTCCCTGTCCCCACTGTCCCCCCAGATGAGCGCACCTGTGAGCCGTACCAGTTCTCTGACCTGTCCCTGTCCCTTTCCCTGTCCCTGTCCCGGCTGTCCCACTGGCAGCCCTGACCTGTCCCTGTCCCTGCTGTCCCCCCAGCAGCCCTGACCTGTCCCTGTCCCCCCAGACGAGCGCACCTGTGAGCCGTACCAGTTCTCTGACCTGTCCCTGTCCTGTCCCTGTCCCTGCTGTCCCCCCAGCAGCTCTGACCTGTCCCTGTCCCCGCTGTCCCCCCAGACGAGCGCACCTGTGAGCCGTACCAGTTCTCTGACCTGTCCCTGTCCCTCTCCCTGTCCCTGCTGTCCCCCCAGCAGGTCTGACCTGTCCCTGTCCCTGCTGTCCCCCCAGACGAGCACACCTGTGAGCCGTACCAGTTCTCTGACCTGTCCCTGTCCTGTCCCTGTCCCTGCTGTCCCCCCAGCAGCCCTGACCTGTCCCTGTCCCCCCAGACGAGCGCACCTGTGAGCCGTACCAGTTCCGCTGCAAGAACAACCGCTGCGTGCCAGGCCGCTGGCAGTGCGACTACGACAACGACTGCGGGGACAACTCTGACGAGGAGAGCTGCAGTACGTGCCACCCCCCATTCCCTGCTGTCCCCAGGGTGGAGCACTGCACAGGGGAGAGGTTTGGGCCCCCCAGCCCCTCTTTTGCTGTCAGGTTGGTGGCCAGGAGAGCCACTGTGTCCCCCAGCCAGGACAGGCTGTTCCTGTCCCTGTGCCATCCAATGCCCTCCTTTGGGGCAGTGCTGTCCCTGTCCCTGTGCCATCCATGCCCTTCTTTGGGGCAGTGCTGACCCTGTGCCATCCATGCCCTCCTTTGGGACAGTGCTGACCCTGTCCCTGTGCCATCCATGCCCTCCTTTGTGGCAGTGCTGTCCCTGTGCCATCCATGCCCTCCTTTGTGGCAGTGCTGTCCTGTGCATCCCCCTTTGGGGTGCGCCTGTCCTGTGCCATCCATGCCCTCCTTTGGGGCAGTGATGTCCCTGTCCCTGTGCCATCCATGCCCTCCTTTGGGGCAGTGCTGTCCCTGTGCCATCCATGCCCTCCTTTGGGGCAGTGCTGTCCCTGTCCCTGTGCCATCCATGCCCTCCTTTGGGGCAGTGCTGACCCTGTCCCTGTGCCATCCATGCCCTCCTTTGGGGCAGTGCTGTCCCTGTGCCATCCATACCCTCCTTTGTGGCAGCACTGTCCCTGTCCCTGTGCCATCCATGCCCTCCTTTGGGGCAGCACTTTCCCTGTCCCTGTGCCATCCATGCCCTCCTTTGGGGCAGTGCTGTCCCTGTCCCTGTGCCATCCATACCCTCCTTTGGGGCAGTGCTGTCCCTGTCCCTGTGCCATCCATGCCCTCCTTGGGGCAGTTGCTGTCCCTGTGCCATCCATACCCTCCTTTGGGGCAGTGCTGTCCCTGTCCCTGTGCCATCCATGCCCTCCTTTGTGGCAGCACTGTCCCTGTCCCTGTGCCATCCATGCCCTCCTTTGGGGCAGCACTGTCCCTGTCCCTGTGCCATCCATGCCCTCCTTTGGGGCAGTGCTGTCCCTGTCCCTGTGCCATCCATGCCCTCCTTTGGGGCAGCACTTTCCCTGTCCCTGTGCCATCCATGCCCTCCTTTGGGGCAGTGCTGTCCCTGTCCCTGTGCCATCCATGCCCTCCTCTGGGGCAGCACTGTCCCTGTCCCTGACTCCAGGGCTCTGGAGAGCCTGGCCCTGCAAAGGAGGGGGGCTGTGCCAAAGAGACACCCCAAAGGTGACAAGTGGCACTGAAGGGGTGACCCAACACACTCCCCACAGGAGCATGGGGGCCCAGCAGAGTCACCCGAGGGCACCTTGTCCTACTTTGCCACCAAGTGTCACCCCCTGTGTCACCCCCTGCCTGTCACGGTGGTGGGGACACACAGAGCTGTCAGGATGGACCTGGGTCACACCCTCAGGCCTGGCCCAGTGCGTGGGGAGGTGGCTGATCCCAGAGCTGGGCAGACAGTTCAGTGCTGCCCCTTGGTGAGCTCCTGCTCGTGTGCCAGCACCTGCCCTGTCCTCATGGGCAAGGCCACCCCCAGGGCTCCATTGTGGCTCTGTCCCTCCATGGGGGTTCAGGGTGCCCGTGGGATGGCACCAGGGTCTGCTGCCAGATCCTGCCCCACCCCACAGCACCCAGGGACATTCAGGCTGCCCATGGGATGGCACCAGGGTCTGCTGCCAGATCCTCTCCTACCCTGCAGGACCCTGAGGGTTCCAGGCTGCCCATGGGATGGCACCAGGGTCTGCTGCCAGACCCTCTCCCACCCCATAGCACCCAGGGGGGGTCCTGCTGCCCATGGGATGACACCAGGGTCTGCTGCCAGATCCTGCCCCACCCTGCAGCATCCAGAGGGTTCCAGGCTGCCCATGGGATGGCACCAGGGTCTGCTGCCAGATCTTGTCCCACCCCACAGCACTCAGGGGGGGTCCAGCTGTCTGTGGGATGGCACCAGGGTCTGCTGCCAGATCCTCTCCCACCCTGCAGCATCCAGAGGGTTCCAGGCTGCCCGTGGGATGGCACCAGGGTCTGCTGCCAGACCCTCTCCCCCCTGCAGTGCCCACTGGGTCCCTCTGTCTTCCCGAAGCTCTTCAGGGTGCAGCTTTTGTTTTCTTTTCTGTTGATTTCCCGTCGTGTTTTTGAGTTTGTGCCATTTCACTTCATCTTATGTTTTTCTCCATTTTCACACTGTCGTTATGGGGCGCTCAGAGGTAGGTTCCTGCCAAAATCTTTTAATTCCATGTTACACTCTCTCTATGAAGACAAGAATTTCTAGGTGAGGGCAGAAGGGTCGGGACTGGACAGTCCAGGTGGATTCACTGAGGAACAGCACCAGCATCTCCCTCTGTGGAACCCCAGCTGGGGAGGGTCTGACCCTGCTGCTCTGCAGGGCCCGTGCATGGCTTGGACTTGGCTCCAAACCCCATCCCCACCGTGCTCTCCCTGCTCCCCCTGGACACCCCCTGTTCCCCTCTTCCCCCACAGTTCTGTGCCATGAGTGGGGGGTCCCTGTGCCCCAAAACCCCAGGGCTATAGGGAGGGGAAGGGTCCCAAGAGCCATCCCAGCTGGGCAGCTGTGCCATGTGCCATCCTCCTGGATTTGGCACTGGCTGTGCCCCTGAGCTGTGAGCTGTCCCCATGCCCTGTGAGAGGGGACAGGGATGAGGCTGTGCCAGGGCACTGCTGCAGCTCCCCCTGCCCAGGGGGCAGCTGGGGTGGGCAGCAGTGGTGCTGGTGCTGCCCTGTGAGAGTGGGTGACCTGTCCCCTGGGGGACAGCCAGGCTTTGTGGCCACAGTGTCCCCCAAAACCCCCACAGGGAGAGGTGTGGGAAGGGGCTTGGAGGTGGTGCCAGCTGTGCCCCTCTGCCAGCTCCCACAGCTCTGCCTGTGCTCCCTGTCCCCAGTGCCACCGGCTGTGTGTCCGTGTCACCCTGAGCCCCCCAGCTGCTGGCCAGGGCCACCCCCTGCCCTCAGGCTGTCCCCACACTCAGGGCACACTCTGTGTTCTGTCCCCAGCACCCAGGCCCTGCTCTGAGAGCGAGTTCTCGTGTGCCAACGGCCGCTGCATCGCGGGCAGGTGGAAATGTGACGGCGACCACGACTGCGCCGACGGCTCCGACGAGGTACGAGCAGGACGGGGACACATCCCCCGCTCTGCCCCCGCCCTGGGGCTCACAGCCTGGCTGTGGCAACAGGACAGGGGCCTGCCATGGCCACCGTGTCCCTGCCTGTCCCCTGCAGAAAGACTGCACCCCCCGCTGCGAGTTTGACCAGTTCAAGTGCAAGAACGGGCACTGCATCCCCATGCGCTGGCGCTGCGACGCCGACGCCGACTGCATGGATGGCAGCGACGAGGAGAACTGTGGCACGGGGGGTAATGGCACAGCTGGGTGTCCCCTGGGGCTGCTTGTGTCCCCCCCCTCCCTGCCCTGGTGTCATTGTGTCCCCTGCTGTGGGTGGGAGTGCTCTCCTCTGTGTGTGTGTGTGTCACACTCTGGAGCATGCATAGACATGCAAAGCCCCCAGCCCTGGAGACCCCCTGTGCCTGCTGGAAATTGGAATTGCAGCCCCAGCGTGGGGTTTTGGCAGCAGGGCAGCACGAGCTGACGTGTCCCCCCTTGCACTCCCGTGTCCCCCCTTGCACTCCCGTGTCCCCCCTTGCACTCCTGTGTCCCCTCTTGCATTCCCATGTCCCCCCTTGCACTGACACATCCCCCCCTTGCACTGACACATCCCCCGCTTGCACTGTCACGTCCCCCCTTGCACTGCTATGTCCCCCCCTTGCACTGACACGTCCCCTCCTGCACTGACACGTCCCCTCTTGCACTGCCATGTCCCCCCCTTGCACTGACACGTCCCCTCTTGCACTGACACGTCCCCCCTTGCACTGCTGTGTCCCCCCTTGCACTGTCACGTCCCCTCTTGCACTCCCATGTCCCCTCCTGCACTGACACATCCCCCCTTGCACTGCGTTGTCCCCCTTGCACTGCCATGTCCCCCCCTTGCACTGACACGTCCCCTCCTGCACTGACACGTTCCCCCTTGCACTGACACGTCCCCTCTTGCACTCCCATGTCCCCCTTGCACTGCGTTGTCCCCCCTTGCACTGCCATGTCCCCTCCTGCACTGACACGTCCCCTCCTGCCCTGTCACAGTCCGCACGTGTCCCCTGGACGAGTTCCAGTGCAACAACACCCTGTGCAAGCCCCTGGCCTGGAAGTGTGACGGGGAGGACGATTGTGGGGACAACTCGGACGAGAATCCCGAGGAGTGCTGTGAGTGACACTGCCTCTGCCCCCAAGCCCTCCCAAAGCCCAGGATGGGGGGACAGTCCTGGAGCCTGAGCACCACTGTGGGGACCGGAGGGTCTGGGGGGGATCTCCGGCAGCTCCTCTCGGGGGTGGCCAGTGGGGGTGAGGGGTGGAGGTGACTCTGATTGAGGGGCAGGAATTGCAGAGGGGCTGCTGGCGGGGAGGGGGCTGGGGCTGGGTGAGGAGAGGGCTCACAGCAGCCGGGCGATTGTCTTTGCTTCAGTCTCTTTGCTTCAGCCTCCGGAGCCCGCTCGGCCACGTGGGACAGCCCTCCCCGGGGAGCGGGGAGCGGGCAGAGGCCGAGCAGCAGCTCGGGACATGTGTGACAGCCTGGCTACGGCGTCTCCTTTCACCGTCACCGTTTGTTTCTGTTTGCTGGTGCAGTGAAATTCCAGTGTCCCCCCAACAGACCGTTCCGCTGCAAGAACGACCGGGTATGTCTGTGGATCGGTCGACAGTGCGATGGAATTGACAACTGTGGAGATAACACGGATGAGAAGGACTGCGGTGAGTGGGGCTGATCCTTCTGCCTCAGCTCTGCACTGCACACCTGAAATGCTTCTCAGTGTCCAAAGGGTGCTGCTTGAGCACTGGGGAGATGGGGGCAGGACGCCAGTGCTGGCTCTGGTGACGTCTGCTGCCGTTTGCGCTGCCCGACTCCTTGGTGTGCTCTCCTGGCCACAGGAGGTGTCGTGGCTTTCACAGCACATCAGGAGATGGAAACTGTGGTACATGTTCAGAGAGAAGGCATGAAACTGGTAGTCTGGGAGAGAAGGAGGAGTATGGCAGGATTATGGTTTTCTGAGCCTCACAGCCCTGAGCCTGCCTGGCCAAGGTGCCTGGAGGGCACTGTGCCCCTTGGGATGTTCCTCCCAGAGCCTGTGGGCACAGCCCTGAGCCTGCCTGGCCAAGGTGCCTGGAGGTCACTGTGGCCCTTGGGATGTTCCTCCCAGAGCCTGTGGGCACAGCCCTGAGCCTGCCTGGCCAAGGTGCCTGGAGGTCACTGTAGCCCTTGGGATGTTCCTCCCAGAGCCTGTGGGCACAGCCCTGAGCCTGCCTGGCCAAAGTGCCTGCGTGGTCACTGTGGCCCTTGGGATGGTCCTCCCAGAGCCTGTGGGCACAGCCCTGAGCCTGCCTGGCCAAAGTGCCTGCGTGGTCACTGTGGCCCTTGGGATGGTCCTCCCAGAGCCCAGGGTTCAGCCCAGGTGTTGGGGTTGGCTTTGCCCAGTCTTTCCTCCCAAAATCAGGGTGTGGATGCAGGGTCCCAAGTCCCTGCCTGCTCCCAGAGGGTCTCATGGACATGGGGGTCACAGCTGCTGCCCCTCACCCGCAGAGTCACCCACGGCCAAGCCCAAGAGCTGCAGCCAGGACAAGAACGAGTTCCTGTGTGGGAACAAGAAATGCATCAGTGCCAACCTCCGCTGCAACTTCTTCGATGACTGTGGAGATGGCTCTGATGAGGAATCCTGCTCCCACGGTGGGTGGGGGGCCGGGGGCCCGGTGGGGACTGGGGGGGACTCGCTGTGACACGTGTGTGACGGCATGTCCCACCGCAGAGCACAAGTCATACGACTGCATGACCAACACCACCATGTGTGGGGACGAGGCCCATTGCGTCCAGTCCCAGTCCACCTCGTACTGCACCTGCCGCAGAGGCTTCCAGAAGGTGCCAGACAAGAATTTTTGCCAAGGTACTTCCAGCTGCTGCTGGAGAGGGCTGGGGATCAGGCTGTGGGGTCTGGCGTTGGTTTTTGCCAGTGAGGTGTGATTTCACAGCTGGGCTGGGGCTGGGGCGGCAGGAATGGTGTCCTTGGGGCAGAGTTGGGGTCTGTGGGAGCAGCCTTTGGTTCTCCCCCTGATCCCACCTCCCACTGGCCAGACATCAACGAGTGCCTGCGCTTCGGGACCTGCTCCCAGCTCTGCAACAACACCAAGGGCTCCCACGTCTGCAGCTGCGCCAAGAACTTCATGAAGACGGACAACATGTGCAAGGCAGAAGGTCAGGAGGGAACAGGGACCCACGTGGGTTCTGTGTGTGCCCAGGACCCCCCCAGAGCTCCTGTGGGAATCCTTTGCTCTTCCCTCCGACCCCCTGAAGCTCTGCTCACCCTCTGGTACCACTGGTGCTGTCAGTCTGTCCATCCCCAGCAGAGTGAGCCCCAGGGCGATGATGAGTGACTCTGATGCCCAGTGACTCTGTCCCTGTCCCCACCAGGGAGCCGGGCTGAGCCCTCGTTCCTGGCTGAGTCCCACTCCTGGCTGAGCCCCTCTTCCCAGTGCAGCCCATGCCAACCTCTCCTCCTCCTCTTCCTCTGCAGGCTCCGAGCACCAGATCCTCTACATCGCGGACGACAACAAGATCAGGAGCATGTACCCCTTCAACCCCAACTCGGCCTACGAGCCGGCCTTCCAGGGCGACGAGAACGTGCGCATCGACGCCATGGACATCTACGTCAAGGGCAACAAGATCTACTGGACCAACTGGCACACGGGCAGGATCTCCTACCGGGAGCTGCCCGCCTCCTCCTCCGCCTCCACTGCCTCCAACCGCAACCGGCGCCAGATCGACGGTGGCGTCACCCACCTGAACGTGAGCGAGCTCTGCCGGGGCACGGAGGAGATGTGGACACAGGCTGATGGTTTCCTCCCCCCTCACCTGTCCCCACTCTGCCCCACGCAGATCTCAGGGTTGAAGATGCCGCGGGGAATTGCCATCGATTGGGTGGCTGGGAACATCTACTGGACGGACTCGGGGCGGGACGTCATCGAGGTGGCGCAGATGAAGGGCGAGAACCGCAAGACGCTGATTTCGGGGATGATCGATGAGCCCCACGCCATCGTGGTTGATCCACTACGGGGGTGAGGGGCTTCCTATCCCTCTGCCCAACCCTCACTGCACTCCCCTCACCACAAACCCACCCATGGGTCACTCTCTGTGTCTTCTTAAGTTGCCCCAGAGTTGCCTGGTGACTCCAGGATGCCATGGGGATGGTGTGGGAGGGTTTTTCCTCCCTGATCATTGGGCTGTCCTGTTCCCCTGGGACTTCCCATCCCTCTGCCCAGCCCTCACCACAAGCCCACCCATGTGTCCCAGTGTCACTCTCTGTGTCTTCTTGAGTTGCCTGGTGACTCCAGGATGCCATGGGGATGGTGTGGGAGGGTTTCTCCTCCCTGGTCATTGGCCTGTCCTGTTCCCCTGGGACTTCCCATCCCTCTGCCCAGCCCTCACTGCAGTCCCCTCACCACAAACCCACCCATGGGTCACTCTCTGTGTCTTCTCGAGTTGCCTGGTGACTCCAGGGTGCCATGGGGATGGTGTGGGAGGGTTTCTCCTCCCTGGTCATTGGCCTGTCCTGTTCCCCTGGGAATGACCTGCCTGTGTCCTTACAGAACAATGTACTGGTCAGACTGGGGCAATCACCCCAAGATTGAGACAGCTGCCATGGATGGGACACTGCGGGAGACCCTGGTGCAGGACAACATCCAGTGGCCAACAGGTGAGAGAGACAGGTGACAGGAAGGGGGACAAAAGCCACGATGGGGACACGTTCAACCATTTGTGTTGGGGAGGGTTGTTCTGGGGGCTTGGAGCCCCGTGGCAGAAGGGTGTAGGGGCAGTGGGGGTGCTGCTCTGTGGGTCAGCTGGTCAGGAGGGGCTTGGGGTGGTCTGGGGGCTCACTGGGGGCTGTGTCCCCTCAGGTCTGGCCGTGGACTACCACAACGAGAGGCTGTACTGGGCCGACGCCAAGCTCTCCGTCATCGGCAGCATCCGCCTCAACGGCACCGACCCCGTGGTGGCCATCGACAACAAGAAGGGTAAGGGGTGCCCTGTGGGGGTCCCTGGCCCCAGAACCCACCCACCCCAAATCCCCTCCTCCACATGTCCCCTCTTGGCTTCCCCAGGGCTGAGCCACCCGTTCAGCATCGACATCTTTGAGGACTACATCTACGGCGTCACCTACATCAACAACCGCATCTTCAAGATCCACAAGTTCGGGCACAAACCCGTCACCAACCTGACATCCGGCCTCAACCACGCCACCGACGTCGTGCTCTACCACCAGTACAAGCAGCCAGAGGGTGGGTGTGGGCCTGGGACCCCCACCCTGCTCCTGGGGCGGTGGGGAGGTGCCAGGGGCTGATACCTGGTGTGAGGTGCCAGAGGGTGAGGGGGGTGTTGGCAGAGCTTGGGAAGAGGGGACTCAGACCCTCAAAAGTGGGGGTGTCTGGGTGGGCAGAGCAGGGGGTTGCTGAGGTGGGTTTGGAGAGTCCAGCTGGCCAGGTGGCGACCTCAGGGCATGGGAGGGACACACAGAGCTGTGGAGGGGAATGTTCTAGAGGAGCAAGAAGGGCTGTGGGGTCACCACCTCGCTGTCCTCACCATCTGTGCCCTCCTCTCCTGCAGTGACCAACCCTTGTGACCGCAAGAAGTGCGAGTGGCTCTGCCTGCTGAGCCCCAGTGGCCCCGTGTGCACCTGCCCCAATGGCAAACGCCTGGACAATGGCACCTGCGTGGTCGTCCCCTCGCCCACCGTGTCCCCCGTGGGTAGGTGACACCAGAGGAGGAGAGGATGAGGATGAGGAGGGAGGTTGGGTCCTGCCAGCGCAGCCCTGCTCACTTCCATCCCCTCCGTGCCTCTGTGAAAAATGCCAGTTGCTTGTTTTTAAAATTTTAAGAGTTTCGTAGTAATAAAATGGTTATAAAAATAGGAATACAATTAGAGTAATAATAATTTGGACAATTTGGATTAGGACAATATGACACAATGAAAACACAGAGTTATGGACATCTGGGTGCCTTTTTCTGGGCAACATAAGCTCGAAAAAGGAGACCCTTTAACAGAGGATTAACCCTTAAAGCAACAGCCTGTTGCATATTCATACACCTCATGCATGATGCATAAATTCCATTCAAACTCAGGATTCTGTCTGGGCAGTGCCAGCTTCTTCCTCCTAATCCTAACAGTGCCTTCAAGGAGGGAAGAAGTTCATTTCTTCTGATAAGGGAGCAATAAATTCTTTTTCTCTGAAAGATTCAGGTGTCCTGTGGCTGCTGCCTCAATGCAAGTCCTTTTAAAAAATATCTTACATAGCACAGTTTCTATTTTAACATTTTTTTATAACCTAAAACTATATTTAACACACTGCTTAAGAGAATTAATGCAGCATCAGTTTCTAACACAACACGTATCATACTCATTTGGATATTTGCCAAAAGCCAAGCACAAAATCCACATATTTCTCATTTTTCTCACCTCCCTGGCAGTGCCCACCACCGACACGTGTGACCTGAAGTGCCTGAATGGTGGCAGCTGCTTCCTCAACGCCCGCAAGCAAGCCAAGTGCCGCTGCCAGCCGCGCTACAACGGCGACAAGTGCCAGATCGACCAGTGCTCGGACTACTGCCAGAACGGGGGCACCTGTGCTGCCTCCCCCTCAGGTGAGCCAGGGGATCAGACAGACAGACACACAGACAGATGGGGAAGGTGAAACAGGGAAGCCTTATAAATAGGATTGTCTGGGAAAAGATTGTGAGAATATGGAGACTGTAAGTGAGAGTGAAATGAAAGCAGCTCTGAGATTCTTCAGTTAGAAACTTTGCTGGTTCACCTGACAGGCAGGTGGAGTGTTGGGGAGGGTGGAACAGGGAAGCCTCATCAATGTGATTGGCTGGGAAAAGATTGTGAGAATTTGGAGACTGTAAGTGAGAGTGAAATGAAAGCACCTCTGAGATACTTTAGTTAGAAACTTTGCTGGTTCATCTTTCCCAACACTGCACCTGACAGGCAGGTGGAGTGTTGGGGAGGGTGGAACAGGGAAGCCTCATCAATGTGATTGGCTGGGAAAAGATTGTGAGAATTTGGAGACTGTAAGTGAGAGTGAAATGAAAGCAGCTCTGAGATCCCTCAGTTACTGAACACCTGGAAAACAATGGCATGGCCAGCTGAAGGTAAGGATGGAACAACACCCTCTGCCTGCAGGCAGCTCCAAGGGGCAGAGCAGGCCCTGCTGGCTTGGCAGGAGGGGTCCAAAGAGGAGTTTGTAGGGTTTAAAACTACTCCAAGGAGGAGCTTTTAGGGTTTCCAAAGAGGAGATTTTAGGGTTTCCAAAGAGGAGTTTTTAAGCTTGGCAGAAGGGGCCAAAGAGGAGTTTTTAGGGTTTAAAATGTAACACAGTGTGGCAATATAAAGATTCTTACAGGCTGTGTGTAAATGCTGTAGGATTTGTATCTTGGATTAGATTGGTTAGTGAGAATTAGAGTATTCAGCACAGAAGAAGATTTATGGTATTGTAATAGGAACCTCACTCTCTTACCCTCTCATCCTCTCTCTCATCCTCTTTACCCCTCTCTTCTCTCCAGCTGTGCCTGGCAGCTCCCAGCAGGGCTGTGCACTTTGCAATAAACCCCAAATTCCACAACCAGAAGAGGATTTATTGTTCTGTAATGGGAACCTCACTCTCTCATCCTCTCTCCGTCCCTCTCTCTCTCTTTCCCTCTCCCTCTTTTTGCCGCGTTTTTCACCTCTTTTGCCCTCTTTGGTTCCTACCTTGTGTGCGCCTTCGATCTCTCTCTCCCCTCTCTCCCTCGAGCTCCCGCCATCGTCTCGCTCCCTCTCTCTTTCCCTCTCTCTCTCCCTCTCTCTCCCTCTCTCTCCTTCTCTCTCCCTCTCTTCCCTCTCTTTCCCTCTCTCTTTCCCTCTCTCAGCCCTGCTCCAGCTGTGCCTGGCAGCTCCCAGCAGCTCCCTGCCCTCGGCCCTTTGCAATGAACCCCAAGTTCCACAACCAGAAGATTTATTGTATTATAACTGGAACCTCGCGTCAGTCCCATCCGCTTTCCCTCTCTCTCCCTCTCTCTCCCGTCTCTTTCCCTCATCTCTTGTCCCTGCTCATCGTTTCCCGCCTCTTTCCTCTCTCTCTCCCCTCTCTCTCTCTCTCTCTCCCATCCTCTTTCCCTCGTCTTTCCCCTCTCTCTCCTCCCTCTCTCTCCCTCTCTCTCCCTCTCTCTCCCTCTCTCTTTCCCTCTCTCTTTCCCTCTCCCAGCCCTGCTCCAGCTGTGCCTGGCAGCTCCCAGCAGCTCCCTGCCCTCGGCCCTTTGCAATAAACCCCAAGTTCCACAACCAGAAGAAGATTTATTGTATTATAACTGGAACCTCGCTCTCCCATCCTCTTTCCCTCTCTCTTTCCCTCTCTCAGCCCTGCTCCAGCTGTGCCTGGCAGCTCCCAGCAGCTCCCTGCCCTCGGCCCTTTGCAATAACCCCAAATCCCACGCCCTGCCTCCACAGCTCTCTCCTCTCCATCCATGCCCAGCCTCCTCCCGTGGCGCTGACGGGTTTTTTATCCCCAGGAATGCCGACCTGCCGCTGCCCCACCGGCTTCACCGGGCCCCGGTGCAACCAGCAGGTGTGCACGGATTACTGCCAGCACAACGGCAGCTGCAGCGTCAACCAGGGCAACCAGCCCAGCTGCCGCTGCCTGCCCACCTTCATCGGGGACCGCTGCCAGTTCCGTGAGTGCCACCTGCTGGGGACAGCGGCGGGCACGGCGGGAGACGGGGGGCGCTCACCTGGGCATGGCTGGGGATGGCTGGGGGGTGTGGGAGGGTGGGGGGCGCTCACCTGGGCATGGCTGGGGATGGCTGGGGGGTGTGGGAGGGTGGGGGGCGCTCACCTGTCTGGGGATATGTGGGGGGTGTGGGAGGATGGGGGCACTCACCTGTCTGGGGACAATAATAGGAGCATCAGGAGGATGGGTGTCCCTCACCTGATTGGGGACAGCAGTGGGGGCTTCGGGAGGATGGGTGGCACTCACCTGGGGATGTGTGGGAGTGTTGGGAGGATGGGTGTCACTCACCTGGGGGTTTTGGGAGGATGGGGGGCACTCACCTGGGGATGGCTGGGGGGTGTTGGGAGGGTGGGGGGCACTCACCTGGGGGTGTTGGGAGGATGGGTGTCACTCACCTGGGGGTTTTGGGAGGATGGGGGGCACTCACCTGTCTGGGGACAGCATTGGGGCTGTCGGGAGGATGGGTGGCACTCACCTGGGGATGGCTGGGGGGTGTTGGGAGGGTGGGTGGCACTCACCTGTCTGGGGATGTGTGGGGGTGTTGGGAGGATGGGGGGCACTCACCTGGGGATGGCTGGGGGGTGTTGGGAGGATGGGTGTCCCTCACCTGTCTGGGGACAGCATCGGGGCTGTCAGGAGGGTGGGTGGCACTCACCTGGGGGTGTTGGGAGGATGGTGGCACTCACCTGGGGATGGCTGGGGGGTGTGGGAGGGTGGGTGGCACTCACCTGTCTGGGGACAGCAATGGAAGCATTGGAAGGATGGGTGTCACTCATTTGGGGACATCTGTGGACAGCAGTGGGGGCATTAAAAGGATGGGTGTCCCTTACCTGGGGATATTTGGGGACAGCTGTGAGGGGTGTTGGAAGGGTGGGGGGCGCTCACCTGTCTGGGGACAGCATTGGGGCTGTCGGGAGGATGGGTGGCACTCACCTGGGGATGTCTGGGGACAGCAGTGAGGGGTGTTGGAAGGATGGGTGGCACTCACCTGGGGATATGTGGAGGGTGTTGGGAGGATGGGGGGCACTCACCTGGGGATGGCTGGGGACAGCAGTGGGGACATTAAAAGGATGAGTGTCCCTCACCTGTCTGGGGACAGCAGTGAGGGCTGTTGGCAGGATGGGTGGCGCTCACCTGGGGATACCTGGGGACAGACCTCTGGGTGCAGTGCCAGCAGTCTGGTGCTCCCACCCCTCTTTTGGGGGATGCTGAGACAGCATCAGGTGTTGGGCTCCCGTGTCCCCCTCATTTGGGGCAATCCCTGGGGGCAGCACCTTTGGGATTGCATTTCCAGGTCCCCCCCTTTGCTGGGTGCTCCTCCATGGGGCACTGGGGCCCCCAGCTGCCCTCTGGGGGGGGTGCCCACCCTGACCCCCTCGTCCCCCACAGGGCAGTGCTTTGACTATTGTGAGAATGAGGGCGTGTGCCAGATGACAGCCAGTGGTGCCAAGCAGTGCCGCTGCCCGCCTCAGTTCGAGGGTGCCCAGTGCCAGGAGGACAAGTGCTCCCGCTGCCAGGAGGGCAAGTGCAGCATCAACAAGCAGAGCGGGGAGGTCTCCTGCATGTAGGTGCTGGGAGCTGGAGGGAGGGAAGGGCTGGTGGGCACGGGGACACCTCAAAAAACCTGTCCCCCTGTGGCAGGGAGGGGCACAGCTGGGTGGGTAAATCAGGGTGGGTAAATCTGGGGGACCTGGGAGAAGGAGGAGGAGGAGGAGGAGGAGGAGGATGATGATGATGATGTGTCTCAGAGCTCCCCAGAGCCCATCCTGGTGTCCCAGCTGCGAGCTGTGCGGGTGGGATGAGGAAAGAGCTGAGCCCTGAGGGGCTGGGGGGAGCACATGGCAGCCCAGAGGGGACACAGGACAGCCTGGGGGGGCACAGAACACCCGGGGGCTGGCACAGGGCAGCCCGGGGGGGGGCTGGGGCACAGGGCAGTCTGGGTGGGGGGCACAGAACATCTGGGGGGAGGGCACAGGGCAGCCTGGGGGGGGGGCACAGGGCAGGCTGGGGGAGCACAGGGCAGGCTGGGGGGGCAGAGAACACCCGGGGGGGGCACAGAGCAGCCTGGGGGGGCACAGGGCAGCCTGGGAGGGGGCACAGAACACCCGGGGGGGGCACAGGGCACCCTGGGAGGGGCACGGGGCAGGCTGGGGAGGGGCACAGGGCAGCCTGGGGGGACACAGAACACCCGGGGGGGCACAGAACACCCGGGGGGGCATAGGGCAGCCTGGGGGGGGGCACAGGACAGCCTGGGGGGGCACAGGGCAGCCGGGGGGGGCACAGAAAACCCGGAGGGGCACAGAACACCGGGGGGGGGGCACAGGGCAGCCTGGGGGTACCCTGGGGCTGACCCTCTGTGCCCCCCAGCTGCCCTGATGGGAAGATAGCCCCGAGCTGCCTGACCTGTGACAATTACTGCCTGCACGGGGGGACCTGCTCCATCAGCGAAAAGACCCTGCTGCCCGAGTGCCAGTAAGAGAGGAGGGGGCTTGGGGGGGGGCAGAGGGGCTGTTTGTCCCTCGAGATGTCACTGACGCCCCCCGATCTGTGTCCCTGCCCCGCCCTGACCCCAGCTCCGTGCCCTCCGTGCCCGTCCCTCCCTCCCTCCCTCCCCGCACGGCCCTGCCCCGCTAACCCCGCTGCTCTCCCTGCCCTCCCAGGTGCCCGGCGGGCATGGCGGGCCCGCGCTGCGAGGAGCTCCTGGTGGGCGAGCAGCAGAGCAGCCGTAAGTGGGGGGCACTGGGTGACCCCTCCCTTCCATCCCACACCCCACCCTGGGGGGTTTTGGGGGGCAGGTTAAGTGGGATCACAAATTGGGGGGCACTGGGTGACCCCTCCCTTCCATCCCACACCCCACCCTGGGGGGTTTTGGGGGGCAGGTTAAGTGGGGGGCACTGGGTGACCCCCCTGCCCAGGGTTTTTTTTGGGCACTTTGTTGGGGGGCAGGTTAAATTGGGGGCAGTGTGTGGACCCCCCCCCTTTCATGCCATATCACACCCTGGGGGGTTTTGGGGGGGCAGGTTAAGTGGGATCACAAACTGGGGGGCAGTGGGTGACCCCCCCCTTCCATCCCACACCCAGAGGTTTTTTTGGGCACTTTGTTGGGGGGCAGGTTAATTTGGGGCAGTGTGTGACCCCCCCCCTTTCACACCACCCCATACCCTGGGAGGTTTGGGGGGCAGGTTAAGTGGGGGGCACTGGGTGACCCCCCCCTTCCATCCCACATCACACCCAGGGGGTTTTGGGGTGCAGGTTAAGTGGGATCACAAACTGGGGGGCAGTGGGTGACCCCCCCTTCCATCCCACACCATGCCCAGGGGGTTTGTTTGGCACTTTTTTGGGGGGGCAGGTTAATTTGGGGGGCACTGTGTGACCCCCCCTTTAACACCACACCCAGGGGGTTTTTGGGGGTCAGGTTAAATTGGGGGCACTGTGTGACCCCCCTTTCCATCCCATACCAAACCCAGGGTTTTTTGGGGGGGCAGGTTAATTTGGGGGGCAGTGTGTGACCCCCCTTTCACACCACAGCACACCCGGGGGTTTTTGGGGGGGCAGGTTAAATTGGGGGCACTGTGTGACCCCCCCCTTTCACACCACACCCAGGGGTTTTTGGGGGGCACTGTGTGACCCCTCCCTTTCATGCCACACCACACCCAGGGGTTTTTTGGGGGGCAGGTTAATTTGGGGGCAGTGTGTGCCCCCCCTTTAACACCACACCACACCCGGGGGTTTTTGGGGGGCAGTGTGTGACCCCCCTTTCACACCACACCACACCTGGGGGTTTTTGGGGGGCAGGTTAATTTGGGGGCACTGTGTGACCCCCCTTTCACACCACACCACACCCGGGGGTTGTTGATGATCCAGGGCTGCCCCTGAGTGACTCCTGAGCCCCATTCTCTGGTGGAAGGGGGGGACAGGGCCAGCCCAGCTGCCCCACATGGCCACTGTCCCCTCCCCAGCGCAGGCTCTGACTGCTCTGTGCCTTCCTCCCTCAGGAACAGCCTCCATCGTCATCCCCATCCTGCTGCTCCTCATCCTCCTCACCGTGGTGGCTTTTGTCTGGTACAAATGGAGAATTAAAGGGTGAGTCCGTGGCACGGAGGGGACAGGAGCTGGCTGTGAAATCCTCCAGGGTGCTTGGGGACAGCTGGGGGGGTGTCCCTGACCCTCTGCCTCCCCTCCCCCTCAGTGCCAAGGGCTTCCAGCACCAGAGGATGACCAACGGTGCCATGAACGTGGAGATTGGGAACCCCACCTACAAAATGTACGAGGGGGAGCCCGACGATGACGTGGGGGAGCTGCTGGATGCTGACTTTGCCCTGGACCCCGACAAGGTGAGGGAGGGGCTGGGGGCTCTGCAGGGGAGGGGGCACATTGCTGAGGCTCTCAGGGCTCTCTGTGCAGCAGCTCTGGGGGGGTTCTGAGGGGTTTTGGGGCTGGGGGGTCTCTGAGAGGCTGCAAAGGCTTTGAGGGATCACAAAGGTTTTGGGGCTCGGGGGGTCTCTGAGGGGTCTCAAAGCTGGGGGGCTGTGAGAGTTCTCAAAGGTTTTGGGGCTGGGGGTCTCTGAGGGTCTCAGCTGGGAGCCCTGAGGGGCTGCAAAGGCTTTGAGGGATCACAAAGGCTTTGGGGCTGGGTGGGCTCCAAGGGTTTGCAAACTTTTGGGGGCAGGAGGGCTCTGAGAGGTGACAGAGGCTTTGGGGCTGGGGGAGACCCTGAAGGTTCACAAAGGTTTTGGATCTGGGGGGCTCTGAGGGGTCTCAAAGGTTTTGGGGCTGGGGGGCTCTGAGGAATCTCAAAGGTTTTGGGGCAGGAGGGCTCTGAGGGGTCTCAGATTTTGGGTTGGGGGGCTCTGAGGGGTCTCTGAGGAGTTGGGGGGCTCTGAGGGTCTCAAAGCTGGGGGTCTCTGAGGGGTCTCAGATTTTGGGTTGGGGGGCTCTGAGGGGTCTCAAAGGCCTTTGGGGCTGGGGGGCTCTGAGGGGTCTCAGATTTTTGGGGCTGGGGGCTCTGAGGGTCTCAAAGCTGGGGGTCTCTGAGGGGTCTCAGATTTTGGGGCTTGGGGGCTCTGAGAGTCTCAAAGGCTTTGGGGCTGAGGGGCTCTGAGGGTCTCAAAGCTGGGGGTTTCTGAGGGGTCTCACATTTTGGGGTTGGGGGGCTCTGAGGGGTCTCAGATTTTGGGGCTGGGGGTCTCTGAGGGTCTCAAAGCTGGGGGTTTCTGAGGGGTCTCACATTTTGGGGTTGGGGGTCTCTGAGGGACTCAAAGCTGGGGCTGGGGGTCTCTGAGGGGTCTCTGAGGAGTTGGGGAGCTCTGAGGGGCCACAAAGGTTTTGGGGCTGGGGGCTGCAGGCAGAGCCAGCAGAGCTGTCCCCTATCCCTGGAGGAGGTCACAGCTGCTGGGGGCTGTCACCGAGCGACCCCAGGGTGGGGAACACCCCTGGGCACGGCAGTTCTGGCCTGGGGGAGGGGAAGGGAGAGGGGGGATGTCCTCACCCCCTGCCCCCCTCTCCCCCCCGTGTGCAGCCCACCAACTTCACCAACCCCGTGTACGCCACGCTCTACATGGGCGCCCACAACAGCCGCAACTCCCTGGCCAGCACGGACGAGAAACGGGAGCTGCTGGCCCGGGGGGACGACGACCTGGCAGACCCCCTGGCATAGGGGGGGGCACGGGGGAGCCCCCCGCCGCACGGGGGGGGGGCGCCGGGGGGGGGGCCACGAGCCGCTGTATAAATGTACAAATGAAGGATTATTACTTTTCTATGTGAGCAGTATTATTACCTGTATATTCCCCCCTGCCCCGCTCCCAGACCACCCGACTTGGTTTTTGGTTTTTTTTTTTTGGTTTATTTGAAATCTCTTTACGTTGGGCCCTCCCCCCTTCCCCTCCCCTTTTTTCCCCCCACTCCCACCATCAAACACATCGGGGCTGGGGGGTCACTGCTGGGGTGGGGGGGGGACAGAGGAGGGTCCCACATGCTCCCAACCCCCCCCCCCCAAATGCAGCAGCTCCCCTCCCCAGGGACCCCCATTTCCCTCCCCCACCTCAATTTGCTGCTCCTCGGCTTCCCCCTTTGTCCTGCAGCTCCCCCCAGCCCCCCCAATTCCCCTCCCTCCCCTTTTTTCCTGCCCCCCTCCCTTTGCCCCATTCCCTGCCCGACTGTTACAGGGGTCAGGATGAAGCCCCCAGCCCCACCGAGGTGTGGGGGGGGTCCCCAGCCCTTCAGCCCCTCCCCTCCTGTTCTCCAACATGCACATTTTTTAACAGGAAAAAGAAAAAAACCCCAAAAATACAAAAAAACCCCCAAACCCTGGAAATGACCTAGCTTTTATAGTAGAAATAAAGAAATAAACGCATGTGGGGGGGCGGGGGGGGGGACCCCATCCTTTTCTTGGGGGGAAATGTTTTAATAATTTTTGCTGGATTACTTTACAACTAAACAAAACAGATATTGTTATAAATAAAATTTTTAAAAACTGAAGCACAGGCTGATGGTTGGGGGGGGCAATACTGGGGGGCACTGGGGGGCACTGGGGGGCACGGCTGTGATGCCCTCAGAGCCCAGAGGTGCCAGTCCTGGCCCTGGGGAGGGGGAAGGGGAGGTCAGGGGGGGGTTGGGGGGTGGGGAGGGGAGGGGGTTCGGGGAGTGATGTGGGGAGGGGGTCGCGGGGAGGGGGGGTCAGAGGTGGCAGCAGCATCGATGAACCGGGAACGGGGAAAGGGGAATTGAGGACGGGGAAAGGGGAAAGGGGAACGGGGAATTGAGAATTGGGAACAGAGAATGGGGAACGGGGAATGGGAATGCGGAAAGAGGAACCGGGAACAGGGAATGGGGAATGGGGAAATGGGGAATTGGGGAATGGGGAACGGGGAATGGGGAACGGGAATGCGGAAAGGGGAACCCGGAACAGGGAATGGGGAACGGGGAAAGGGAATTGGGAATGGGGCACGGGGAATGGGGAATTGGGAACGGGGAAAGGGAAATGGGGAACGGGGAATGGGGAACCGGGAATTGGGAATGGGGAACGGGGAACGGGGAACGGGGAGTGGGAATACGGAAAGGGGAACCGGGAACAGGGAATGGGGAACGGGGAACCGGGAACGGGGAACGGGGGAAGGGGAAACGGGAATTGGGAACCGGGAACCGGCACGGGCGGCTCGCGCAGTCCCAGGAGCCGCCACCAGGTGGCGACACCAACTTCGAGAACAGAGCGGGGGCAGCGCGGGCGTCCCCGTGTCCCCCCCAGTGTGACCCCCCTATGTCCCCCCATGTGTGTCCCCGTGTCCCCCCAGTGTGACCCCCCTATTTCCCCATGTGTCCCCCCGTGTCCCCCCCAGTGTGACCCCCCTATGTCCCCCCATTTGTCCCCCCGTGTCCCCCCCAGTGTGAACCCCCTATGTCCCCCCATGTGTGTCCCCGTGTCCCCCCAGTGGTGACCCCCCTATGTCCCCCCATGTGTGTCCCCGTGTCCCCCCCAGTGTGACCCCCTATGTCCCCCCCATGTGTGTCCCCGTGTCCCCCCCAGTGTGACCCTCCTATGTCCCCCCATTTGTCCCCCCAGTGTGACCCCCCTATGTCCCCCCATTTGTCCCCCAGTGTGACCCCCCCCTATGTCCCCCCATGTGTCCCCCCGGCTCACACCCCTCCGTGTCCCCCCCCACCGTGTGAACCCCTCCGTGTCCCACCTGTGCGCCCCCATGGATCGCCCCCCTAAGCCCACCCCGAGTATCCCCCCCCGTCCCCCCTCTGGTCCCCATGTCCCCTGAGTATCCCCCATGTCCCGCCATTGTGTCCCCCGTGTCCCCTCTGTGTCCTCCATGTCCCCTATCCCCCAGTCCCCTGAGTGTCCCCCATGTCCCCATTTTCCCCTCCCGTGTGTCCCTCTCATGCCCCCCCCCCCGTCCCCCCACGTGCCCCCCCTGTGCCCCCCCATGCCTGGGGGTGTCCCTCTCACCCTCCTGCCCTGCCACAGCCACAGGGGTGACCAGGACAGCACCAGGTGGGTGGGGGGGCTCACTTGGGACCCCCCCTCACCCCCAGGGACCGGTGGGCTCTCATCTGTGCCTCGTGCCCGCCCGGGGGGGCTCGTCCTGCGGGGGTGGGGGGCTCAGGGCACCGAGCCTTCGTGGCATCGCAGCAGCCTCGCCACGTGCCAGGCGGCTGTGGGGGACCCCCGAGGCCATGGCAGGTCCTGGTGCCCCCCGGGGGTCGCCCCTCGCCCCCCTCCTCATCATCACCCGCCCTCGGCCCCCCGCAGCCGCTGCCTTTGAGCCCCCCCAGCCCCGCGCCGGGTGCCGGCGGCCTCAGATCTATTTCAATACCGGCTCTTTGTTCACTTATCGGTCCTTAAATCTCCTCCCGAGGTTTTTCCTCCCTTTCCCCTCTCCCCCATGCCCCCCCCCCCGCCTCACCAAACGCTTTTTATCTTTTCCCTTCAATATTTTCTATTTTTCACCCTCTTCCCCATTCATCCCCACCCTCCCCCCCCCCCCGCCTGCTTCTGCCCCTCCCGTGGGCTGTTAAATTGGGGAGGGGGCTCTCCCAGAGCACCCCCAACCCCTCTCAGACCCCGGGGTGCGTTTGTTTCCCCGGTGAGACCATCGGGGGCACCGGGACCCCCCCCCTCCCCCGGGGAGTTTTCCTGGCGATGTGGGGGGAGGTCCCGAGGGGTCTGGGTGCCCCCGGAGCCCCCCCAGGCTTCGGCCACCCCAACCCTGGGCAGGGTGAAAGTGGCACCGGGGGGAGCAGGGCTGGGGGACCCCGGTGGGAGGGGAGGGGGCTACAGAGGCTCCTGCAGCGCGGGAATTGGGGGGTCGGGGAGGAGCGGGGGGCTCTGGGGTCTCACACCCACCGGGGCAGCAGAAGGGGAGGGGGGTTTGGAGGGGTTCTCCCTCAAGTGGGGGACACTCCTCTGACCCCCCCCACGTGCCCAGGGCACCCACGAGGCTGGCCCGGGGCTGGTTGGGACCCCCGTGGTGCCAGCAGCTCCGGACGCCCCGCTCCTCCGGCTCTGCGCTCTCCTCTCCTCTCTCTCTCCCCCGGCTCCTTCTCCCTTCATTCCTCACCCTCTCCCTTCCCTTCTCCGGTTTCTCCTTTTATCATTCCGGCTCCGCACGTCCACGCGGTTCTGCAGTGCCCTCCCCGCGTGTCCCCACCACCCCCGCGCGCCCCCAGACCCCCTCCCCCCAAAACCCCCCCGCATGTCCCCAGCCCCGCCGATTCCCGCTGCTCCCCGGGATAATCGCACGAATTACAGCAATAATGGCAATTAACGATCAATTAATGGCGTGGGGAGGGGGCTGGGTGGGGGGGGTGGGCTGCCAAAACCCCTCGTGGCGGGGGTGAGGACCCCTGGGAGAGGGACCCCGCGCCGGGGGACGAGCACACGCGTGTCCATGTGCACACACGTGTCCGTGCAGGTGACGCGGGTGGCGCGTCCAGCCCGACGCGGGGGGGGGGGGGGCGTGCAGGACAAGAGGACCCCCCACCCCCGGGTGTGGCAGGGTCTGGGGGGGTCCCTAGAGTGCCCCCACCCCTTTCTGCTGAAGTTTTGGGGGGGTCAAGCAGGAGGGGCAGCACCGCCGGTGTCCCCCCGGTGCCCCCAGCGGAGTCTCCGGGAGATGGGGCGGGGGTCGCAGCACGGGGGGGACGGGGGGGGAGAGCGGGACAAGTCCGGGAGCTTCTGGGGGAGCGGGAAGATGGAGCAGGAGGGGGTGGGGGGCGCACCCCAGGGTGCTGGATTGGGGGGCGCGAGGGGGTCCGGAGGATTCAGGGTCACCGGGAGAGAGGGGCAGGAGCGGGGTGTCCCGGGGGGCTCCGGGAAAGGGGGTAGGCGGGGGGCAGGAACCGGGGGCACCCCGAGGTGATGGAGAAGAGGGGGGGGCACAGCTGGGGGTGCAGGGGGGAAGTTGGGGAGGGCAGGGCCGGAGACCCCTCGGGCTGATGGAGACAGCGAGGGGAGGGGGCGGCACCGGCGACACCCCGGGATGCTGAAGGAGGCGGCGGGGGGGGCACACCAGGGACACCCCGAGATGCGGTGGCGGGGGGGGGGGTCGTGGGCACCTCGAGGTCTCCCCCCGTCGCTCTCCCCGGTGCGCGGGGTCCCGGCGCCCCCGGAGCCGCCCCCACCCCCGGTGCCCTCCCCCCCCCGCCGGTCGGGATTGGCGGGGCCGCCGAGGCACCGCCCGGCCCCGCAAGTCTCCAACTTTCTTCCCGCCGCCCCTCGCCGCCGCCGCCGCCGCCGGTTCTCCCGGAGCCCCGCGATGCTCCGCCGCCGCCTGCCGCTGCTCGGGCCCGGGCTGCTGCTGCTGCAGGTACCGGGGAGCCGGGACCCCCGGGGGGGCGACGGGGGGCGCGGTTACCGGGCAGGGTTGTGGGGGTGCGACGTTACCGGGCAGGGGGGGCGATTACCGGGGGAAGGGGGCGAGGGTCGTGCAGCGATTGGGGGGCGTAGGATGAATCCGGGGGGGTCCTGGCGGGGGGTGGGGGTCGTGCAGATTTGGGGGTGTCGAGCATTGGGGGGGCTGTGGCGGTCATGGAAAGCGGGGATGGTTTGGGGGGGGGTCGAGCGCGACTCGGGGGGGGTCGAGCAGACACGGGGGGGGTCGTAGGGGGGTGAATGAGAGAGTTTTGGGGGGGCTGGCGGGGGTTGCATATGGGGGGTCCTGCCCCCTTCCCCCCCCCCCAAGCTGGAGGGACACGGCGCTGTCCCGGAGCTCGGGCGGAGTTGTGGTGTCGGGGGGAGCCTCGGGGGGGTCCCGTGGCTGGTGAAGCCCCCCCAGCTTTCCCTCCCCTCCGCCCCCCCCCCCCGTTGCGGAGCGCGGGAGGCGCCGTCTGGCAGGTGCGGGGGGGGGGCAGCGAGACGGAGCCGCGCGTGAGCGTGGGGGCGGCCACGGGTGGGGGGGGTCGGACCCCCTGCCCGAGGGGTCCACGGGGGGCTCGGGGGACCCCTTGTCCCGCACCTGCAGCACACCTGGGAAGGGGGGGGAAGCAGGGGGACTCCCCCACCCTGTCGGGGAGTGAGGGGGGGTCCTCACGCAGGACCGAGGGGGGGTCCCCGCTGTTCCCTGGTCGTGCCAAGGGCGGGACCCCCAAAAGCACCTGCGGAGGCGACGCCTCGTCCCTGTCCCGACTCCGCTCGGCCTCAGCCCCTGCACGGGGGAGGGGGGGGCTCAGCCCTGCCGGGGGTCTTCTCCCACCTCACCCTGTGCCCCCCAGCCATGGGGAGCACGCAAGGGGGTCTCGACCCCCGGGACAGGCCTGGGGGGGTGGGGGTCCCCCCTTTGCTTCTCGGTGGGAGCTGAGGAGCGGCTGCAGCCGCAGAGACCCCCCCACGATGTTCCCCAGTCCCAAAGCTTCCCAAGGCCACTCACCCCCCGTGTCCCCCCCTCCTGGAGCCCCTCGGGGGTCTCCAGCAAGCGACGGCAGCGCCGTGGTGGTCAGGAGAGGGGGGATGGAGCCCCCCCAGCCCAGCCGGGGGTGGGGGGGGGGGTCGGGCTCATCAGCCAGCAGATCTGATTTCCTGACACTCCATTTTTACTTTCTGTGTTTCATGAATAAAATCAAACGAGTCAATTCCCTCTCGGGAATTGGATGCACATCAGGGACCCCCCCCCCAACCCCCCCCTGCACCACCCGACCCCCCTCAAGGCAAAGGCTCCTGTAACTTGTCTCTCCCTGGCACGCTGCTCCCTGCGTGGGGAGGGGGCGGGCGGGGGGGGGAGGACGCGTGCCCGCGTGTGGGGGTGGCTCGGCGTGACCCCCCCCCCCCTCCTTTCCCCGTGTCCATCCATTGCAGAGCATCTGTCGGTGCTGGAGCTGCTTCAAGACAAATGGGTTTGTTTTGATGAAATCCCGAGCAGGGCGCTGCCCTGGCCCCCCCCGCCCCGCCCACACAGGCTGAGGGGGGGGCTCAAAGCTGGGGAGGGGGGGGCACGGACATGGCTTGGGGCAGGGGTGGGCATGAGGGTGCGGGAGGCACCAGCACAACCCCGGGAGATGCCCCGACCCCTCTGCGGTGGGGGTCCAGGACCCTCCCCCCTTGCCAGGGCTCTGGGAGGGGCCGGGGTCTGCCCAGCCCGGTGCCCACCGGGTGCCAGGGAAGGGCACCGCAGCCATTCCTGCCCCTCAGCTCTCCGGGACTGCTGGGGAGAAACTTTCCCGAGTCCTTTTGGGGGTCAGGAGGGAGCTGGGTGGGTGGGGGGACCCCATTATGGTGGGCACCCTGGGCTGGGGGGGGTCCCAGTGCCACATCCCAGCTGGGGGCACTGGGGAGAGGGGCAGGGGGGGCTGCACCCCCCTCCCCAGGACAGCAGTGACGGCCTTGTCCCTGTGCAGGAGGGAGGGATCCCCGGGGTGGGGGACCCCCGGGGTGTGGGGACCCCCGAGTTGTGGAACCCCCGACGTGTGGGACCCCCGAGTTGTGGGGACCCCCGAGGTGCCACCCCCGTGCCCCGCTTTGCTGGCAGTGCCACCTGGGTGACGCTGCTGTGTCCCTGCAGGACGGACAAAACCCCCCCTGCCCAGAGGACGCCTGTTCCCACTCCGGGGGTCCCCTGGCCCCCCACCCTCGGTGGCTGCCGCTGCGCTGGCAGGGGGACGAGCCCACCTCTGATTGCAAGTGACACCCCCCGCCCTCCCTCCCTCCCTCCCTCCCCAGCCTTTCCTGCGTTATTTTCATGCATCCCATTATTTTCTGTTCATTGGAAATTCAATTTTCGGGGTCTCTCCGGCTGGGGCCAGCCTGGCTCCCCCCTGCTGAGGGTCCCAGCCCCCCCAGGCACCCCCAGGAGCTTTGGCCGTGCCCTGGGTGGAGGAAGGGCCGTTCCCTCAGCATCCCCCGGGCTTCCTGCCAGGCAGGTGCCACCCTGGGTGCCCCCGGCGATGGGGTGGCCGCACCCAGTCCTGAGCAAGACTCAGCAGAGGAGCGAGGGATGGGCGATGCCGGCCCTGGGTTGGGCAGGATTGGGCAGGAACGGGCTGGAACAGGCGAGAGCCCCGGGATGGAGGCGCGGTGGGATGGCCGAGCGCCACAGCAGGACGGGGACAGCGATGTCTGTCTGTCCTTCCTCTCCCTGCTCCGTCCCTGCCGCCTCTGCCAGGGTGTGCCCCGCCGCACCCCCTGCCTCAGTTTCCCTCCTTTCTGGCACTCGCAGGTGAGGCAGCGGCCGTCTGTGAAGCACCTGAGTGGTGCTGGCAGCTTTTCCTTCCTGGATTAACCCTTTGCTGGAAAATCCTGCCTTGCTCTGCCCTGTGGGTGGCCCGGGATGCCAAACTCATCCACTTTGTCCCTTCCTTGGCCTGGCTGTCACCCCGGAGCTGCGGCCTGGCGGATGGCATTGCTCTCAGCAGCTGCTGCCAGCGAGGACACCCCGATCCCGCCTCCCCAGCTCCCAATTTAGGGGGAATTCACCCCAAATTCGGGCTCGGAGGGGGGCAGCACATCTGGGGCCAGAGGAGAGGAGAGAGGATTTGGGGTTCGGGGGGCGCTGCTGCCCTGCAGCCCCACCTGGCCGGGGGTCCCTGGGGGTGCTGAGCTGCAGCCCCCGGTGCCTGCGGGGCCGGGATGGGCTCGGTGCATCCCCCGGTACCGGCATGGGCTCAGTGCATCCACCGGTACCGGGATGGGCTTGGTGCCTCCCCCGGTGCCGGGATGGGCTCCATGCCTCCCCCGGTACCGGGATGGGTTCCGTGCCTCCCCCGGTGCCGTTCCTGCGGCTCCCCGAGCCGTTCCTGTGCCCACCGGGTCGGGATGGGCTCGGTGCTTCCCCTGGTACCGGGATGGGCTCCGGGCCTCCCCCGGTACCAGGATGGGCTCGGTGCATCCACCGGTACCAGGATGGGCTCTGGGCCTCCCCCGGTACCAGGATAGGCTCGGTGCATCCCCCGGTACCAGGATGGGCTCTGGGCCTCCCCCGGTGCCAGGATGGGCTCGGTGCCTCCCACGGTACCAGGATGGGCTCGGTACATCCACCGGTACCGGGATGGGCTCCGTGCACATCCACCGGTACCGGGATGGGTTCCGTGCCTTCCCCGGTACCGGGATGGGCTCGGTGCCTCCCCCGGTGCCGGGATGGGCTCCGTGCCTCCCCCGGTGCCGTTCCTGCGGCTCCCCGAGCCCGGCCGCCGTTGCGGCGGGTGCTGTGTGTGCTCAGCATGGCTGAGCTAATCTATCGCCAAACAAACACACAGTGTTATTCCGAAAGAAGGTTTCCAAGCGACTCATTTCCCTTTTTTTAATAACTCTTCCCTCTGGTGCCCTTTGCACCCCAAGCTGGGAGATTCAATAAGGCTGGAGCCTGGAGCGTGGCTGGCGCAGCCTCAGCGAGGAGGGGGAGCAGCGGCTGGGGAAGGGGGGGCACCCAGGGGTGCCCCCCAGCCAGGCCCCCCCACCCCTGCTCTTGCCAGTGCCGATCTGGCTCCGAGCCTGGTCCGGTTTTATTGCTTTTCCCCCCTCACTCCTGTTTTTAATTGCCAGTTTTCCTCTGGGGACTGGCAGAGGTGGCCGGGATGGGGGGGGGGGGGGGACAGGACCACAGAATCCCCCAGCTGAGCCCCCACCGCTAATCACACCCTTGCCAATTAACGCTCCCCGATTAATGACTTTGCCCGCCCTTTCTGCATCCACAGCTCCTCCTCTCAAGGAGCCGAGGTCCCCCGCAGCCGGTGGCCCGAGCGGGGGGTGAGACCCCGCAGCCGGAGCGCCCCCAGCCCCCGGCCTGGCCCGGCTCCAGCCTCGCCGCGGTGCCTGGCTCAGCCCTGGCGCTCGGGCGCTGGAGGTAAATGGCCCAGGAAAGATGAAGCTTCCTCTCCCGCCGCTTGGATTGCTGCTGAAGGAATAATCACATCCCCGTGCCCCCCCCTCCCCTCCCCTCCCCGCTTTTTTCCCTGTTGCAAAAGGAAAGTCATTGTGGAGGAACAGAGCAGGGAGGCGAATCGAGCCCAAATCAATTCCCAGATCCCCCGTGCGACCCCCCCAGGGTTGATGTCACCGTGAGGGAGACCCTCTCATTGTCCCATTGTCCCCTCAGGGCAGCGCAGCCCGGTCTGCAGCAGGCAGAGCAAAACCTCACCTGGCACCTGCCTGGGCTGGGTGAGAACGGGGCTGAATCCTGGGGGGCACCAGGGGGGTCCCAGGGGGGTGCAGGGACACTCTGTGCCGTGCTCCTGGTGGCAGCCAGCACCTGGCTGGGGTAGGTCACTCTCCTTGTGACCCCAGAGGGTCCCCAGAGCTCCTGGGAGGGCTCCTGGAGGGTTTTAATCCAAGTTCACTGTGGGGATGGGGGGGGACTTTGCTGCTGCCCCCCAATTCCTGGGGGGGACAGATCCCAGCTGGCACTGGGAATGTCAGGAGGGTCTGCAGGGACGGGGTGTCACCCAGGGGACAGCCTGGCATTTGCCCCCTCCCTGGTGACCTTCTCACTGGCCCTGTCTCACCCAGGGATGGGGGGGGGGGGGCTGGGAATGGGATTTATGATCCCTCCTGATACGATCTTATAAAATTTCCCGGGCACACTCGAAATTACATTTCCATAGCTCAGGAGCAGCGATCTCGGCGAGCGCCAGTACCTGCCACTTTTATGGCTACATTTATTGCAATAATAAAGTGGAACGGTGAGGCAAGGGCTGGGGGTGCCTGGGGGGGAGCAGGAGGTGGGGGCTGCGCTGCTGAGGGCCTGGGGTGCCCCGATTTTGGGGGGATTCTGGGGAAGCTGCTGCTTCATCTGCTGAAGAGCTGCAAGAGGGGTAGAGGGAGCCTGTTCTGCTGGGGGGAAACTGAGGCAGGAGCATCCTGGGGGGCATCCCTGGTGCTGGGGATGTGGGAGTGACTGGGATCCATCCTTGCTGGCTGTACTCCCTTGTACCCTCACACCACCCCCGTGAGCTGCCCACGTCCCCCCGATTTTGGGGGGATTTGGGTGAAACTGCTGCTTCTCTGCTGCCTCTCTGCTGAAGAGCTGGAAGAGGGGTAGAGGGAGCCTGTTCTGCTGGGGGAAACTGAGGCAGGAGCATCCTGGGGGCATCCCTGGTGCTGGGGATGTGGGAGTGACATGGGACCTGTCCCTACTCCTTTGTCCCCTCACACCACCCCCGTGAGCTGCCTGTGTCCCCCCGATTTTGGGGGGATTTGGGTGAAGTTGCTGCCTCTCTGCTGAAGAGCTGCAAGGAGTAGAGGAATCTTGTTCTGCTGGTGGGAAACTGAGGCAGGAGCATCCTGGGGGACATCCCTGGTGCTGGGGATGTGGGAATGAGGGAATGACTGGGATCCATCCTTGCTGGCTGTACTCCCTTGTCCCCACACACCATCCCTGCGAGCTGCCTGTGTCCCCATGTCCTGCTCAGGAGGACCCCCCACCCCCACCCCAGTGACCCCCAAAAGGAGCTGAACCCCCCCCCAAAATCAACCAAGGGTGTTCAGGCCTGTTGGCCAGCTCAGGGAGCTGCTGGGTGACAGACACCCAACAGCCACACGTCCCTGTCCCCTGCCACCCCTGTGTCCCCTCTCTGCTGGCTGTGCCCACCCCCCACACCCCCTCTCCCCCTCCCTCTCCGTTTATCTCCTGTTTTCCCATTCATTCCCTTTTCTCCTCCAGCCCAATGAGTCACACAAGCCCCGAATCCTTTGCCTGCTGCCGTCTCCTCCCTTCTATTATATTTTTTTCCTTTGCTCTTAACATCACTTTCCTTTTTCACCCGTGGGGGGAGAAACTCGGGATGTACATTATTTTTTTTTTCTCCCCCCCTCCTCATCCACCTCCCAGCTCCTACCTCACCGTGAAGCCCTTAAAAGTAATAAATAAATAAAACAACGGCTGAGGAAAGAAAAAGGCAGGAAACGAGTGACAGGGAAAAGGAACCAAACCGAAAGAAAGAAGGAGGAGGGAGGAAAAAAGTCCTACTCGGGCTATGAAATATTTATTAGCCAGCGCGTGCCGAGCCCGTTAATAAAGCTGCCACATTTGCATATTTGTTTCTGTCGGCGAGGAGCGAGGTGTCAGTTTGGGGTGAGGGTGCAGCTGATCCCAAGCTGATCCCCCCAAGGCCCCCTGAGGCTCCTGGCTCTGCTCCAGGTGACACCGGGCCTTGGGCACGTCGGTGTCACCGGGAGCGGGGCACGGGGCTGGAAGGACCCCGCGGTGCGTTGGGTTGGTGATTTTGGTGATTTGGGTGGGTTTGGTTGGGTTGGTGATTTGGGTGGATTAGGTGGGTTTGGTTTGGTTTGGTTGGATTTGGTTGGGTTTGGTTAGGTTTGGTTATTTTGGTGGGTTTGGTTGGATTTGGTGATTTTGGTTATTTTGGTGGATTTGGTGATTTTGGTGGGTTTGGTTTGGTTTGGTGATTTTAGTGATTTTGCTGCATTTGGTGATTTTGGTATTTTTGGTGACTTTGCTGGGTTTGGTTTGGTGATTTTGGTGGGTTTGGCTTTGGGGAGCCCAATCCTGGTGTTTGGGTGCCCATCCTGGTACAGGGGGTGCCCATCCCGGTGTTGGGGTGCCCTTCTCAGTGCTGGGGGTGCCCATCCTGGTGTTTGGATGCCCATCCCAGGGCTGGGGTGCCCATCCCAGTGCAGGGGGTGCCCATCCTGCTGTTGGGGTGCCCATCCTGGTACAGTGGGTGCCCATCCCAGTGTTTGGGTGCCCATCCTGGTGTTTGGGTGCCCATCCCAGTGTTGGGGTACCCATCCTGGTACAGTGGGTGCCCATCCTGATGTTTGGGATGCCCATCCTGCTGCTGAGATGCCCATCCCGGTGTTTGGGTGCCCATCTGGGTGTTGGGGTGCCCATCCTGGTGTTTGGGATGCCCATCCTGGTGTTTGGGGTGCTCATCCTGGTGTTTGGGGTGCCCATCCCGGGTTTGGGGTGCCCATCCATGTGTTTGGGTGCCCATCCTGGTGCTGGGGTGCCCATCCCGGTGTTGGGGTGCCCATCCTGGTGTTTGGGTGCCCATCCTGGTGCAGGGGGTGCCCATCCTGGTGTTGGGGTGCCCATCCCGGTGTTTGGGTGCCCATCCTGGTGTTTGGGTGCCCATCCTGGTGCAGGGGGTGCCCATCCTGGTGTTGGGGTGCCCATCCTGGTGTTTGGGTGCCCATCCCGGTGCTGGGTGCCCATCCTGGTGCAGGGGGTGTCATGCCCACCTGCCCACCCCCTGTCAGGGCTGTGGCTGCAGCAGCTCAGAGGGGCAGAGGAAGAACCGAGGAAGCCTCGAGGGCTCTCGCTGCCCCCTCCCCGGGCAGGACCCCCGCAGCCATCCCTGGCATTGTTCACGTGCCAGGGTGGCCGTGTCCTGCCTTGTCCCTCTGTGTCACCTCCTCCTTTTGCCCTTGATCCCTCGACTGCAGCCACCCTGGGGAGGGACCAGGTGCCACCTCCCCGGTGTCCCCAGCCCAGGGGTGCCCAGCAGCACATTTGTCCTTGGCCCTGGCACCAAGGGCTCCCCAGGATGGTCACTTGCCCTGCCTGGCTCCAGGGATGGGGACAGTGTGGCTGTGACAATGGGGACAGGAACAAGCTGGCACTGGGCATGGGGACAGGTAGGGGACAGGGATCAGGACAGGCTGGTGGTAGGAATGGAGACAGGCTGAATGTGGGGACAGGGTCAGCCTGGCAGTGGGGTGGGGACAAATTGTTGGTGGGGATGGGGACAGGCTGGCAGTGGGGACAGGGGTGGGCACACAGGGAGCAGGGGAACGTGTCACCATGTGTGTGTCACCACACATGTCACTATATGTGTGTCACTTATATGTGTGTCACCATGTGTGCCACCATATGTGTGTCACCACACGTCACTATGTCTGTGTCACCATGTGCGTGTCCCCTTGTGTGTGTCACCGCGTGTGTCACCGTGTGTCACTGTCTGCATGTCACCACACATGTCACTATATGTGTGTCACTTATATGTGTGTCACCATGTGTGTGTCACCATGCGTGCCACCATATGTGTGTCACCACACGTCACTATATGTGTGTCACCATGTGTGTGTTACTGCACATGTGTGTGTCACTATGTCTGTGTCACCATGTGTGTGTCCCCTTGTGTGTGTCACCGCGTGTGTCACCGTGTGTCACTGTCTGCATGTCACCACACATGTCACTATATGTGTGTCACTGCCTGTGTGTCACCGTACAGGTGTGTGTCACCACGTGTGTGTCACCACGTGTGTGTCACTGCATGTGTAACTATGTGTGTGTCACTGCACGTCACCATGTGTATGTCACTGTCACCATGTGCATGTCACTATGTGTGTGTCACCATGCATGTGTGTGTCACCCCACGTGTGTCACCATGCGTGTCACCCCACGTGTGTCACCCTGTGTGTCACCATGCATGTGCACTCACAGCTGCTCTCAGAGACCTGCAGGACATGCAGAGGTGCCCATGCACCCCCAGCTGCACCTGCAGCCCTGCGTGCGTTCTGAGCATTACCTGGGCACACCCCTGGCCCGGGCACACCCCCGTGCCACCCACGGGCTCACACTCCCCGAGCCCCTCGGGAACAGCCCCCGGTGCTCCCCCAGCCCCTCGGGAGCAGCCCCCGGTGCTCCCCGAGCCCCTCAGGAACAGCCCCCGGTGCTCCTTGAGCCCCTCGGGAGCAGCCCCCGGTGCTCCCCGAGCCCCTCGGGAGCAGCCCCCGGTGCTCCCCCAGCCCCTCGGGAACAGCCCCCGGATGCTCCCCCAGCCCCTCGGGAACAGCCCCCGGTGCTCCCCCAGCCCCTCGGGAGCAGCCCCCGGTGCTCCCCGAGCCCCTCGGGAACAGCCCCCGGTGCTCCTCGAGCCCCTCGGGAACAGCCCCCGGTGCTCCTTGAGCCCCTCGGGAACAGCCCCCGGTGCTCCCCGAGCCCCTCGGGAACAGCCCCCGGTGCTCCCCCAGCCCCTCGGGAACAGCCCCCCGGTGCTCCCCCAGCCCCTCGGGAACAGCCCCCGGTGCTCCCCCAGCCCCTCGGGAGCAGCCCCCGGTGCTCCCCGAGCCCCTCGGCTCCCCGGGCCCGCCGGGCGCCTCCCGCAGCCCCGCGGAGCCGCATTAGCACCCGCGCGGCGCCGGAGATGAATGGGAGCTGTCAGAGGCACCTTGTTTGCTGCTAACCTTTGGAAATGCCACCGCGGCCCGGGCCGCGCCTGCCGGGGGGAGCGGGCCCGCGGGGATTGTCGCTCAGAGCCTCCAATTAATCTCCCGGCGCTAACGAAGGCGGCCGGGTGACAGGGGAGGGGCTGCGGTGACCCCGCGCCCGTGGCGAGAGAGGGAGACCCCCGAGCAGGGGAGCGGTGGAGCCTGCAGAGGTGTGGGGACAGGGTGGGGACAGGGATGGGGACAGGATGGGGACGGGATGGGGACAGGATGGGAAAGGGATGGGGACAGGGATGGGGACACGGTGGGGACAGGGTGGGAAAGGGGATGGGGACAGGGATGGGGACAATTATAGGGACAGGATGGGAAAGGGATGGGGACAGGGTGGGGACAGAGCTGGGAAAGGGGATGGGGACAGGGATGGGGACAATTATGGGGACAGGATGGGAAAGGGATGGGGACAGGGATGGGGGCAGGATGGGAAACGGATGGGGACAGGGATGGGGACAGGGTGGGGACAGAGCTGGGAAAGGGGATGGGGACAGGGATGGAGACAGGATGGCAAGAGAGATGGGGACAGGGTGATGGTAATAATGGGGATGGATGGGGAAGGGGATTGGGACAGGGATGGGGACAGGGTAGTGGTAATAATGGGGACAGGCTGGTGATATTAATAGGGACTGGCTGGTGGCAATAATGGAGACAGGATGGGAAAGGGGATGGGGACAGGGTGGTGGCAATAATGGGGACAGGATGGGAAAGGGGATGGGAACAGGGATGGGAACAGGGTGGCAGTAGGGATAGGGACAGGATGGCGGCAATAATGGGGACAGGAGGGTGGTAATAATGGGGACAGGATGAGAAAGGGGATGGGGACAGGCTGGTGGTGTTAATGGGGACAGGTTGGTGGCAGAGACAGGAACAGGCTGGTGGTGGGCATGGAGACAGACTGGCCCTGGGGACAGGCACAGGCTGACTGTAGGAATGGAAACAGACTGGCAGTAGAGATGGGGACAAGCCTGGGACAGGGACAGGTGGTGGTGAGGCCTTTGCTGGTGGTGTCGTGGTGCTCTGCTCCCCCCCCAGTGCTGCTGGGGCTGTTCTGCCATCACTCCCAGCCCCTCTCTCAGGATGCTGGAGCTCATCCCAGCCCACACTGGGGCAGCCAAGTCCCCTGTCCCCCCCCGCTGCTCCCCTCCCCTCCACCAAGGTGACCGAGGGTCTCGGGGGAGCAGCTGACGGCGCTCGGCCCCAGCAGCAAATGGGATGTGAGTGGCCATCACTGCCGGGCCTGACAAACCAAATTGATGCCGAAGGCACCGAGAGCCTTCCTGGTCCCTCTGCAGCCGCCTCCAGCCCTTCCCTCATCCCCTCCCTGCTCCGTGCGCTCCCGGGGGTTGACACGCGGTGCCTGCGGACACACGGCAGCCCCACACGGCTCCAGAAGGGCACACGGGGGGCTGGAGAGCAGCTAAACCGCGGGATGATGCTGTGGGGGGACCGGGAGGAGGATGAGGAGGAGCACAGGCGAGGGGATGAGGAGGGGAGCGGCGGGGCTGTGTAGATGCAGCGGTGCATGTGACAGGGAAAAACAACATCTCAGGTAACCTGGGTGGCAGCAGAGCCCCTCACTGGCCGCTGCTGAGAGCAGAGTGGGAGGGGGCCAGCACTGAGACCCCTCCCCAGGCATATCCAGGAGGTTCAGGGGCACGTCCGTGCGGCTGCGCCCCGACGGCACAGCGGGAGCATTAATATTTAACGCGAGGTGCTCGGGACCTGCCCTGAATGCCGACAGCGCTGCCAGGGCGCTGGGGGTGACCTTGGCTCCCCTCGGCGCGGACTGAAGCGTCCCTGGCCCTGCTCATCCCCGCAGGCTCCGGGGCCCCCGGCCCGCCCGGGCTCGGCGGGGGCTGCGGGGGTCTCCCCACGCTGCCGGTGCCGCAATCGATCGCCCCGGCTGCATCGCCGGCGCTGCCCTGCTCTGCAATTCCCTTTCATCCCCCGCTCCCCCCAGCAGCTCCTGCCGAGGGACTGGAGGCTTGGGGAGATGCCAACCTGGCCCCTGGCCCGCAGGGGATGGGGCACCTCTGTTCCGGCAGGGATGGGGGATTCTTGCTCGCTCCGTGCCCGGCCTGTGCCCCCCCAGCCCCCGGCTCTGTGGCACAGCGAGCACTGCCAGCGTCTGTCCCCCTCTGCTGCCACTGCCTGCCCATCCCTGTCCCCTCCTGTCCCCTCCCTGTCCCTTCCCTGCCACCTCCAGCCATTCCCATCACAGCCTCGTCCAATCCAACCCCATCACATCCCCCTCTCCCCGCACGGAGTCATGGACAGGGGGGATTGGAAAGGGAAACTGAGGCACGGGAGGAGGGCACAGGCACCTGCGGCACTGCCGGGGACCGGCCTTGGCTCCCAGCCCTGGCTGAGATGGAAATCCAGCGCAGAGCTCAGAAACCTCCAGAAATCCTTCCCGGTGGTGGGGGCTCGGCAGGATGAGCTGCCGTGCCCCTTCCCCCTGTGCTGCAGCCCCCAGCCCCTCGCTGAGGGCGCAGGAGGATTTGGGGGGGGCTCCCAGCTGAGGGGTCCCAGGCCTGATGGGTGCAGAGTTGGGGTGCAGACACCACCCCTCTGCCAAAACCGCAGCTCCCTCAGCTGGGGGGTGCCCCTCTCCCACCCCCTCGTTATCTCCCCATCCCGGTCCTGCCCCTCCCTCTCCGGCTGGCGAAGGCGCCCGGCTTTGAAGCTGCGTTGAAATATAGATAAGGGCGAAGGCAGCAGCCGAGCTGGGAGAGAGCCGGGGGGAGCGGGGGGCTGGCCGGGCTGGGGGTGCAGGGATGGAGGCTGAGCTGCAGCTCTACACCACCCCCCGATGGGCTGAAACACCCCAAACGGGCTGAAAGACCCCAAATCCCCTTCCCACGGGCGTGGTGGGGCTGCACGCCCTGCCCAGGGCTCCTCTCCCAGAGCAGGTTTAGGAGCTCAGCCTGGCACAGCTCGGGTGGGATCCTAGGGATGGATGCTGAGCTGCAGCTCTGCACCACCCCCGGCCCCTCTTAGTGAGCTGAAAGACCCCAAATCCCCTTCCCACGGGCGTGGTGGGGCTGCATGTCCTGCCCAGTGTTCCTGTCTCCGGTGCAGCATGAGCAGAGCAGATTTAGGGGCTCAGCCTGGCACAGCCAGAGCAGATTTAGGAGCTCAGCTCCCACAGCAAGGGTAGGATCCTAGGGATGGATGCTGAGCTGCAGCTCTGCACCCCAGCCTGGTCCCCCCGATGGGCTGAAAGACCCCAAATCCCCTTCCCACGGGCGTGGTGGGGCTGCATGCCCTGCCCAGGGTTCCTCTCCCAGAGCAGGTTTAGGAGCTCAGCCTGGCACAGCTCGGGTGGGATCCTAGGGATGCTCTGCACCATGCCCTGATCCCCCTTAATGGGCTGAAAGACCCCAAATCCCCTTCCCACGGATGTGGCAGGGCTGCCTGCCCAGCATGGGGTTCCTGTCTCTGGTGCAGCATGAGCAGAGCAGGTTTAGGAGCTCAGCCTGGCACAGCTTGGGGGAGTCTCAGGGATGCTCTGTACCACCCCCTGCACCCCTCGATCAAATCCCCTTCCCAAGGATGTGGCAGGGCTGCCTGCCCTGCCTAGGGTTCCTCTATTTGGTGCAGCACAGCCAGAGCAGGTTTAGGGGCTCAGCCTGGCACAGCCAGAGCAGGTTTAGGAGCTCAGCTCCCACAGCTCGGGTGGGATCCTAGGGATGGATGCTGAGCTGCAGCTCTGCACCCCACCCTGGTCCCCCCGATGGGCTGAAAGACCCCAAATCCCCTTCCCACGGGTGTGGTGGGGCTGCACGCCCTGCCCAGGGCTCCTCTCTCAGAGCAGGTTTAGGAGCTCAGCCTGGCACAGCTTGGGAGGGTCTCAGGGATGCTCTGCACCAACCCCTGCACCCCTCGTTCAAATCCCCTTCCCACGGATGTGGCAGGGCTGCCTGCCCTGCCCAGGGTTCCTCTATTTGGTGCAGCACAGCCAGAGCAGGTTTAGGGGCTCAGCCTGGCACAGCCAGAGCAGGTTTAGGGGCTCAGCCTGGCACAGCCAGAGCAGGTTTAGGGGCTCAGCCGGGCACAGCCAGAGCAGGTTTAGGGGCTCAGCCTGGCACAGCCAGAGCAGGTTTAGGGGCTCAGCCGGGCACAGCCAGAGCAGGTTTAGGGGCTCAGCCTGGCACAGCCAGAGCAGGTTTAGGGGCTCAGCCTGGCACAGCCAGAGCAGGTTTAGGGGCTCAGCCTGGCACAACCAGAGCAGGTTTAGGGGCTCAGCCTGGCACAACCAGAGCAGGTTTAGGAGCTCAGCCTGGCACAACCAGAGCAGGTTTAGGGGCTCAGCCGGGCACAGCCAGAGCAGGTTTAGGGGCTCAGCCTGGCACAGCCAGAGCAGGTTTAGGGGCTCAGCCTGGCACAGCCAGAGCAGGTTTAGGAGCTCAGCCTGGCACAGCCAGAGCAGGTTTAGGGGCTCAGCCTGGCACAGCCAGAGCAGGTTTAGGGGCTCAGCCCTGCACAGCTTGGGGGGCTCCCAGGGGTGGATCAGATGGAGCCCCTGGCTCAGCAGAAGTCTGGGGGTCCCTGGCTGGGCTCTCCCCGTGGCGCTGCTCCATCTCTGCTCTGAGACCCGCCCAGCCATGGAGGGGGGCACAGGGAGCTCGCCCCTCCCTGCTGGGGCTCAGGGGACCCCCGTCATTCCCGAAGTCATTCCCGATGGGATCATTCCCAAGCAGGAAATGGCAGCTAAGTTCACTCTTAATTCTTCTCCGAGGAAAATCCACGAGCCCTAACGAGGGGAATTAAGGGCAGTCGAAAGGAGGAGCAGCTCCTTTAAAAACGGGAACAATCTCTGTAGCAGAGCCATCCTGCAGGGCGAACGATGCCAGGATCACCCCCAGCAATGACAGGAGCCGTTCCCTGAGCCCGCCTCGACTTCCCACGACAGCACAGCCCCCCACACCCCCACCCCCAGCCCCTCCAGCTGATGCCTCTGCTCAGCACCCCCTCCCCACTCCCCCTCCTGGTTCCCGCCGGGTTCCAGGTCATCCCGAGCAGCCGAGCACCTGCCAGCTCAGGGTGACAGTGATTGACGAGGCCGGGGCTGCCGGAGCAGCTGGCAGGGCAGGAGGGCACAGCGGGCACCCCGGGAGGATGAGGGATGGGGGCACGGGGGGCACGGTGGGCAGGGGGGTGAGGGACAGGGGTGGGGTCCCAGGTTAGGGCTGGCATCTGGCTCTGCTCGCTGTGTCCGTCCCTGTGACGGGGGAGGGAACTCGGGAAAGGGATGGTGCGGTCCCAGCCCAGCTGGTGCAGGCGGGAGGATGAGGAGGGAGGAGTAGGGAGAGGAAGAGGAGGGAGGAGTAGGGAGAGGAAGAGGAGGGTGCAGGTAGGAGGATGAGAAGGGGGCTGTAGGTAGGAGGATGAGGAGGGTTCAGGCAGAGGGATGAGGAGGGAGGAATAGGTAAAAGGATGAGGAGGGTGTGGCAGAGGGATTAGGAGGTAGGAGGATGAGGAGGGTGTAGGAAGGAGGATGAGGAGGGGGCTGTAGGTAGGAGGATGAGGAGGGTTCAGGCAGAGGGATGAGGAGGGAGGAAGGAGTAGGTAAAAGGATGAGGAGGGTGTGGCAGAGGGATTAGGAAGTGGCTGTAGGTAGGAGGATGAGGAGGGAGGAGTAGGGAGAGGATGAGGAGGGTGCAGGCAGAGGGAGGAGGAGGGATCAGGTGGGAGGATGAGGAGGGAGCTGTAGGTAAAAGGATGAGCAGGGTGCATGCAGGGGGATGAGCAGGGTGCATGCAGGAGGATGAGGAAGGGGCAGGCAGGAGGATGAGGAAGGGGCAGGCAGGAGGATGAGGAAGGTGCAGGCAGAGGGATGAGGAGGGTTCAGGTGGAAGGATGAGGAGGGTGCATGCAGAGGGATGAGGAGGGGTCAGGCAGGAGGATGAGGAAGGTGCAAGCAGGAGGATGAGGAGGATGCAGGCAGTGGGACGAGGAGGGGTCAGGTGAGAAGATGAGGAGGGAGGAGCAGGTAGAGGATGAGGAGGGTGCGGCAGAATGACGAGGAAGGCCACAGGCAGAGCTCACGCCCTCTCCCCTCTCTCCCCCAGACGGTGTGTGCTGGCGGCCACATCTCCAAAACCTTGGGCTACCTGGAGATGGGCACCTCGGGCCTCCTCAAGCACGTCCCCTACGGCACCCTGAAGCCCCCGGCGCTCGACCCCGGGCGCTTGATCCCGGCAGAGCCCCCCAGGGGGGGCGCGGGGACCCCGGCGGGCACCGCCCGCAGCCCCTGGCACTGGCAGAAGAACCAGACGGCCGGGGAGCCGCCCAGCCCCCGCGCCCACCGCAAGCCCACCCTCAAATCGAGCCGCACCAAGAAGATTTTCGGCTGGGGCGACTTCTACTTCAACATCAAAACGCTCAAATTCAGCCTCCTGGTGACGGGCAAAATCGTCGACCACATCAACGGCACCTTCAGCGTCTACTTCCGACACAACTCCTCCAGCCTGGGCAACGTCTCCGTCAGCATCGTGCCACCCTCCAAGGCCGTGGGCTTCGAGGTGGTGGTGCCAGGCCCTCCAGCTCTGCCACGGCCTCCACCCCCTCCCCAGCAGAGCACCCTGCCCGAGGGGCGCCCGGCCAAGGCGCTCAACTGCCACGTGGAGTACGAGAAGACGAACCGGGCGCGGAAGAACCGGCCGTGCCTCTACGACCCGTCCAAGGTTTGCTTCACGGAGCACACGCAGAGCCACGCGGCCTGGCTCTGCGCCAAGCCCTTCAAGGTCATCTGCATCTTCATCTCCTTCCTCAGCATCGACTACAAGCTGGTGCAGAAGGTCTGTCCCGACTACAACTTCCAGCAAGACAACCCCTACTTCGGCTGATGGCAGCGGGGCAGGGGGTGGGTGGGGGAAAGGGGGGGGTCGGTGTCACTCGGGGTCGCCTGTTGTCCCCACGGCTGCCTCCTCTTCCTCACTCCGTGCTGCGTTGTGGGACAGCCGGTGCTGGGGGTCCCGGACCCCACCCAAAGCCGTCCCATCACTGGGGTTCAGTTGGCTCTGGGGGTTGCGGGTTCCACCCCAAAATGACATCCCATGCCTGCAGCACGGTGGGGTACGGCCAGTTCTGGGGGTCCCCTCCACCGAGACCCCATCATTGGGGTACACCTGATCTGGGGGTCCCACCCACCCACTGAGACCCCATCATTGGGGTACACCTGATCTGGGGGTCCCACCCACCCACTGAGACCCCATCATTGGGGTACACCTGATCTGGGGGTCCCACCCACCCACTGAGACCCCATCATTGGGGTACACCTGATCTGGGGGGTCCCACCCACCCACTGAGACCCCATCATTGGGGTACACCTGATCTGGGGGTCCCACCCACCCACTGAGACCCCATCATTGGGGTACACCTGATCTGGGGGTCCCACCCACCCACTGAGACCCCATCCCCGGGGTACAGCGAGTTCTGGGGGTACAGCCAGTTCTGGGGGTCCCACCCACCCAATAGACCCCATCCCCAGGGTACAGCCAGTTCTGGGGGTCCCCCATGGAGACCCATCCCCGGGGTACAGCCAGTTCTGGGGTTCCACCCACCCCTTGAGACCCCATCACTGGGGTACAGCCCGTTCTGGGGGTCCCACCCACCCAATAGACCCCATCCCCAGGGTACAGCCAGTTCTGGGGTCCCACCCACTGAGACCCCATCCCTGGGGTACACCTGATCTGGGGGTCCCATCCACCCCCTGAGACCCATCACTGCAACCCCCCATTCTGGGGTACACTTTTTTGGGGGATCTCCTCCACCCACTGAGACCCCATCCCCGGGGTACACCTATTTCTGGGGATCCCCTCCATCCCCTGAGCCCCATCATAGGGGTACACCTGTTCTGGGGGTTCCCTCCACCGAAACCCCATCCCTGGGGTACACCTGCTTTTGGGGTCCCCCATTGAGACCCATCATTGGGGTACACCTATTTTGGGGGTCCCCTCCATCCCCTGAGCCCCATCATTGGGGTACACCTATTTTGGGGATCCCCTCCATCCCCTGAGCCCCATCATTGGGGTACACCTGTTCTGGGGGTCCCCCATTGAGACCCCATCCCTGGGGTACACCTCTTCTGGGGGTCCCGTCTACCAAGACCCAATCCCTGGGGTACACCTGTTTTTGGGGGTCCCCTTGACCCCCTGAGCCCCATCCCTGGGGTACACCTGGTTTTGGGGTCTCCCCCTGACCCCCTGAGCCCCATCCCTGGGGTACACCTGTTTTTGGGGTCTCCCCCTGAGACCCCACCTCTGCAGCCCCCCATTCCGGGGTACACCTGTTCTGGGGGTCCCCCACTGAGACCCCACCTCTGCAGCCCCCCATTCCGGGGTACACCTGTTCTGGGGGTCCCCCCCTGAGACCCCACCTCTGCAGCCCCCCATTCCGGGGTACACCTGTTCTGGGGGTCCCCCACTGAGACCCCACCTCTGCAGCCCCCCATTCCGGGGTACACCTGTTCTGGGGGTCCCCCACTGAGACCCCACCTCTGCAGCCCCCCATTCCGGGGTACACCTGTTCTGGGGGTCCCAGCCCCCTCCCCCACTGACACCCCATCACTGCAGCACTGGGAATCCCAGACCCCCACCCCTTGAGAACGCCCCCCACCCCCCAAAACCCATTGAGACCCCTCCCCACCCCCCCCAAAAACTCCACCCCTCCCCCACCCATCGGGTACAACTGGTGCTGGGGGTCCCGGCCCCCCCCTCACCCACCGAGACCCCCCCCCAAATGCAGCTGGGGGGGTGCAGGCAGGACCCCCCCATGCTGGGGGGGCACTGGGGGGGCGGTGTCACCTCTGGGGGGGCACATCAGGGTGCTTGGGGGGGGGACGGGGGCTCAGTCCCCCTGCCCCCTCCTCTCGGGGAGGGAGGGGCTTCTTCATCTTCTTTGGTTTTTGGGGTTTTTGTTTTGTAAAGAAAATGAAAATGGAAAAAAAGTGAAAAATAAATTTAAAAAAAGGATGGGAAAAAAAAATAAAAAAGATTTTATTGGTCCCGACCCGATCGGGGGTGGGGGGACCCCCGGAATTAGGGATGGGGGGTGCAGGGATAGGAGACCCCAAAATTAGGGATTGGGGGGGTGCAAGGACCCCAAAATTCGGGGTGGGGGGGTGCAAGGATCGGGGACCCCCGGAATTAGGGATTGGGGGGTGCAGGGATGGGGGACCCCAAAATTAGGGATTGGGGGGGGTGCAAGGACACCAAAATTAGGGATTGGGGGTGCAGGGATGGAGAACCAAAATTAGGGATGGGGGTACAAGGATCGGGGACCCCAGGATTGGGATGGGGGGTGCAAGGATAGAGGACCCCAAAATTAGGGATGGGGGGTGCAGGGATGGGGGACCCCAAAATTCGGGATGGGGGGGGGTGGAAGGAAGGGGGACCCCAAAATTAAGGATGGGGGACCCTAAAACTCGGGATGGGGGGTGCAGGCATAGGGGACCCCAAAATTAGGGATGGGGGACCCTAAAATTCGGGATGTGGGGGTGCAAGGACGGGGGAGCAAAATTAGGGGTGGGAGGTGCGAGTAACCCTAAAACTCGGGATGGGGGGGTGCAGGGATGGGGACCCCAGGATTGGGATGGGGGGTGCGAGGATGGGGGACCCCAGAATTCGGGATGGAGGTGCCGGGATAGGGAACCCCAGAACTGGGGATGGGGGTGCCGGGATAGGGGACCCCAAAATTCGGGATGGGGGGTGCGAGGATGGGGGACCCCAGGATTGGGGATGGGGGATGCAGGGATGGGGGACCCCAGGATTGGGGATGGAGGGTGCAGGCATAGGGGACCCCAAAATTAGGGATGGGGGACCCTAAAATTTGGGATGTGGGGGTGCAAGGACGGGGAAACAAAATTAGGGGTGGGAAGTGCGAGGACCCCAAAATTAGGGATGGGGGGGTGCAGGGACGGGGGACCCCAGAATTGGGGATGGGGGTGCGAGGATGGGGGACCCCAAAATTCGGGATGGGGACCCTAAAATTGAGGATGGGGGTGCAAGGACCCCCAAAATTCGGGCTGGGGGTGCAGGGACCGGGTTGACCCCGGATGGAGGGGGTGGGGGAGGTCTCGGCCCTCCAGTTTCCCGTCGGCCCCGCGGCCCCGGTGGCTCCGCCCTCCCGGCAGCGCGCGCGTGGGGGCGGGGCCAAGCGGGGGACCGGGACCGGGACCGGGACCGGGAACCGGGACCCGGCCGGGACCCACGTGCAGCGCAGAGCGAGATGTGGCCGCTCCGCCTGGGCACGGTGAGAATCGGGGCTGGCAGGGGGCCCGGTGCCCGCGGGGGGGGGGGGTCCCGGTAAGGATCCCCGGTAAGGGTTCCCGGTTCACGGTTCCCGGTAAGTGTTCCCGGTGAGGATCCCCGGTGAGGCTCTCCGGTAAGATCCCCGGTAAGGGTTCCCGGTAAGGATCCCCGGTGAGGATCTCCGGTAAGGATCCCCGGTTCCCGGTAAGGATCCCCGGTTCCCGCCTCCCCCTGTGCGCGCTGGATGCTGCGGCCCCGGTGGCTCCCGGTGCTCACAGGGGTCCCGGTGCCCACACTGTGCTGCAGCCCCGGTGGCTCCCGGTACACGGGGGGAGGGGACACCCACCGGGGCTCCCGGTGCACGGGAAGTCCCGGTGACCGGAGGGACGGTCCCGAATCCCAAACGAGTCCCGTTCCCGGTGGCTCCCGGTGCTCGCAGGAGTCCCGGTGCCCACACTGTGCTGCAGCCCCGGTGGCTCCCGGGGGCTCTCGGTGCTCACAGGGGTCCCGGTACCGGTACACGGGGGGAGGGGACACCCACCGGGGCCCCCGGTGCACGGGAAGTCTCAGTGACCGGAGGGAGAGTCCCGGAACCCAAACAGGTCCCGTTCCCGGTGGCTCCCGGTGCTCGCAGGGGTCCCGGTGCTGCAGCCCCGGTGGCACGATCCCGGTCCCCGGTGGGGGGGTCCCGCTCCCCGTTACCGGGGGAGTGTCCCGGTACCTCCGTTCCCCCTCTTTGTACCCCTTCCCCCGGGGGATCTCAATTCCATCCCGCTCCTCTTCCTCCCCCGCTCTGAGCACCGGGACCCCCATCCCGGTGTCCTGTGTCCCCCCCCCCACCCCGGCCCGGTTCCCCCCCCACCCCCGCGGACTTTGCGTCCGTCCCAAAGTCCCCGGGGCCGGTCCCGGTCCCGGCCCCGCCACCGGCCTTGGCCCCTGCCCGGTGCCCGCGGCCCCGCGGGTGATGCAATGGGGCGGCCGCGGTTACATCACCCGGCACCGGGCACCGGGGGGCACCGGGGGCACCCCCGGGTGTGCACGGGTGGGGTCCCCCCACAGCCACAACGACGGGGGTCCCGTGGGTGAGAATCCAGCTGGGCACCGGAGCGTGGGGGGGGGGGGGGTCCCCGGGTGGTTTTGGGGGTCCTTGGGGACCCTGAGCTTGGAGGGATCCCCATGTGCCCTGTGAGGTCCTTGGGGGACCCATGTGCCCCCAGATCCTTGGGGGTCCCCTTGTGCTTTTTGGGGGTCCTTGGAGGGTTTTAGGGGTCCCTCGTGTGCTCTCTGAGGTCCTTGGGGCTCCCCATGTGGCTTGTGGGGGCCTTGGAGGGAACCCCAGGTGGTTTTGGGGGGGGTCCCTGTGTGCCTTGGGGGGAATTTTGGGGGGGTCCCCATGCACCCTGTGGGATCTTTGGAGGTCCCCATGTGCCTTTTGGGGCCCTTGGGAGGATCCCCAAATGTTTTCAGGGCTCCTTGTGGGCTTTTTGAGGTCTTTGGGGGGTCCCCATGTACCCTGTGGGGTCCCCATGTGCTTTTTGGGACCCTTAGGAGGATCCCCAAGTGTCTTTGGGGGTCCTTGTGAGGACTTTGAGGGGGTCCCCATGTGCCCTGTGGGGTCCTTGGAGGTCCCCATGTGCCTTATGGGCCCTTGGGAGGATCCCCATGTGCCCTGTGGGGTCCCCATGCATTTTTGGGGGGACCATGGAGAAGTCTCCGTGTGCCCCTTGGGGTCCCCGTGCACCCTGTGTGGAGCTTGGGGGCGTCCCCATGTGCCCCGTGGGGTCCTTGGGGTCCCCATGTGCCCCGTGGGGAGCTTGGGGACCCCGTGGGGTCCTTGGGGTCCCCATGTGCCCCTTGGTGTCCCCCATGTGTGGAACTCTGGGGGATCCCCATGTACTCCGTGTGCCCCGTGGGGTCCTTGGGGTCCCCGTGTGCCCCTTGAGGTCCCCATGTGCCCCGTGGGCTCCCCGTGTGCCCCGTGGTGTCCTTGGGGTCCCCATGTGCCCCTTGCGGTCCCCATGTGCCCCTTGGGGTGCCCATGTGCCCCGTGGGCTCCTTGAGGTCCCCATGTGCCCTGTGAGCTCCTTGGGGTCCCCATGGGCTCTGTGGACCCCTTGGGGGGTCCCCATGTGCCCCGTGGGGTCCTTGGGGTCCCCATGTGCCCCGTGGGGTCCCCATGTGCTCCGTGGGGTCCTTGCGGTCCCCATGTGCCCCTTGGGGTGCCCATGTGCCCCGTGGGCTCCTTGGGGTGCCCATACCCTGCAGGGTAACTGGGGGCAGATCCTGGGGCTGTCCCACCTGCCACTGTCACCCGTAGGTGCTGGCAGGGGACCCCAGGGGTCACAGCTTGTCCCCCCCTCTCTGTGCAGAGCCTGCAGCGCTGGGGGGCCCGGCTGGGCACCGGCAGCCGGCGGGCACAGCACGGGGCTGCTGCCGCCGCTGCCCCCGGGCACTGCCCGGGCTGGACGGGCCAGGAGAGCCTGGCCCAGAGCGACCCCGAGCTCTGGAGCCTGGTGCAGAAGGAGAAGGATCGGCAGTGCCGGGGGCTGGAGCTCATCGCCTCGGAGGTGGGGCTGGGGGCGTGGGCAGGGGTGGGGTCGGGGTTGGGGGGGTGGGGTTGGGCCAGAGTGCCCCTTGTTTAGGGGGGTTTGGCTGCTCTGATTCCCATCCCTGTCCCAGTCCCCACGGGGGGGGGTCCTGGTGCCCCCATTCTCCTCCTGTGTGCCCCTTCCCCCCCACCCCCCTGTCCACCCCAAAGTCCCCAGGGCTGGCACAGCCACTGCCACCAGCCTTGGTCCCTGCCCGGTGCCCATGGGGTGGGGTCAGACCTGGGGTACCCCCGGTTTAGGGGGGTTTGGCTGCTCTGATTCCCACCCCAGTCCCCACTAGGGGGGTTCCAGTGCTCCTGTTCTCCCCCTGTGTGCCCCTTCCCCAACCTCCATCACCCCTGGGGGTCTCAGTTCCATCTCACCCCCCCCTCTGACCCCAGCTGCCCCCCATCCCCCTGTCCACCCCAAAGTCCCCAGGGCTGGCACAGCCACTGCCACCAGCCTTGGCCCCTGCCCAGTGCCCCCAGACCTGGGGTACCCCCTGTTTTGGCTGCTCTGATTCCCATCCACCTTTCCCCCCCCCAGAATTTCTGCAGCCGGGCAGCGCTGGAGGCCCTGGGCTCCTGCCTCAACAACAAATACTCGGAGGGGTATCCTGGGAAGAGGTAAAGTGGGGAGTGGGCTGGGGGGGCACTGGGCTTCAGCTGCAGGAGCCACCCAGGGATGGACTGGGGGCTCCCCAGAAGGCTGACCTGGACCAGAGCTAAGGAACAAACAGGGATTTATTAAGAGGCCTCAACAGATCCACCTTGGGCAAAGAGGATTTTTTAGACAATATCAGGGTGACCCCCTGGTGTCCCCAGGTACCACAGGGGGGCCAGGGTGGTGGTCAGAGCGCTCCCATGGGGTCGGGCTGGCAGTGGGGACCCCCTGGTGACCCCCACTTGTTGTGATTTCAGGGTTTACCTCAGAACCTCAGGTCCCTCCCTGATAATTCCCTCCCAGGTGTGTCAGTCACCTCTCCTTTCCCCTCCCAGCACTGTCTGTCAGTCCTGGCATTCCAGAGTGATTGGCAGATTCAAAGGATGCCCTCCACCCCCGGGGGGCACTGGGACATCCAGGTGTCCTTTGTCCCTTGAGACCTCCCCTCCTGTACCTGCCTGGTGGCTCCCTGCCCCTTCCCTGCCCCTCTCCCCGGGGTTAAAAGGAGCAGCACCCACGGGGTCAGGAGTTCTGCTGGAGCTGTGCTGGGTTCAGAGAACAAAGCTCTGGATCCAAACCCTCCATCAGAACCGACTCCTTTCCTTCACCATCACCCTAAAGCTTCTCCGTGGTCTTTGGGGCTCTGGGAGCTCCGGGGTCTCCTCTGGGGCTGCAGGACCAGGGCAGCCACACGTTGTGGTGCCAGTAAATTGGAATTTTACCAATTTAGCTGGGTGGATGCCTCAGCTTGTCTGGCCCTTGGTGCTGAACCAAATAGCGGCGCTGTCTGTCCTTCCCTGGTGTGTCTGACCTGTCTGTCCCTCCCTCTCGCTGTCTGTCCCTCTGACTCACCCCACAGACACTTTGGGCTGGCTGGGTGCTGCACTTGGGCACGTGGGGACAAGTCCAGGCGTGCAGGAGCTCTGGTGGCTGCAGGATGGAGCTTCCCCTCTAACAGGGGCTGCTCCTCAGGTTTTCCTCTGCTGGAGAAGGTTTAGGGCGATGGGGAAGGAAAGGAGTCGGTTCTGATGGAGGGTTTGGATCCAGAGCTTTGTTCTCTGAACCCAGCACCAGCTCCAACAGAACTCCTGACCCCGTGGGTGCTGCTCCTTTTAACCCCGGGGAGAGGGGCAGGGAAGGGGCAGGGAGCCACCAGGCAGGTACAGGAGGGGAGGTCTCAAGGGACAAAGGACACCTGGATGGCCCAGAGCCCCCCTGGGGGTAGAGGGCATCCTTGGAATCTGCCAATCACTCTGGAATTGCAGGACTGACAGACAGTGCTGGGAGGGGAAAGGTGAGGTGACTGACACACCTGGGAGGGAATTATCAGGGAGGGACCCGAGGTTCTGAGGTAAACCCTGAAATCACAACAGGTGGGGACCCCCTCTGTGACCCCCTGGTGTCCCCAGGTACCACAGGGGGGCCAAGGTGGTGGATCAGATCACTCCCATGGGGTCAGGCTGGCATTGGTGACACTTAGTGACCCCCTGTTGTCCCCAGGTAGTACAGGGGGGCCAAGGTGATGGATCAGGCTGCTCCCATGGTGTCAGGCTGGCAGTGGTGACCCCCTGGTGACCCTCTGGTGTCCCCCTGGTGTCCCCAGGTACTACGGGGGTGCTGAGCTGATGGATCAGATTGTTTCCATGGGGTCAGCCTGGCATTGGTGACACTTAGTGACCCCCTAGTGTCCCCAGGTAGTACAGGGGTGCTGAGGTGATGGATCAGATCGCTCTCATGGGGTTGGGCTGGCAGTGGGGACACTTGGTGTCCCCCTGGTGTCCCCAGGTACTACGGGGGTGCTGAGGTGGTGGATCAGATCGCTCTCATGGGGTTGGGCTGGCAGTGGGGACACTTGGTGACCCCCTGGTGACGCTTGGTGTCCCCCTGGTGTCCCCAGGTACTACGGGGGTGCCGAGGTGATGGATCAGATTGTTCCCATGGGGTCAGGCTGGCATTAGTGATGCCCTGGTGATGCCCAGGTGTCCCCCTGGTGTCCCCAGGTACTATGGGGGGGCCGAGGTGGTGGATCAGATCACTCCCATGGTGTCAGGCTGGCATTGGTGACACTTGGTGACCCCCTGGTGACCCCCGGTGACACTTGGTGTCCCCCTGGTGTCCCCAGGTACTACGGGGGGGCCGAGGTGGTGGATCAGATCGAGCTGCTGTGCGAGCGGCGGGCGCTGGAGGCCTTCGACCTGGACCCCGCGCGCTGGGGCGTCAACGTCCAGCCCTACTCGGGCTCCCCGGCCAACCTGGCCGCCTACACGGCCCTGCTGCAGCCCCACGAGCGCCTGATGGGGCTGGACCTGCCCGACGGGGGCCAGTGCGTGGGGACTGGGATTGGGATTGGGATTGGGGATTGGGTATTGGGAATGGGGATTGGGAATGGGGGAATGGGGATTGGGAATGGGGGAATGGGGATTGGGAATGGGGGAATGGGACCTGCCCGACGGGGGCCAGTGTGTGCGGACTGGGATTGGGATTGGGGGGATTGGGGATGGGGATTGGGAATGGGGGAATGGGACCTGCCCGACGGGGGCCAGTGCGTGGGGACTGGGATTGGGATTGGGGGAATTGGGGAATGGGTATTGGGACTGGTGATTGGGAATGGGGAATGGGGATTGGGAATGGGGGATGGGGATTGGGAATGGGGGAATGGGACCTGCCCGATGGGGGCCAGTGCGTGGGGACTGGGATTGGGATTGGGAATTGGGGATTGGGGATTGGGAATGGGGGAATGGGGATTGGGAATGGGGGAATAGGGATTGGGAATGGGGGAATGGGACCTGCCCGATGGGGGCCAGTGCGTGGGGACTGGGATTGGGATTGGGAATTGGGGATTGGGGATTGGGAATGGGGATTGGGAATGGGGGAATGGGGATTGGGAATGGGGGAATTGGACCTGCCCGACGGGGGCCAGTGCGTGGGGACTGGGATTGGGATTGGGGATTGGGGGAATGGGGATTGGGAATGGGGGAATGGGGATTGGGAATGGGGGAATGGGACCTGCCCGACGGGGGCCAGTGTGTGCGGACTGGGATTGGGATTGGGGGAATTGGGGATTGGGAATGGGGGAATGGGACCTGCCCGACGGGGGCCAGTGCATGGGGACTGGGATTGGGATTGGGGATTTGGGGATTGGGGATTGGGGATTGGGGATTGGGAATGGGGGAATTGGACCTGCCCGATGGGGCCCAGTGTGTGCGGACTGGATTTGGGATTGGGGAATGGGTTGGGAATGGGATTGGGAATGGGAGAAGGGGTTGGGAATGGGGATGGACCTGCCCGACGGGGCCAGTGAGTGGGGACTGGGATGGGATTGGGATTGGATTGGGGATTGGGATTGGGGGAATGGGACCTGCCCGACGGGGGCCAGTGGTTGGGGATGGGATGGGATTGGGGATGGGGGGATGGGATGGGTGGGAATTGGATGGGGGGAGTGAGTGGGGATGGGATGGAGGATGGGATTGGGATGGGATTGGGGGATTGGGTTGGGGATTGGGGAATGGAGGGGTGAATTGGGGTGATTGGGCGTTGGGAATTGGGGGATTGGGTGGATTGGGGATGGGATTGGGGGATTGGAATGGGGATTGGGGATTGGACCTGCCCGACGGGGGCCAGTGCTTGGGGATTGGGGATTGGGAATGGGGGAATGGGGATTGGAGGATTGGGGATTGAGGGATTGGGGATTGGGAATGGGGGAATTGGGGTTGGGCGTTGGGAATTAGGGGATTGGTGATTGGGAATGGGGATTGGGCTTGGGGGATTGGGGATTGGGGGACTGGGGATTGGGAATGGGGGATTGGACTGCCCGACGGGGGCCAGTGCGTGGGGATGGGATTGGGGATTGGGATTGGGGATTGGACATGGGGATTGGGGGATTGGGAATTGGGGGATTGGGGATTGGGAATGGGGGAATTGGACCTGCCTGACGGGGGCCAGTGCTGGGGACTGGGGGGAAGGGGATTGGGATTGGGGTTGGGGATTGGGGATTGGGAATTGGGGGGATTGGGAGTTGGGCATTGGGGGATTTGGGGGATTGAGGGATTGGGGGATTGGACATTGGGGGATTGGGGGATTGGGGATTGGGAAGGGGGATTGGGGGAATTGGGGGTTTATGGGATTTGGGCAATGGGGGACCTTGGGGGATTTGGGCTTTGGGGATTGGGGAGTTGGGGATTGGGAATTGGGGAATGGGACCTGCCCGACGGGGGCCAGTGCGTGAGGACTGGGATTGGGATTTGGGGATTGGGGATTGGTGATTGGGGAAATTTGGGAGGCTTGGGGATTGGGGGGAATTGGGGGATTGGGGATTGGGAGTTGGGGATTGGGGGATTGGGGATTGGGAATGGGGGAATTGGACCTGCCCGACGGGGGCCAGTGCGTGGGGACTGGGGAGTTTGGGAATGGGGGAATTGGGGGATTGGGGATTGGGAGTTGGGGATTGGGGGAATTGGGGAATTGGGAATTGGGAATTAGGAGTTGGGGAATGGGGATTGGGGGGGTTGGGATGGGGGAATGGGACCTGCCTGACGGGGGCCAGTGGGTGGGGACTGGGGATTGGGGCTGGGATTGGGATTTGGGGGATTGGGGATTGGAGGATGTGAGGATTGGGAGTTGGGGGATTGGGGAATTGGAAACTGAGGAGTTGGGATTTGAGGATTGGGGGATTGGGGAGTTTGGGACTGGGGATTGGACCTGCCTGAAGGGGGCCAGTGCAGAGCAAACTGGGAATTGGGAATTGGGATGTAGGGCCAGTACATGGGGAGCTGGGAATTGGGGGAATTGGGAATTGGGGGACCATCTTCCCAAGGCCCACCCTAATATTTTCCCAGGCCCAACTTTTCTTTCCAACTCCCCTGAACATCCCATGATTTCATCCCCGTTTCATCCCCATTTTATCCCCGTTTCATCCCCATTTTATCCCTGTTCCATCCCCATTTTATCCCTGTTTTATCCCCGTTTTATCCCCATCGCATCCCCCATCTCATCCCCATTTTATCCCCATTTTATCCCCATTTTATCCCCGTCTCATTCCCATTTTATCCCTATTTTATCCCCATTTTATCCCAGTTTTATCCCCTTCTCATCCCCGTTTTATCCCTGTTCCATCCCAGCCTCACCCACGGCTACATGACCGATGCCAAGAGGATCTCGGCCACCTCCATCTTCTTCGAGTCCATGCCCTACAAGCTGGATGTGAGCTGGGGGCAGGGAGGGTCTGGGGGGAGCCCTGAGGTGTCCCCAAGGTCACCTGTCTGTCTGTCTGTCTGTCTGTCTGTCCATTCATCCCTGGGCTGACTGACCTGTCTGCCTGTCCCTGGGCTGACTGACCTGTCTGTCTGTCTGTCCATTCATCCCTGGGCTGACTGACCTGTCTGCCTGTCCCTGGGCTGACTGACCTGTCTGTCTGCCTGTCTGTATGTCTGTCCGTGGGTTGATTGACCTGTCTGTCTGTCTATCACTGGGCTGACTGACCTGTCTGTCTGTCTGTCCATCCCTGGGTTGACTGACCTGTCTGTCTGTCTGTCTGTCCATCCCTGGACTGACTGACCTGTCTGTCTGTCCGTCCCTGGACTTA
>NC_066338.1:11016989-11038119 GCF_022539315.1 Serinus canaria
AAGGACGGGAGCTCCGCATGGGGCGAGGGCAGACGGGGAGGTCCCGGAGATCCGTCTGTCCCGGGGACATCCCGGTGGGACCTGGAGACATCCCGGTGGGTCCTGGGGATGTCCCGGTGGGTCCCAAAGACATCCAGGTGGGTCCCAAGGACATCCCGGTGGGTCCTGGGGATGTCCCGGTGGGTCCCAAAGACATCCAGGTGGGTCCCAAGGACATCCCGGTGGGTCCCAAGGATTTCCCAGTGGGTCCCAAGGACATCCCGGTGGGTGCCGGGGACGTCCCGGTGGGTGCTGGGGACGTCCCCGTGGGTGCGGGGGACGTTCCCGGTCGGTCCCAATGGTGTCCCCGGTTGTGTTCCAAGGACATCCCAGTGGGTCCCAAGGATGTCCCAGTGGGTCCCAAGGATGTCCCGGTGGGTCCTGGGGACATCCCGGTGGGTCCCAAGGACGTCCCAGTGGGTCCCAAGGACGTCCCGGTGGGTCCTGGGGACACCCTGGTGGGTCCTGGGGACACCCTGGTGGGTCCCGAGGACATCCCGGTGGGTGCCGGGGACGTCCCGGTGGGTCCCGGGGATGTCCCGGTGAGTCCCAAGGATGTCCCGGTGTGTTCCAAGGACATCCCAGTGGGTCCCAAGGATGTCCCGGTGGGTCCCAGGGACGTCCCGGTGGGTCCCGGGGACGTCCCGGTGGGTCCCAGGGACAATCCGGTGGGTCCCAGGGACAATCCGGTGGGTCCCGGGAATGTCCCAGTGGGTCCCAAGGATTTCCCGGTGGGTCCTGGGGACATCCCGGTGGGTCCCAAGGACGTCCCAGTGGGTCCCAGGGATGTCCCGGTGGGTCCCAAGGACGTCCCGGTGGGTCCTGGGGACACCCTGGTGGTCCGGACTCCCAGGGTCCAAGGACGTCCCGGTGGGTCCCGGGGATGCCCGGTGAGTCCCAAGGATGTCCCGGTGTGTTCCAAGGACATCCCAGTGGGTCCCAGGGACAATCCGGTGGGTTCCAAGGACGTCCCAGTGGGTCCCGGGGATGTCCCAGTGGGTCCCGGGGACGTCCCGGTGGGTCCCAGTGCTGTCCCGGTCCCCGCTCCCGAGGCAGTCACAGCTCATCGTGTGGGATGTGGAGCGCGTGGTCACACAGGTCTGTGGGGACAGAAGGGGACAATGGGGGTGTGGTGGAGCCCTGGGGGACCCTTGGGTCACATCAGGGCCTTGTGGGACCCTCAGGATGCACCAAACCCCTGTGAGACCCCCAGGATGTATTGGAGCCCCATGGGACATTCTGGATGCACCAGACCCCCAGGAGTCCCCCAAAATATGGCAGCCCTCAGTGGTGGAGCCCTGTGGGACCCCCAGGACGTGTCAGAGCCCCCTGGGACCCTCAGGATACACCAAACCCCTGTGGGACCCCCAGGACACAGCAGCCCTGTGGGACTCCCAAGACGTGTTGGAGCCCCCTGGGACCCTCAGGATGCCCCAGACCCCCAGGAAACCCCCAGGTCACAGCAGCCCTGTGGGACCCTTGGGTCACATCAGAGCTTTGTGGGACCCTCAGGACACAGCAGAGCTCCGTGGGACCCTCAGGACACCCCAGACCCCCAGGAGACCCCCAGGACACAGCAGCCCTGTGGGACCCTCAGGATGCAGAGGTCCCACAAGACCCCCAGGATATGACAGCCCTGTGGGACCCTCAGGACACATCAGAGCCTTGTGGGACTCTGTCCCCTCCCAGGACTGGTCCCTGCTGTGACCTGAGCCAGGGCCAGTGGCATTTCCCTGCCTTTGTCCTGTGGTTAGTGACAAACGTGGCCATCTGGACACAGCCACAGCCTGGCCTGTCCCTGCTCTGGTCCCCACGCTGCAGGAGGAGCCCCAGGAGCAGCTGTGGAGACCCTCAGGACCCCCTGGGGCAGAGCATTGCCCTGATGGCTGTACCAGGTACAAAGGGACCTGCCCTGGCCCCGTGCAGGGCCCCGTCCAGGACTGCAGTGGCCCGAAGGTCACAGCGTGCCCTGACCTGGGTGTTTGTGAGCTGGAAATAGCCCCAGAATGGGACAGGGCCATTGGATGCGCCAGGAGAGGCCACAGAGTCAGCACAGCAGCTGCCCTGGCTCAGCCCCAGCATCCCAAAACAAACCCAGGGCCAGCAGGGTCCCGGCACTGCGATGGGGTGCTGGGATTTGGGGAAGAATTTGCAACTCCTCCCTGCCCTGGGTTGGCAGAAAATCCCATCCCAGCACTGACAGAGCAGCCACCAACCCCTGGGACAGCAGGAGAGACCCCCTGGGACAGCAGGAGAAACCCCCGGTGACAGCAGGAGAGAGAGAGTCCCCCTGTGACAGCAGGAGACACCCTGGGACAGCAGGAGAGAGAGACCCCCTGGGACAGCCCCTGCTCTGGGCTGGCAGAAAATCCCATCCCAGCACTGAGAGAGCAGCCACCAACCCCCGGAACAGCAGGAGAAACCCCCAGGAACAGCAAGAGAGACCCCCAGGAACAGCAGGAGAGACCCCCAGGAACAGCCCCTGCTCTGGGCTGGTAGAAAATCCCATCCCAGCACTGACAGAGCAGCCACCAACCCCTGGGACAGCAGGAGAGACCCCCTGGGACAGCAGGAGAGACCCCCTGGGACAGCCCCAGCTTTGGGCTGGCATCTCCTCCCATCCCAGCACTGATGGAGCAGGAGAGCCCCCCAGAAGAGCCCCCCAGCAGAGCAGCAAAGACCCCCAGGAACAGCCCCTGCTCTGGGCCTGGTATTTCCTCCTATCCTAGCAAGTGAGGGAGCAGGAGAGAGCCCTGGAAGAGCAGGAGAAACTGCCTGGGACAGCAGCAAAGACCCCCAGGAACAGCCCCTGCTCTGGGCCTGGTATTTCCTCCCATCCCAGCATTGACAGAGCAGGAGAGACCCCCAGAACAGCAGGAGAGAGCCCCAGGAACAGCCCCAGCTCTGGGCTGGTAGCTCAGCTCAGCTCAGCTCAGCTCATGCCAGCACCCAGGGAGCAGCCACAGCCCCAGGAGCAGCAGCAGAGCCCCCCAGGCCCCCCATCTCACCCGTCCTCTTGCTGCAGAGCCGGTCCTTGACGTTCTCAGCCTCGTGTGACAGAAACTCGATCAGCTCGTCCTCGTACTCCTCAGCGATGCTCTCGCACTGTAACGGTGACACCGGTGACACTGCCAGCCCACGGGAGCCCCTGTTCTCCCTTTCCCCGTTTCCCACCTGTCCTGCCATCCCTGCTGTTCCCCTCTCCCACCCTGTCCCCATGTTCCTGTCCTCCCTTTTCCCCATTTCCCACCCTGTCCCCACTGCTCCATCCTGTTCATATTGTCCCTATCCTCTCTTTTCCCCATTTCCCATCCTGTCCCCATGTCCCTGTCCTCCCTTTCCCCCCATTTCCCACCTGTCCTGCCCTGTCCCCATGTCCCTGTCCTCCCTTTTCCCCATTTCCCACCCTGTCCCCATGTCCCTGTCCTCCCTTTCCCCCCATTTCCCACCTGTCCCATCCTGTCCCCATGTCCCTGTCCTCCCTTTTCCCCATTTCCCACCCTGTCCCCATGTCCCTGTCCTCCCTTTCCCCCCCATTTCCCACCCTGTCCATGTCCCTGCCCTCCCTTTCCCCCCAGGACTCCCCTGTCCCCTCACACACCGCGAATTTCAGGCTGGAGGTGACATCCCCATCGAACTTGACCCCGGACAGGTCCATCTTGGTGCCATCATGGGAGATGACTCTCACGTAGCTCTTGCGCTGCGTGCTCGGGTCCAGCTTCTCCCCGTACTCCTTCATCTTCTCACACACGCGCTCCAGCAGCTCCGTCAGGTGCGCCTCGGACCGAGCGTACGGCACCTGCGGCCCCGGGGGCGGGGACATCGGGACAGGCACCGGGAAGAGGTCAGTGGGGTCCCCGAGGGGACACTGGGAGAGGCCCTGGGCAGGGGTCAGTGGGGTCCCCAAGGGGACACCGGGAAAGGCCCTGGGCAGGGATCAGTGGGGTCCCTGAGGGGACACTGGGACAGGAACCTGGAAGAGGTCAGTGGGGTCCCCGAGGGGACACCGGGAGAGGAACCGGGAAGAGGTCAGTGGGGTCCCTGAGGGGACACCAGGTGAGGCCCTGGGCAGGGGTCAGTGGGGTCCCTGAGGGGACACTGGGAGAGCCCCTGGGCAGGGGTCAGTGGGGTCCCCAAGGGGACACTGGGACAGGAACCGGGAAAAGGTCAGTGGGGTCTCCGAGGGGACACCGGGAGAGGACCCAGTCAGGGGTCAGCAGAGTCCCCTGGGAGTGGCCCCAGGACACCGAGAGAGGAACCAGGAAGAGGTCAGTGGGATCCCCAAGTGGACACCGGGAGAGGCCCTGGGTAGGGGTCAGCACAGTCCCCTGGGAGTGGCCCCGGGAGTGGGGACACCAGGAGAGAGGACACCAGGAGAGGCCCCAGGCAGGGGTCAGCAGAGTCCCTTGGGAGTGGCCCTGGGGGTGGGGACACTGGGAGTGGCCCCAGGCAGGGGTCAGTGAGGTCCCTGGGAGCAGAGACACTGGGAGCGGCCCTGGGAGCAGGGACACGTGGAGACTGGGAGAGGCTCAGGGCAGGGGTCAGCGGGGACACCGGGAGAGGCCCGAGAGTGGGGACACCGGGAGAGAGGACACCGGGAGAGAGGACACCATGAGAGAGGACACCGGGAGAGAGGACACCGGGAGAGAGGACACCGGGAGAGAGGACACCGGGAGAGAGGACACCGGGAGAGGCTCTGGTCAGGGGTTAGCGGAGTCCCCTGGGAGTGGCCCTGGGAGTGGGGACACTGGGAGTGGCCCTGGGCAGGGGTCAGTGGGGACACCGGGAGCAGCCCCAGGAGTGGGGACACCGGAAGAGAGGACACCCGGAGAGGGGACACCAGGAGAGGGGACATCAGGAGAGGGGACACCGGGAGAGGGGACACCGCGAGAGGGGACACCGCGAGAGGGGACACCGCGAGAGGCCCCAGGCATGGTTCAGTGGGGTCCCTGGGAGCAGCCCTGGGCAGGGGTCAGCAGGGTCCCCAGGGGTGGCCCCGGGAGTGGGGACACCAGGAGTGGCCCCAGGAGAGACCCCAGTCAGGGGTCAGCAGGGGAGGGAGAGACCCCGGGAGTGGGGACACCAGGGGTGGGGCAGAGGAGACAGGGAAGGACAGTGGGGACAGGGCAGGACAGGGTGGGAAATGGGGGAAAGGCAGAATAGGGACATGGGGACAGGATGAAACGGGGAGTCAGGGCTGAATAGGGGGAACAGGGACAGAGGAGACAGCAAGATAGGACATGGGGACAGGCCAGGGTGGTGGCAGAGGGCTTGGGGGTGTCCACTGGGACCAGCTGGACCCCCAGTGTCCCCCAGGGGGACAGGCTGAGGGTCTCCAGCCTATGGGGACCCTTCCCAACAAACCTGCCAGGAGAGGCTCCAGAAGTGGGGTCACCGGGAGAGGCCCCGGGCAGGGGTCAGTGGGGACACTGGCAGAGGGGACACCGGGAATGGGGACACCAGGAGGGCCTCACCTCCACCACCGACTGGCTGCCGTCGGGGTTGATGCGGAACGAGCCCATCTGGATGGTTTTTCTGGGATCCACCTGGGCGATCTCCCACTCCAGCTCATCCACCAGCGCCCGGCAGGCTGTGGGGGACACGGTGACATGGGGACACCTGGCATGTGTGCTCCTGTGGCTGCCCAGAGCCAGACTGGGACACACTGGGATGGAGGGTGTGTGGGGAGGGGTCCCCATGGGCTGGAGACCCTCAGCCTGTCCCCCTGGGGGTCCAGCTGGCCCCAGTGGACACCCCCAAGTCCCGTGCCACCACCCTGGCCTGTCCCCCTCTCCTGTCTTGCTGTCTCCTCTGTCCCTGTCCCCCTGTTTAACCCTGTCTCCTCATTTCATCCAATCCCCATATCCCTATTTTCCCTTTCCCCTCTTTCCCACCCTGTCCCTTCTGTCCCACCCTGTCCCATATGTCCCTGTCCTCCGTTTTCCCCTGTTTCCCACCCTGTTCCCCCTGTTCCACCCTGTCCCCAAGTCCCTGTCCCCCATTTCCCACCTGTCCTGCCATGTCCCCTGTCCTCCCTTTCTCCCATTCCCCACTTGTCCTGCCATGTCCCCGCTGTTCCCTGTCCCATCCTGTCCCCATTGTCCCTCTCCTGCCGTGTCCCACTGTTCCTCTTTCCCCTGTCCTGTCCCATCCCATCTGGTCCCCCATGTCCCACACTGTCCCCCCTTGTCCCCCGTGTCCCCCCACACCTCCGCAGTGCAGGTCCTGGCTCCGGCGCGCTCCGGCCGTGGGCAGCAGCGATGCCAAGGCCAGGGCCAGGCCGAGCAGGGCCGGGACCTGGCCCCGCATCCCCAGGGCTCCGCATATTCCCGGGACCCGGCCCCGCATCCCCAGGGCTCCGCTGTCACCTGCGGGCACGGGGCAGCTCCAGCGTTGGTGGCCCCGCTGTCCCCACACCTCCTCCCACCCAAGGGCCATCCCTGCCCGGCCCCCCCGGGACCCCCGTTCCCCACAGAGCCCGGCTCTCCTTAGGGCTTCATCCACGGTGTTCCCCTTCCCGGTCCGCTCTGAGTCCCGTTAGTGCCGCTGGACCCCACAGGGACCCCTCCCCATAGGGCAGAGCCCCTACAGAGCCCCCTCCCCAATAGGGCACAGCCCAGAGCCCCCACAGGGACCCCTCCCCTACAGGGTACAGCCCAGAGCCCCTACAGGGACCCTTCCTCTATAGGGCACAGCCCAGAGACCCACAGAGCCCCCTCCCCTATAGGGCAGAGGCTACAGCCCCCACAGAGCCCCCTCCCCTATCGGGCAGAGGCTACAGCCCCCACAGAGCCCCCTCCCCTATAGGGCAGAGGCTACAGCCCCCACAGAGCCCCCTCCCCTATAGGGCAGAGGCTACAGCCCCCACAAAGCCCCCTCCCCTATAGGGTAAAGGCTACAGCCCCCACAAAGCCCCCTCCCCTACAGGGCAGCGCTCAGCCGCCCTCACAGAGCCCCCTCCCCTCCGGGATCCCTCACAGCCTCCTATGGAGCCCTTCGCCCCCAGGGCCGAGCCCGTCGCCTTCCCCGAAGCCCTCTGGCCCCTGGCCCGGCCGAGCCGTCCTGTGCCGCGCCCCCATCCGAGCCCCCGGCCCGGCCGAGCCCCCCTGTCCTGCGCCCCCCGTACCAGCCACTCTCCCGTCCCGCTCCCACCGCCCCTCACACCGACCGGCTGCCCCGGGACTGCCCGAGGCGCCGCCGGTCACGGCGCGCCCCCCCGGCCCGCACCGCCGCGGGTAACGGCCGCTCGGAGCCGACGGCGGCCGAGCCGGGCCGGGCGGCGGAGCCGGTCGGACCGGTCAGACCAGCAGGGGAGGCTCCGAAGGCCGCGGCGGAGCGTTCCCGCGAGCAGGCGGCGCCGAGGGCAGCCCCGGACGGGCGCCGAGGGCCCCGCCGTTGCCAGGGCCCGGCCGCGTGGCGCTCGGCCCCGAGAGGGCGGGGCCTGATGTGACTCCGCCCACTGGACCGTTCTGGCCACGCCCACTCAGCCGCGACCCGGGACCGGGACCGGGTTCGTCCCGCCGTGTTCCCGGTCTGAGCCCCGGACGGCGTTTGGGTCCCGGTCCGTCCCGCCGTGTCCTCGGTCTGAGCACCGACCCGAACCTTGTCCTTATTGCCGTGCTCCCGGTGCTGGTCCCGTTCCGAGCCCGGTCCCGGTGATTCCTGCCGTGTCCCCGGTGCCAGTCCCGGGCTTCCTGTGCACCTTGTCCCTGCTCCCAGCCCCGGTCCCGGTCATTCCCGCCGTGCCCCGCTCCTTGCTCTGTGCCCGATCCGGGACCTTCCCCTCCTGTCCCGGTCCCTGTCCCGGTCCCGGTCCCTGTCCCGGTCCCGGTCCAGGTCCCGGTCCCGGTCCCAATCCCGGTCCCGGTCCGGCCCCTCCGTGCCGTGCTCCCGGCCCTAGCCCCGATCCTTTGTGCCGTACCCCAGTCCCGGTACCGCCCGGTGAGCCCGGCTCTTGTGCCGTGCCCCCGGTGCCGGTGCCGGTGCCGCCCCCCGGAGCCAAGGAGGACACGGTCGCACGGGGGTCCGAGGCTGCTTTATGAGGGCGCCCGGGCCGGCGGGCGAACGGGGCGGGGGTCGGGCAGTGCTTCCCGGTACCGGCAGGGAAAGGGGAGCCCCGGGGCGCCGGGCCCGGGGCGGGGATCGGGCGGGTCGGGGACAGCCCCGGGCCCGCTGCTGGTTCCAGTTCCACGCGTGTCCGGTCTGCAGCCGGTGCTGCTCCTCGCGGGGGCTCCGGTCACAGGGCCAGCACCGGCGGGAACACGGCCCCGTCTGCGGAGACACCGCGGTGACAGGGGACACCGGGGACAGGGCAGGGGGACAGGGGACACCGGGGGGGAGAGGGGACACCGGGGATAGGGCAGTGGGAGAGGGGACATGGGACACCGGGGTGACAGGGGACACCGGGGGTGACAGGGGACAGGGCAGGGGGAGAGGGGACACCGGGGGTGACAGGGGACATGGGGAGGGGAGAGGGGACATGGGGGTGAGAGGGCACACCGGGGAGGGGAGAGGGGACACCGGGGGGAGAGGGGACATCGGGGATAGGGCAGGGGGAGAGGGAACACCGGGGGTGACAGGGGACAGGGCAGGGGGAGAGGGGACACCGGGGGTGACAGGGGACAGGGCAGGGGGAGAGGGGACACCGGGGGTGAGAGGGGACAGTGGGGGTGACAGGGGACACCGGGGATAGGGCAGGGTGACAGGGGACACCGGGGGTGAGAGGGGACAGGGCAGGTGGAGAGGGGACACCGGGGGTGAGAGGGGACAGTGGGGGTGACAGGGGACACTGGGGATAGGGCAGGGTGACAGGGGACAACGGGGGTGAGAGGGGACAGGGCAGGTGGAGAGGGGACACCAGGGCGGAGAGGGGACACCGGGGAGGGGAGAGGGGACACCGGGGTGACACGGGACATGGTGAGGTGAAAGGGGACACGGGGGTGAGAGGGGACACCGGGGTGACAGGGGACACCAGGAGGGGAGAGGGGACACGGGGAAGGAAGAGAGGACACCGGGGTGACAGGAGACATGAGGAGGTGACAGGGAACACCGGGGTGACAGGGGACACCAGGAGGGGAGAGGGGACACTGGGGGAAGAGGGGACACCGGGGAGGGGAAGGGGAACACGGGGGTGACAGGGCACATGGCAGGGGGAGAGGGGACACGGGGGTGACAGGGGACATGGGGAGGTGAAAGGGGTCACTGGAAGGGAAGGAGGACACGGGGGTGACAGGGGACACCGCGGGGGGAGAGGGGACAAGAGGCAACACTGCCCTTCTCACGGCTGGGTGAGAGGGACACAGGGAGGGGACAGGGCACACGGGGAGGGGACAGGGCACACGGGGAGGAGGGGACAGCGGTGACAGCTTACGCTTGGGGCTGCTCTGGCTGTCGGGCTCGGGCACCTTCCAGTCCAGCTTGCGGCCCTTCTCGTAGAGCCCCTTGAGCACCTTGCGGAACTCCTCGGGCTCCGCGCCCGCAGGGCTCAGCTCCAGGTACTTGCGGTACAGCTGCAGCGCCGTCCGCGCGTCCTCGATGCTGTCGTGGGTCTCGCCCTGGATCTTCAGGTCTGCGGGGACACCCCCGGGTCAGCGCGGGGACCCTGGGGGTGGTTCCGCCCCTTCCCGGATCGCGGAGCTCCGGTACCGACCCAGGAAGTACCAGGCGAGGAAGCGCAGGGAGATCATCCTCTTCCTCGGGATGTGGAACAGGTACACGGTGTCGATCACCTGGTCCTTGGGCACCTGCGGGAGTGGCACGGACGGGTTTTATTTCTCCTGAGAAGCCGAGAGGCCTCAGGAACGAAAGGAAAACAATAATTATCGATTATCTGCTGCCGAGGAATGCAACAGGAGCATCTGTGATGGGTCTCGTGTGGTTGTTTTTAATTAATGGCCAATCTCAGTCCGGCTGGCTCGGACTCGCTGGTCACTCACAAGGTTTTATTATCATTCCATTTTCCTTTCAAGCCTTCTGATGAAATCCTTTCTTCTATTCTTTTAGTATAGTTGATATATTTCATTATAATATATGATGTATTATATTAATACAATTATGATATAATTCAATATTATATATATATATCATAAAATAATAAATCAGCCTTTCTGAAACATGGAGTCAAGATTCTCATCTCTTCTTTCTCATCTCTTCTATTCTTTTAGCATAAATTTAATATATTATATATTTAATATATTATTATATATTTATTGTATATAATATATTATTCACTATATAATATATTACAATATCTATTTAATATATTATAATATATATATGATAAAATGATAAATCAGCCTTTCTGAAACATGGAGTCAAGATTCTCATCTCTTCTATTTTTAGTATAGTTTTAATATAAAATATATTCTATATATTTAATATAATATATATTTTGTATATATATTTATTATATTTAATATAATATATATAATAAAATAATAAATCAGCTTTTCTGAAACATGGGGTCAAGATTCTCATCTCTTCTATTTTTAGTATAGTTTTAATATAATATAGACTATATATATTTAATATAATATATATTATGTACATATATTTATTATATATATTTAATATTTTTATATATATATACACTAAAATAATAAATCAGCCTTTCTGAAACACGGAGTCAAGATTCTCTTCTACACTATTCTTTTAGTATAGTTTTAATATAATATATATTATATATGTTTAATATAATATATATTATATATTTATTTTATATATTTATTATAATATATAATAAATATATAATAAAATAATAAATCAGCCTTTCTGAAACACGGAGTCAAGATTCTCCTCTCTTCCCTTGTTGGGGTCACCTGCAAATTCCACAGGGGAGGGGAGGGGAGGGGCGGGGGCAGGGTCCTGCTGTGGGGGCAGGGGGCTGGCCTGACCCCTCCCAGCCCCCCCAGCCCCCCACGGTGGCCAGGGTGGGGGTCAGGCTGTCACCATCAGGTTGATGACACGGAAATCCTTCTGCAGCCCGTGGCCCACGAACTTGACGCCCACGTCGATGAGGAAACGCAGCTTCAGGTAGGTGGATTTGAGGGTGGTCAGGTGCTTGGAGGAGATCTTGGCGTCCAGGTCTCCTGGCTTGATCCCAGAGTACTGGGTCAGGTAATCCACCACCTGTGGAGAGAGCAGAGCACCTGGAGGGGGCTGCAGGGCCCAGGGGCTCTGCCCCCTCCCCAGTTCCCCTCTCAGCACACTGGGGAGGGGGCTGGTGCTGTAGGACAACAGCCCCAGGTGACTATGGAGGACGTGGGAGTCCAGGTGAGGTCACCACAGAGGACACAGGGGAGCACCCAGGTGGGTGGGTGTCCAAGTGAGGTCACCATGGAGAACACAGGAGTGCAGGTAAGGTCACCAAAGGGGACAAAGGAGTGCCTGGAGAGCAGCCAGGTGTGCATAGGGTGCATCCAGCTGTCCACCTGGGAGCACACAGGTGTCCAGATATGGTCACCATAGAGGAGTTCATGGGGAGCACCCAAGAGTGCAGGTGAGGTCACCACAGAGAACACACAGAAACCCAGGTGGGGTCACCACATGGAGAACACCACATACCCAGGTGAGGTCACCTTGGAGAACACACACATACCCAGGTGAGGTCACCACAGAGAACACACAGAAACCCAGGTGAGGTCACCTTGGAGAACACACACATACCCAGGTGAGGTCACCATGGAGAACACACACATACCCAGGTGAGGTCACCTTGGAGAACCAGAGTTGTCCATGTGAGGTCACCACAGAGAACACAGAGGAGCCCAGGTGAGATCACCATGGAGAACACACAGGAGCCCAGGTGAGATCACCATGGAGAACACAGAGTTGTCCAAGTGAGGTCACCACGGAGAACACACACATACCCAGGTGAGGTCACTGTCACCTGTAGAGCAGGCCCATGTCCCTCCTGGTGGCCTGGGCAGCAGCGAGAGCCCAGCTGGGCCCCCATACCTGTTCCTGGGTGGAGATGTAGTCATCAATGAAGGGGACCCCCTCGTTGGGACCCTGCCCACGCACGCAGGTGATCCGGGCCACCGACATCTGGCTGGGCTTGATGGTGGACTTGGTGCCATCACTGCGCAGCTCAGCCTCCTCCTGCCACCAAGGACGGCACACGTGGTGACCAACAGCCCCGGAGGGGCCACCCCCGTGCCACGTCCCCCCCCGTCCCTTTGTCCCCAGAGCTCCCCCACCTCGTTCAGCGTGACGAACTCGGCGTCCAGCCCCACCAGGTCTCCAGCTTGGGGCATCTCGTTGAGCATGAGGGGGATGAAGGTGGCGTGGCACTTGCGCTGCTTGCGGGCCAGCGAGGCCTCAGCCAGGAGGACGCTGGCCTCGATGGGGTTCTTGACTGTGCAGGGAAAGGGGAAGGAGCTCAGCGCTGCCACCGCGGCGGCGCCGGCCCCGCCACCACTTCCACAACTCACTGACGAGGTTGTACTTGGAGTTGAGGTTCCTCCGGGCGTAGTAGAGGATGGCTGGAACCTTCCAGCTCATGTCAAACTGCACAGCCTCGCACTGCCAGGGGAGAGGGGACCGTCAGGGACAGCCTGGGTGGCTCCACCCTGGGTGGGTGGCTCCACGGCGGTGTCACCTCGGCGCTCACCTTGTCCACGGGCTCGATGAGGAAGTCGTTGAAGAGGTACCACTGCTGGTGTGTGACTCCCTGGGGGGAAAGGCACAGCCTTAGGGGCCCCCCCAGGGCAGAGCAGTGACTCCTCTGCCCGGTTACCAGGGAAAGGAGGGTGTGACTGTGCCATGTGGGAACCCCCGCCCTTCCTGGGACACCATGGGGAAATCCCTGCTGCCCTGGGTGGTGACAGAGGACCAGAAAGGATTGGGCTGGACGGGCTCTGGGATCTGCCCAGCTCCTGAGCAAAACTCCAGGGAGATGCAAGAGATAAGAGAACAGGGATGGAGCCTTGACACACTCTGGGAACTCCTGCCTTGGGCATCTCCAGCAGAAACCAGGACTGCCCAGACCAGCCCTTTCCTCGGGAAGGGAGATGACGTCCCTGCCCTTACCTGGAAGTACAAGGACAAGCTGGCACCGTGCCCGTGGCCAGGAGGAACCAGCCTGAGTGGGTGTGGGAAGAAGATTTCTTCAAGCCTTCCCTCCCCCTGAGGGGCCCCAGCAGCTCTTGGCACGTTCAGCCAAACCCTCCACGCTCGGCTCAGAGAGCCAGGAATGACAGATCCCCCTCGGGAGGGGGGCTCCTGGTGGGGCTCCAGCAGGGTCTCACCTCCTTCCGTTGGTGGTAGGTCTCTCCCACCTTGATGTGCCCCACCAGGCTGCCCCCAGTGCGGGAATCCAGGATGTGGACAACGGTGGCCATGAGGTCGTAGACGTACACGGACTCGGGGTCGTCTGTTGGGCTGAGCTGAGGGAGGAACAGGCAATGTCTGAGCCCCCCAAACCACCAGCCTGGACATTTCCCTTCTCCCCTGAGTTATCTCCTCATCATCTCTCAGCAGAAAGTGGTTCTGAGGCAGCTCTGCTCCCACAGCCCCACGTGCCTCTGTCACTTCACCCACAGAATTCATCCCTGATTCCGTGACTTCACCCGCGGTGCTTCTGTCACCTCACCCACGGTGATTCTGTCACCTCACCCACGGTGATTCTGTCACTTTACCTCATCAGTCTCGCACCAGTTGCTCACGTCGAGCTCTTTGCTCTTGGTCAACCTCATCTTGATGGCGTGAGGGATCCAAATGTTCTTCAGTTCCTCCACGGAAGGATACGAATGCCCCACGTCGGGGTTCCCCAGATCCTTCCTGCACGAGGAATCACGGAAAGCTGAGCTGGAGGGAGATGTCACCCAGGCCAGGACTCCCACCCAGCTGCTCCCCAGCTGATTTTCTGTGATTTTCTGATTTTCCTGAAGTTTCTGTGGAGCAGGACTCTGGGAGAGGCGCTGGGCCAATGTGGTTTTGGGGCTTTTGTCAGTGACAAAAGGGGCACGAGGTGGGTGACAAAGGGGATGTGGTGCAGCCTCAGACAGGCAGGTTATCAAATTAACATTATTTACGTGAGAAATAGCCCAGAGAATCACCCAGGAGGTGTCACTGCTCAGAGGTGCCAGCCCAGGAACAGAATCCCAGAGGTTGGAAAAGCTTTCCAAGGCTATCAAGTCCAACCTCTGGCCAATCCCCACTTTGTCACCCAGACCAGAGTGCCACATCCACTCATTCCTTGCCACCTCCAGGGATGGTGACTCCACCACCTCCCTGGGCATGTCCAAACTCTTTCCATGAAGAAATTCCTCCTGAATTGTCACCTACCAGTCTCCAAGAGAGATCTCCTTTCCCTTGGTGATGTCAAAGCCTCCTCTCTTCATCATGGCTTTCTGAAAGGAATACTGGCAACGAAACACAGGCAAGCATCAGCACACGGTGACAGGCCAGCCCTGGGGACACGTGGGTGACAGCCAGGCCAGGAGCAGGGAAAATATTAAATATTAAAGTTGGTGACAGGGAGAAAGCAAGGGAAACCCAACGTCCCAAGGTACTCCCGGGGGGCCTGGGGGAAGGACAAAGTCACTCCTGCAGTCCCTTCAGCTCTGCCACGCCAGGAGATCTCGTCTTTTCCAACTCCAAAGGCACAGACCGTGCCCCAGGCATGACCCAACTGCTCCAGGTCCTCAGGTGGAGGGAGAGAGGCCAGAGCCAGCGAGAGCAGAGTGAAAACCTCGGCGGGGCCGGGCACCGCAACCCCCGCGTGCCGCGACAACGGGCCCGGAGGGTCTCCCCCACCTCAGCCTGTGTCTTCCAGAAATCTGCCTCCTTGGAGCTGTTCACCTCACAGTTAATGACCAGCACGTCTGGCAGGCAGCGGATGTTCCTGGTCTGCACCTGCAGGGAGAGGGGGAGGTGGGAATGAGAGCCCTGGAGAGGCTCAGAGAAGGATTTGGGACATCCGAGCGGGATTTGGGACATCTGCCACTGCCTTGGCTTCCTCCCCTGCCTGGCTGCAGTCCTGGGGGCGCTTCCAGAAGGACAGAGCTGCTCCAGCAGCTCCTGGGGGGTTGTTTCTCCCTGCTGAACCCTTGCCCTTGTGAGAGGAATTCACAGAGCCCAGGAAAAACCCCAGGGCTGCCAGCCGGGCTGGGAACCGAATCTCTGGCATCCGCTCAGGAGGTTCCCTGGTGACTCAGGGAGAAACTGTCCCCCTCATGCCCGTGTCCCCCAGCCCCTCGGGCCTGTCCCCCCGTGCCAGGCTCACCGTGGGCTGGTACTTCTCACAGTTCTCACACCAGGCTTGTGTGTTCTGCTCCAAGCAGATGCTACGCTTCAAAATTTGGGCGAACTCGTAATCCTTGGCTGGTTTTTCTGGAGGGAGAAAGGAGAATAACGTCACCTCCCCAGCACACAAACCTTGACCAACTGAGCTCAGCCAAACCTCTGGGGTTTTCCTCACAACCACCAACCAGAAGGTCAAGCCCCAAAAGTGTCTTTCTGAAGCCAAAAGCTCGGCTGGTTGGAAACCCAACCTTGGAGCTGAGGCAGCTCCTGGCTGTGGGTGTGCTCCAGCTGGAAAAATCATGGATGACAAACCCCACCCAGCTGAGGGGGCTGGGCCCTGCTCTTACCGGTGCTGTCGGGGTAGGAGAGGGTGAAGAGCAGCGTGGAGGACACACGGACAGTCTCCTTCCCACAGCGGCACATGCTGCAGTTCTCCATCTCACAACTGAACAGCTGCCCGATCACAGAGTCCCCCGAGGAGCCAAAGCTGCTGGAAAAACAGCACTGGGATCAGCAGAGACCCACAACTCTCAAATTCCAGCAGAATTTGAGGATTCAGAGCAGTCCCAACCTTCCAAGCCCCTCTGTAAAGTCTCAAGCCTCCAAACGGGTTTTAGGTGGGCAGAGGCTCAGCACAAAGTTCAAATAAATGGAGAATTGCAGTTCCCATGGATCCCTCAAGGCATGAGTGGCAAGAAAACTTCCCGAGGGATTGGTGGGGTCTCTGGTGAGCAGACCCCCCTCCCCAGCTTGGCTCATTGCCTGTCCCATCCCCATGGCAGGGCCTCACCTGCTGCCAGCCCCCCGGTAGGCCTGGGGTCCCTCCTGCTCCTGGGTTTCCTGGTGCAGCTGAGTCAGGATGAAACGGTTCCAGCTCTGAATCAGCCTCCCCAGGTTCACCTTCCCCGTGGCTTCATCTGAGTCTGCCAGGATCAAGCCCAGAGCCGACGCCTCCGGGATCGTGCGGAAAGCCCGCAGAAAATTGCTTCCCTGGGCATGGGGGGAGAGCAATGTCACCAAGGTCGAGTGACAGGAGTTTCCATCTGTCTGCCCAGCACCACTCCCGTTCCTCTGCCATCCCCCTGGGCAGCCCAGCCCAGCACAGACCTGGCAGGGGTCTCCTCGGGACAGGTCCAGCATGTGGAAGAGCAAGCCCAGCTCGCAGCCCAGGCAGAATTCCTTCTGGCACAGGTGGTTCTGGACCAGGCAGCGAACTGGCTCCAGGAAATACAGCACCTGGTGGAGAGCCAGCAGTCAGGGGGGCTCTGGGGGGACACAGGGGGTCTGGGTGGCACTGGGGCAGCTCCCACCTGGATCATGCAGTTGCAGTAGGCGTTGGGAATGTGGGGCTCCAGCCCTGCAAACAGCGTCTTGTTGTAATGCTTGAAGTCAAAATCCTCCAGCCCCAGCTTGGAGTATTTGATGGTGACCTGAGCAGAGATGTGACAGGTGAAACCAACCCCTCCCCACGGAGCCTTTTCCCCACTCTGCCCCAGAGCAGCCCCCCAAGGCCACCACCTTCCTGTACTTCTTGGCCACCCTGTAGAGATGTGGCTCCTCCTCACGCCCAATCGGGGACTCGGGGACTTGGCTGAAGTTGTCAAACTCGTTGTCCATCTCCTTTAGCCGATAAGGAATCTTGGAGCAGGGAGAGAAAAGGGTGAGCAGCTGAACCCTGAGCTGGGGAGAAACCCCACAAGCAGCTCCTGGGCTTTCCTGCTTCCCTGAATGAGCAAAGGGATCCACCAGAGCGGAGTGGGGCCCTCCCTGGACCTGCAGGAGGCCTCCACACCTTCCTGCTGGCAGGGATTTGTCACTGTGGGAAAGCACAGGGCAGTGTTTTCCCAAGGCTGAGGGACGTGCCATGAACCTCCCAACAGCTCAGACCTTCCCTGCCCTCAGAGCCACGGAGGGATGGAGCTGGGAATTCCAACTCCATCCCTTCCCCTGCTCAGGAGAAGCTGCCACCTCCAAACTCCACCTGTGCCATCCCAGGGGACATGGGATGGGATTCCACCTCTTGTCCTGAAACCTCAGGGATCCCTCAGCACGCAGAGAGCTCCATCCCCTCCCAGGCTGCAGAGCTCCACCCTCCCAAAATCCCCCTCCTGGCAGTGGGTACCTGGTTACGGAGCTTGGTCCTGGGGTTTGGGGCGTAGCCGATGAACCCCACCTTCTTCATGGTGCGCAGGATCTCGGGATCCACCGGGGGGGCTCGCCTGGAAACACCCCCTGACTCAGAGCAGCACCCCCCACCCACCCAGGGGGGGCTCAGGGACCCACCCTGAGGGGGTCCTGAGCATTCCCCCCTCCCCAGGCTCATTTTCCATCCCAGTGAGCGACGTGCCAGGGCAGCAGGGCTGAGTATGGGGGTAGGAAGAGGGAAAAGGAGATTCCACATGGGCAGAGCAGAGGCAGGATCCCATTGTGGGAGTGGGAGGGAGGGAGGTTGGACCATGTCCCACCATTCTCACACCTCCAGTACAGGAAACTCATCTGGTGCTTCCCAGGCAAGCAGGAATGATGCCTTAGGATTCAGCTTTTATATTTTTCAGATCCTGCATTGCTTTATGGTATAACTCTACAACTCCACAGCCTGTCAGCTGCTGTTCTCTCCTTTTATTTACATCAAACAATTCCTCTCTGAAACTCAAGGACACTTGGCTCAAGCTCCTAGAAATGTAAACAACAGTGAATTGAGGGGGGCAAACTTGGAGTAAATGCCTCCATTACCTGAGGCTGTAATTGGAGTAAATAACTCCATTACCTGAGGCTGTAATTGGAGTAACTCACTCCATTACCTGAGGCTGTAATTGGAGTAACTCCATTACCTGAGGCTGTAATTGGAGTAACTCACTCCATTACCTGAGGCTGTAATTGGAGTAACTCACTCCATTACCTGAGGCTGTAATTGGAGTAAGTAACTCCATTACCTGAGGCTGTAATTGGAGTAACTCACTCCATTACCTGAGGCTGTAATTGGAGGATTAACCCCTGATTTATAAATGCACCAAACTTCTAAAAGTGTGAAAAACTCCTGACCAACATTTTGGGTGTAACCTCTGGGTGACTTTAACTACCCAAGGTGTGCCTATTGAAAACCTTCAATAAAAACCTGCTTTTCATTTAATTTAATCCCTCTATCCTCTGTTCCAGGGAACAGAAAGGGAGGAGGACTCTGCCAGAGTGGGAATTTGGGAATTCTTTCAGTGGGAATTTGGGCATTACCTTGGTGCCGGGGCCGAGTTGGCGGCCGGCCAGTCGGAGAGCAGCGCGTCGCTGGTCAGCGGCACCGGGATCAACGACAGAGGCACCAGGTCCTGGTTCCAGTCCAGGTGTGGCAGCGTGTCCACCATGCAGGGCAGGGCAAAGTCAGTCTCACGGGAGTAGGCGTTGAAAGTGACCTCTGGGGAGTCGGCCCAGAGATGGACACAGCCCTCGGAGTCGCCGAAGGCCAGCGCCTGCTTGCTGGCAGACACGTCGAAGGTCATGATGAGCGGCCCCACGGTGTTGACGTGGAAGATGTCAGCGGGGTTGGCCAGCCCGGTGGGCTCACAGAACTGGCACTGGCCTGGGGAGGAGGGAAAATGGGGAAATGTGGTGCTAGGAGTGGCTGGGAGTCAGGATGGGGTGGCACGCTGCTGGCAGTGGGATAGCGGCGCTTGGATGAGCGTTGTGGAGTGTCCTGAGTGGGAAGGGAAGCACCAGGAGCAAAGTCCAGCTCCTGGTCCTGTGTAGGAAAGGCTAAAAGTTCCCCAGTCCCCAGATCCAAGCACCTGAGAGTGTTGTCTCTGACCTCTCAAATGATGAAATATCCTGAGCTGAAAAGAACTCACAAGGATCATCGAGTCCAACTCCTGTTCTTGCACAGGAGAACCCCAAAAATTCCTCAAATCTCCAAATCCCAACACCTGAAAGCATTGTCTCTGACCTCTCAAATGATGGAATATCCTGAGCCCACAAGGATCATTGAGTCCAACTCCTGTTCTTGCACAGGAGAACCCCAAAAGTTCCTCAAATCCCCAAATCCCAACACCTGAGAGCGCTGTCCAAGCACTCCCTGGTCTCTGGAATTGTGGAAAATCCTCAGCTGAAAGGAACTCACAAGGATCATCGAGTCCAACTCCTGTTCTTGCACAGGAGAACCCCAAAAATTCCTCAAATCTCCAAATCCCAACACCTGAAAGCATTGTCTCTGACCTCTCAAATGATGGAATATCCTGAGCTGAAGGAAACCCACATGGATCATCGAGTCCAACTCCCAGTCCAGCAAAGGACAACCCCAAAAGTTCCTCAAATTCCCAAATCCCAACACCTGAGAGCGCTATCTCTGACCTCTCAAATTATGGAACATCCTCTGGAGGAAAAACCTTTCCCCAGATCCCACCTAAACAGCTCCAGCCATTCCCTTGGGTCCTGTCACCATCCCAGAGAGCAAAGTGAGGAATTTGTGAGCTCTCCCCTCATCCTCCTCTGCTCCAGCCTGAATCCCACAGGACCCAACCCTGAACCTGGGGACACCAGGACTGACCCCACACGTGGGAAAGGGATAAACCCCCCCATAACCCCATTAACCTCATAACCCCATAAACCCCATAAGCCCAGGTTATGGGTTAGGCTTTTCCAGGTTATGGGGGACATTCCTGGCACTCCTGGATGCTCCAAACCAGGGGAAGGCAGCTCAAGCTTTCCCCTGGATAAATAAAAAATCCCAACACGAGCCCACAGCAGTGACAGGGGAAGCAGTGAGAGGTTTTGTGCTCTGAGAATTTACAAGGCCAGAAAAAGGAGGGGAAAGGTTTTAGAAACAAAAATAGAGAATTTTTGATAGAAGTGTCACCCCCAGCATGACCTCACCTGTCTGGGAGATGATGGCCAGGCGGGAGGTGTAGGTGGGGATGAAGCGGAGGAAGAAGGGGTCGATGTGGACCTGCAGGGGGGTGGTGGCCCTCATCATTCGGAGGTCATAGACCTTGAGGAAGCGGTCACAGGCCAGGCCATTCATGCGGCTGGAGAAGCCACAGGTCACCAGCAGGTTCCCGTGAACGTCAAAATCCGACAGGCTCCCGGAGTGGGCGTCAAACTCGTGCTCCACCACGAAGGTGCGCAGGTCACGCAGGGACACCTGAGAGGGGAGGGCCTGGCTGTGGTCACCCAGGCTCTGGAGGTCTGGAAGAGCTCAGATCCTGGGATTTTTCCCTCCCTGCACAGGGGTTACCTTGCCTGAGGTGTGGCCGCAGAAGAAGAAGCGGTTGGATTGCCTCATGATGGTGATGCCGGGCACCTCCACGGTGTACTGGGAGAGAGGTGGGGAGAGCAGGGGTCAGCAACGGGCAGGGATGGGCAGGGATGGGCAGGGATGGAGCAGGGATGGAGCAGGGATGGAGCAGGGATGGGCAGGGATGGAGCAGGGATGGGCAGGGATGGGCAGGGATGGAGCAGGGATGGGCAGGGATGGAGCAGGGATGGGCAGGGATGGGCAGGGATGGGCAGGGATGGGCAGGGATGGGCAGGGATGGGCAGGGATGGACAGGGATGGGCAGGGATGGAGCAGGGATGGGCAGGGATGGAGCAGGGATGGGACTGGGATGGACAGGGATGGGCAGGGATGGAGCAGGGATGGGCAGGGATGGGCAGGGATGGGCAGGGATGGAACAGGGATGGAGCAGGGATGGACAGGGATGGAGCAGGGATGGAGCAGGAATGGAGCAGAGATGGGCAGGGATGGACAGGGATGGGCAGGGATGGAGCAGGATGGCAGGGATGGGCAGGGATGGCAGGATGGCAGGGATGGAGCAGGGATGGGCAGGGATGGGCAGGGATGGCAGGGAGGGCAGGATGGCAG
>NC_066338.1:11038619-11068498 GCF_022539315.1 Serinus canaria
CTTCCTCTTTCCCTTTTCCTTTTTCCCAAGGGAATTCCTCCAACCCTCCCTCCTTTTCCCATGGGAATTCCTCCAACCTTTTCCTCTTCCTTTTCCCAGGGGAATTCCTCCAATCCTTCCTTTTGTCTTTTCCATTTCCTTTTCCCAGGGGAATTCCTCCAACCCCTCCTCTTTTCCCATGGGAATTCTTCCAACTCTTCCTCTTTCCCTTTGCCTTTTCCCATGAGAATTCCTCCAATCCTTCCTTTTGTGCTTTTCCTTTTTCCCATGGGAATTCTTCCAACCCTTCCTGTTTTTCTTTTCCCATGGGAATTTCTCCAACCCTTCTTCTTTTCCATGGGAATTCCTCCAACCCTTCCTTTTGTCCTTTTCCTTTTCCCATGAGAATTCCTCCAATCTTTCCTTTTGTCTTTTTCCTTTTCCCAAGGGAATTTCTCCAACCCTTTCTCTTTCCCTTTTCCTTTTTCCCTTGAGAATTTCTCCAATGCTTCCTTTTGTGCTTTTCCCAAAGGAATTCCTGCAACCCTGCCTCCTTCCCAGGGGAATTCTCCAACCAACCCTTCCTCTTTTCCTCTTTTCCCATGGGAATTTCTCCAACCCTTCCTCTTTCCCTTTTCCTTTTTCCCAAGAGAATTCCTCTAACCCCTCCTCTTTTCCCATGGGAATTCCTCCAACCCTTCCTCTTTTCCTTTTCCCAAGAGAATTCCTTTAACCCCTCCTCTTTTCCCAGGGGAATTCCTCCAACCCTTTTCCTTTTCCCAAGGGAAATTCCTCCAACTCTTTCTCTTTCCCTTTTCCTTTTTCCCAGGGGAATTCCTCCAACCCTTCCTCTTTTTCTTTTCCCATGGGGATTCTTCCAACCCTTTTCCTTTTCCCTTGGGAGTTCCTCCCATCCTTCCTTTCCTCCTTTTATTTTTCTCTTTTCCCAAGGGAATTCCTCCAACCCTTCCTCTTTTCCTTTTCCCAGGGGAATTCCTCCAACTCTTTTGTCTTTTCCTTTTCCCAAGGGAATTCTCCAACCCTTCCTCTTTTCCTTTTCCTTTTTCCCGAGGGAATTCCTCCAGTCCTTCCTTTTGTCCTTTTCCTTGCCTTTCCTCACAGCTGGAATTCCCGGGGTGGGCACAGCTGGAATTCCTGAAGGGGGCACAGCTGGAATTCCTGGGATTCCAGAGGTTCCTGAGGTGGGCACAGCTGGAATTCCAGATGTTCCTGGGGTGGGCACAGCTGAAATTCCCAGGTCCCCTCACAGCTGGAATTCCTGAGATGGGCACAGCTGGAATTCCCAGGTCCCCTCACAGCTGGAATTCCCAGGTGCCCTCACAGCTGGAATTCCTGAGGGTGGGCACAGCTGGAATTCCCAGGTCCCTTCCCAGCTGGAATTCCTGGGGTGGGCACAGCTGGAATTCCCAGGTGCCCTCACAGCTGGAATTCCTGAGATGGGCACAGCTGGAATTCCCAGGTCCCTTCCCAGCTGGAATTCCTGGGGGTGGGCACAGCTGGAATTCCCAGGTGCCCTCACAGCTGGAATTCCCGAGGTGGGCACAGCTGGAATTCCTGAGGTGGGCACAGCTGGAATTCCTGAGGTGGGCACAGCTGGAATTCCTGAGGTGGGCACAGCTGGAATTCCCGGGGTGGGCACAGCTGGAATTCCTGAGGTGGGCACAGCTGGAATTCCCAGGTCCCCTCCCAGCTCCCGGGGCCCTGTCCCAGTGTCCCCCCCCCCCTCCTGCCCCTCCCGCTGGGGTTTGGGGTGGGGACTCCTTATCGGCCCTTTGTCACCGCCTTTGTCACCGCCTTGTCACCGCTTTGTCACCGCCTTTGATGTCGGGGAGGGGCCGGGGGAGCAGCAACGGCCGGGGCAGAGCTCAAGGCCGGCCCTGGAGGAGGGAATTTCCTGGGAATGCCGGGCTGGGAACGCTTCCATTGCCAACGCTCCACAAAGCAAATAAACCACCCCAAAAATCACCCCCAAACCCCCAAATCAACCCCAAAAATGGGAAATTTAGGGTTGGGGTTCCTCCCAGGACTGGGATTTTAAAACCCCATCCCAACCTTTTCCATGCAGGACCTTGGGCTTCAAACCCTGGTAGATCCCAGTCCCAGGGGCTGGAATGGCTCTGGGAAAACCCAAAAACCCCCAAGGAACCCCAATTCCTCCCCATCCCTGAGCCAGGGGACCCCAAGAAGGGACAGGTTTGACTCAAAAATCCTTTCCCTGCAGGACTTTGGACTTCACATCCCAATCCCAGGGGCTGGAATGGCTCTGGGAAAACCCAAAAAGTCCCAAGGGACCCAAATTCCTCCCGAGCCCTTATCTAAAGGAGATCCAGAGGAAGCAAGTTTGACTCAAAAACCCTTTCCCTGCAGGACCTGGACCTTCAAACCCTGGTAGATCCCAGTCCCAGGGGCTGGAGTGGCTCTGGGAAAATCCAAAAAGCCCCATGGGACCCCAGTTCCTTCCCATCCCTGAGCCAGGGGACCCCAAAAAGAAACGGGATTGCCTCAAAACCCTTTCCCTGTAGGACTTTGTTCTTCAAACCCTGGTAGATCCCAATCCCAGGGGCTGGAATGGCTCCAGCACCCAAGGGACCCCAATTCCTCCCCATCCCTACCAAGGGGACCTCAAGAAGGGCCAGGTTTGGCTCATGAACCCCTTCCTTGTAGGACCTGGGTCTTCAAACCCTGGTAGATCCCAATCCCAGGGGCTGGAGTGGCTCTGGGAAAATCCAAAAAGTCCCAAGGGACCCAAATTCCTTCCCATGGAGCCAAGGGACCCCAGGAAGGGCCAGGTTTGGCTCAAACCCCGAGGATCTGCCCCTTGCCGGGTGTTCTGAGCCGTGCCCGCCCCGCAGGGTTCTGGCGCCGGTGACGAGCGATGGGGTATGATGTGACTCGGTTCCAGGGGGACGTGGACGAGGACCTGATCTGCCCCATCTGCAGCGGGGTCCTGGAGGAGCCAGTGCAGGTAGGACCCACCTGGGGATACAGTGGGTGCAGGTAGGACCCACCTGGGCACCAGGGTGGGATTGGTGGGTGCAGGTAGGACCCACCTGAGGGATTGAGTGGGTGCAGGTAGGACCCACCTGGGCACCAGGGTGGGATTGGTGGGTGCAGGTAGGACCCACCTGGGCACCAGGGTGGGATTGGTGGGTGCAGGTGGGACCCACCTGGGTACCAGGGTGGGATTGGTGGGTGCAGGTGGGACCCACCTGGTACCAGGGTGGGATTGGTGGGTGCAGGTAGGACCCACTTGGGCACCAAGGTGGGATTGGTGGGTACAGGTAGGACCCACCTGGCACCAGGGTGGGATTGGTGGGTGCAGAGGTGGCACTCAGGACTCTCTTGGACATCCAGTCCATCTTGGCCTTGACAATCTGGGAGGATCCCCCACCCCATCCCAGCAGGATCCCCCCCCCCCCCATCCCAGCAAGGTCCCCCATCCCTGCAGGATCCCCCCCCCATCCCAGCAGGATCCCCCCCCCCATCCCAGCAGGATCCCCCATCCAGCAGGATCCCCCTCCATCCCAGCAGGACCCCCTCCCATCCCAGCAGGATCCCCCCCCCATCCCAGCAGGATCCCCCCCCCCCATTCCAGCAGGATCCCCCCCATCCCAGCAGGATCCCCCCCCATCCCAGCAGGATCCCCCTCCCATCCCAGCAGGATCCCCCACCCATCCCAGCAGGATCCTCCCATCCCAGCAGGATCCCCCATCCCAGCAGTATCCCCCCATCCCGCAGGATTCCCCCCCATCCCAGCAGGATTCCCCCACCCCCATCCCAGCAGGATCCCCCCCCCCATCCCAGCAGGATCCCCCCCCATCCAGCAGGATCCCTCCCATCCCAGCAGGATCCCCCTCCCATCCCAGCAGGATCCCCTCCCCATCCCAGCAGGATCCCCCACCCCATCCCAGCAGGATCCCCCCACCCCATCCCAGCAGGATCCCCTCCCATCCAGCAGGATCCCCACCCCATCCCAGCAGGATCCCCCCCATCCCAGCAGGATCCCCCCCCATCCCAGCAGGATCCCCCCCCATCCCAGCAGGATCCCCCACCCCATCCCAGCAGGATCCCCCTCCCATCCCAGCAGGATCCCCACCCCATCCCAGCAGGATCCCCCCCCCATCCCAGCAGGATCCCACCCCCCATCCCAGCAGGATCCCCCTCCCATCCCAGCAGGATCCCCCACCCATCCCAGCAGGATCCCCCTCCCATCCAGCAGGATCCCCCTCCCATCCCAGCAGGATCCCCCACCCCATCCCAGCAGGATCCCCCTCCCATCCCAGCAGGATCCCACCCCCCATCCCAGCAGGATCCCCCTCCCAGCAGGATCCCCCCCCATCCCAGCTGGACCCCCCAGCCGTGCCCCGCCTGACGCCGGCGCCGTTCCCCGCAGGCCCCGCACTGCGAGCACGCCTTCTGCAATGCCTGCATCACGCAGTGGTTCTCGCAGCAGCAGACGTGCCCCGTGGACCGCAGCGTGGTGACGGTGGCCCACCTGCGCCCGGTGCCGCGGATCATGCGGAACATGCTCTCCAAGCTGCAGATCACCTGCGACAACGCCGTCTTCGGCTGCACGGCCGTGGTGCGCCTGGACAACCTCATGGCTCACCTCAACGACTGCGAGCACAACCCCAAGCGCCCCGTCACCTGCGAGCAGGGATGCGGGTGAGGGCGGGCACGGGGCGGGGATGGTCGTAAAATGGGCACAGGAGTGGCACAGGGATGGGCACGGGGTGGGGATGGTCATGGAACGGGCACAGGAATGGCACTGGGATGGACACGGGGTGGGGATGGTCATGGAACAGGCACAGGAATGGCTCTGGGATGGACACGGGGTGGGGATGGTCATGGAACAGGCACAGGAATGGCACTGGGATGGACACAGGGTGGGGATGGTCATGGAACAGGCACAGGAATGGCTCTGGGATGGACACGGGGTGGGGATGGTCATGGAACAGGCACAGGAATGGCTCTGGGATGGACACGGGGTGGGGATGGTCATGGAACAGGCACAGGAATGGCACTGGGATGGACACAGGGTGGGCACGGGGTGAGCACGGGGTGGGGATGGTCATGGAACAGGCACAGGAATGGTGCTGGGATGGGCACGGGGCGGGCATGGGCTGGGGATGGTCGTGGAATAGCCCTGGGATGGACACGGGGTGGGCACGGGCTGGGGATGGTCATGGAATGGGACAGGAATGGCACTGGGATGGACACAGGGTGGGGATGGTCATGGAACAGGCACAGGAATGGCACTGGGATGGACACAGGGTGGGCACGGGGTGTGAGCATGGGGTGGGGATGGTCATGGAATGGCGCTGGGATGGGTACGGGGTGGGGATGGTCAAGGAACGGGCACAGGAATGGTGCTGGGATGGGCACGGGGCGGGCACGGGGTGGGGATGGTTGTGGAACGAACACAGGAATGGTGCTGGGATGGGCACGGGCTGGGCACGGGGATAGACATGGCATGGCCATGGGTTGGGCATAGGGTGGCCATGGAATGGCCAAAGGAATGGCCTTGGGATGGACATGGGATGGGCCCTGGGATGGACACAGGATGGACACAGAGTGGGGATGGTCATGGAACGAGCACAGGAATGGCACTGGGATGGACACAGGGTGGGCACGGGGTGAGCACTGGGTGGGGATGGTCATGGAATGGCCCTGGGATGGGCACGGGGTGGGGATGGTCGTGGAACGGGCACAGGAATGGTGTTGGGATGGGCACAGGGTGGGCACGGGGCGGGCACGGGGTGGGGATGGTCAAGGAACGGGCACAGGAATGGTGCTGGGATGGGCACGGGCTGGGCACAGGGATAGACATGGCATGGCCATGGGTTGGGCATAGGGTGGCCATGGAATGGCCAAAGGAATGGCCTTGGGATAGACATGGGATGGGCCCTGGGATGGACACAGGGTGGACACAGAGTGGGGATGGTCATGGAAAGGGCACAGGAATGGTGCTGGGATGGGCACAGGGTGGGCACGGAGATGGACGTGGGATGTGGATGTGCATTGGCATGGACACAGGATGGGCATGGAATGGGCACTGGGATAGACATGGCATGGCCATTGGACAGGGTTTGGCACAGGGTGGCCATGGAATGGCCAAAGGAATGGGCACTGGGATGGTCATGGAATGGGCACTGGGATGGACACAGGATGGGCATGGAATGGGCACTGGGATGGACACAGGATGGGCATGGAATGGGCACTGGGATGGACACAGGATGGGCATGGAATGGGCACTGGGATGGACACAGGATGGCCCTAGGATGAGCACTGGGATGGACACAGGATGGGCACTGGGATGGACATGACATGGCCCTAGGATGAGCACTGGGATGGGCACTGGGATGGACATGACATTGCCCTAGGATGGGCACTGGGGTGGGCATGGAATGGGCACTGGGATGGACACAGGATGGGCGTGGCTGTGGAATGGGCACAATATGGACACTGGGATGGGCACAGGGTGGGCATAGGATAGGGATGGACACAGCATGGCTGTAGAATGGGCACAGGATGGCCGTAGGATAGGGATGGACACAGCATGGCTGTGGGATGGGCACAGAATGGCCATAGGATAGGGATGGACACAGCATGGCTGTGGGATGGGCACAGAATGGCCATAGGATAGGGATGGACACAGCATGGCTGTGGAATGGGCACAGGGTGGCCGCAGGATAGGGATGGACACAGCATGGCTGTGGGATGGGCACAGGATGGATGTAGGATAGGGATGGACACAGCATGGCTGTGGGATGGGCACAGGGTGGGCATAGGATAGGGATGGACACAGCATGGCTGTGGAATGGGCACAGGGTGGATGTAGGATAGGGATGGACACAGCATGGCTGTGGGATGGGCACAGGGTGGGCATAGGATAGGGATGGACACAGCATGGCTGTGGGATGGGCACAGGATGGATGTAGGATAGGGATGGACACAGCATGGCTGTGCGAATGGGCACAGGGTGGGCATAGGATAGGGATGGACACAGCATGGCTGTGGAATGGGCACAGGGTGGCATAGGATAGGGATGGACACAGCATGGCTGGTGAGGCGATGGGCACAGGGTGATGGCCATAGGATAGGGATGGACACAGCATGGCTGTGGGATGGGCACAGGGTGGCATAGGATAGGGATGGACACAGCATGGGATGTGGGATGGGACACAGGGTGGGCATAGGATAGGGATGGACACAGCATGGCTGTGGGATGGGCACAGGATGGCATAGGATAGGGATGGACACAGCATGGCTGGGATGGGCCAGGGGGCATAGGATAGGGATGGACACAGCATGGCTGTGGGATGGGCACAGGATGGGCATAGGATGGGATGGACACGCATGGCTGTGGATGGGCACAGGGTGGGCTAGGATAGGGATGGACACAGCAGCTGGATGGACGTGAAGGTAGGGATGGACACGCATGGAGTGGGGGCACGATGGATAGGATAGGGATGGACACAGCATGGCTGTGGAATGGGCACAGGGTGGATGTAGGATAGGATGGACACAGCATGGCTGTGGGATGGGCACAGGATGGCATAGGATAGGGATGGACACAGCATGGCTGTGGATGGGCACAGGGTGGCATAGGATAGGGATGGACACAGCATGGCTGTGGGCATGGGCACAGGGTGGGCATAGGATAGGGATGGACACAGCATGGCTGTGGGATGGGCACAGGGTGGCATAGGATAGGGATGGACACAGCATGGCTGTGGGATGGGCACAGGGTGGGCATAGGATAGGGATGGACACAGCATGGCTGTGGGATGGGCACAGGGTGGCCATAGGATAGGGATGGACACAGCACGGCTGTGGAATGGGCACAGGGTGGATGTAGGATAGGGATGGACACAGCATGGCTGTGGGATGGGCACAGGGTGGATGTAGGATAGGGATGGACACAGCATGGCTGTGGGATGGGCACAGGGTGGCCACAGGATAGGGATGGACACAGCATGGCTGTGGGATGGGCACAGGATGGCCGTAGGATAGGGATGGACACAGCATGGCTGTGGGATGGGCACAGGATGGCCATAGGATAGGGATGGACACAGCATGGCTGTGGAATGGGCACAGGATGGCCGTAGGATAGGGATGGACACAGCATGGCTGTGGATGGGCACAGGGTGGATAGGATAGGGATGGACACAGCATGGCTGTGGGATGGGCACAGGGTGGGCATAGGATAAGGATGGACACAGCATGGCTGTGGGATGGGCACAGGGTGGATGTAGGATAGAGGATGGACACAGCATGGCTGTGGGATGGGCACAGGGTGGCCACAGGATAGGGATGGACACAGCATGGCTGTGGGATGGGCACAGGATGGCCGTAGGATAGGGATGGACACAGCATGGCTGTGGGATGGGCACAGGGTGGGCACTGGGGCTGCTCTGGCATGGACACGGAATGGCCTTGTAATGGATGTGGGATGGGATGGCCATGGAACGGGCACAGGATGGCACCAGGATGGACACAGGAAGGGCCCTGGCATGGCACACCTCCAGGAGAGGTTCAGGGTGGACCTCAGCAGGAATTCCCTCCTGGAAAGAGCTGCCAGGCTTTAGAATTTCTCAGCAAGGAGCCAAGAACAAAACCCCCCATTTATTCCCCAAATCCTCCCCCAGCCTGACACTCAGAGCCCTTCCCACAACCTGGATTACCTCTGGGAGGTGTCAATGCCCCTAATTTGGAGTCTCCCCCATTTTTCCTGGCTCCTGGCAGGTTGGAGATGCCCAAGGACGAGCTGCCCAACCACAACTGCATCAAGCACCTGCGCTCGGTGGTGCAGCAGCAGCAGAGCAGGATCGCCGAGCTGGAGAAAACCTCAGCTGAGCACAAGCACCAGCTGGCAGAGCAGGTGGAAGGGCAGATTTGGGGTGTTGGGAACCGAAATCCCAAAAAAAAAAAATGGGGAGAAGTGGCTGGGGGAAGGTTTGGGCTGAGTGGGATTGGGCTGGGCAGAGCTGGGGGCTCCAGAAATCCCAAAATCCCCCCCCAAAAAAAGGCTGTAGGGAGGTGTGGGCTGGGTGTGGCTCTGTGGGATTGGGCCAGCAGCACCTGGAAGGGCAGATTTGGGGTGTTGGGAACTGAAATCCCAAAAAAAAATGGAGGGGAAGTGGCTGGGGAAAAGTTTGGATCAGTGGGATTGGGCTACTCCATGCTGGGGGCTCCAAAAATCCCAAAATCCCCCCCAAAAAAAGGCTGTGGGGAGGTCTGGGCTGGGTGTGGCTCACTAGGAGTGGGCCAGCAGCACCTGGAAGGGCAGATTTGGGGTGTTGGGAACCGAAATCCCAAAAAAAAATGGGGGAGAAGTGGTTGGGGGAAGGTTTGGATCAGTGGGATTGGGCTGGGCCATGCTGGGGGCTCCAGAAATACAAAAATCCCCCCCAAAAAAATCCAAAAATTCCCCAAAAATCAAAAAAAAAACCCCAAAAATCCCCCCAAAAAAGGCTGTGGGAAGGTGTGAGTTGAGTGTGGCTCTGTGGGATTGGGCTACTCCATGCTGGGGGATCTAGAAATCCAAAATCCCCAAAAACATCTCCAAAAAATCCCCGAAAACCTGGAAAAATTGTGCTGAGGGGAGCAATGTTTTGAGTGTGGCTCTGCAGGGGATGGTTGGGCCATGCTGGGGACTCCAGAAATCCCAAAATCCCCAAAAAAATCCCCCAACAAATCCCAAAAAAACATGAAAAAAAATGTGCTGAGGGGAGCAGTGGTTTGAGTGTGGCTCTGCAGGGCTTGGTTGGGCCATGCCGGGCACTCCAGAAATCCCAAAATTCCCCCCAAAAATCCAAAAAATCCCCCAAAAAGCCTGTGGAAGGTGTGAGTTGAGTGTGGCTCTGCAGGGCTTGGTTGGGCCATGCCGGGCACTCCAGAAATCCCAAAATTCCCCCCAAAAATCCAAAAATATCCCAAAAAACCAGCTGTGGGCTGAGTGTGGCTCTGTGGGATTGGGCTGGGCCATGCTGGGGGCTCCAGAAATCCCAAAATCCCAAAAAAAATCCCCCAAAAATCCCAAAAAACAGGAAAAACTGTGCTGAGGGGAGCAATGTTTTGATTGTGGCTCTGCAGTAATTTTCAATGTTGTAAAAGATCTGATTTATTTCAAGGATATAAGTTAAATCTGGTAGTAGTTACTATTTATTGATCTAATGAGTTTTGAGGTCTTCATTCTAAGTTTTTATTTATGTTTATATTTGTGTTTATTTGTAAGATGAAAAGGGGAAAAACGAGGGGCAGGTTTGGGTTCTTAGGCACCAAAAACGGGGAAAAAAAGGTAAATTTTTGGTGCTTGGACGCCAAAATCCTCACCAAAAAAAGGGGGAAAAAGGGATAATTCTTATTCTAAATCAAATTATTCCTGACCTTGGCAGAAGAGGGACATCCAGCTGCTCAAGGCCTACATGAGGGCGATCCGCAGCGTCAACCCCAACCTGCAGAACCTGGAGGAGACCATCGAGTACAACGAGATCCTGGAGTGAGTGCGGGGCCCGGGGCTCCAGGGAAAATTGCCATTTCTGAGGGAAATTCCGCCATTTCTGAGGGAAATTCATCCATTTCTGAGGGAAATTCCTCAATTTCTGAGGGAAATTCATCTATTTCTGAGGGAAATTCAGCCATTTTTTGAGGGAAATTCGTCAATTTCTGAGGGAAATTTGTAGTTTTTTGAGGGAAATCTGTCATTTTTTGAGGGAAATCTGTCATTTTTTGAGGGAAATTTGTTGTCTTTTGAGGGAAATTCCTTAATTTTTGAGGGAAATTCATCATTTTTTGAAAGAATTTTGTAGCTTTTGGGGTGAAATGAGTTGTTTTTTGAAGGAAATTCATCCGTTTTTGAGGGAAATTTGTCATTTTTTGAGAGAAATTTGTCGTTTTTTTGAGGGAAATTTGTCAGGTTTTAAGGGAAATTCGTCGATTTTTGAGGAACATTCATTGTTTTTTGAGGGAAATATGCTGATTTTTGAGGGAAATTTGATTATTTTTTGAGGGAAATTCTTCCATTTTTGAGGGAAATTATAATATTTTTGAGGGAAATTCTTTAATTTTTGAGGGAAAATCATCGTTTTTTGAGGGAAATTTGTAGGTTTCAGAGAGGAATTCCTAATTTTTTGAGGGAAATTCATCCGTTTTTGAGAGAAATTCGTCAATTTTTGAGGGAAATTTGTCATTTTTGAGGGAAATTAATCCATTTTTGAGGGAAATTTGTAGTTTTTTGAGGGAAATTTGTTGTCTTTTGAGGGAAATTCCCTGATTTTTGAGGGAAATTCATCATTTTTTGAAAGAATTTTGTAGCTTTTGGGGGGAAATTCATCGTTTTTTGAAGGAAATTCATCCGTTTTTGAGGGAAATTTGTCATTTTTTGAGAGAAATTTGTCGTTTTTTGAGGGAAATTTGTCAGGTTTTAAGGGAAATTCGTCGATTTTTGAGGAACATTCATTGTTTTTTGAGGGAAATTTGTTGATTTTTGAGGGAAATTTGTTGATTTTTTGAGGGACATTCTTCCATTTTTGAGGGAAATTATAATATTTTTGAGGGAAATTCTTTAATTTTTGAGGGAAAATCATCGTTTTTTGAGGGAAATTTGTAGGTTTCAGAGAGAAATTCCTAATTTTTTGAGGGAAATTTGTCAGTTTTTGAGGGAAATGCATCGATTTTTGAGGGAAATTTGTGATTTTGAAGGGGAAATTAATCCATTTTTGATGGGATGATTTTTTGAGGGAAATTTTATTTTTAGGAATTCCCATTTTGAGGGAAAAATTTGTGGGGAAATCATCCATTTTTGAGGGAAATTGTAGGTTTTCGAGGGAATTCGCTGTTTTTAGGGAAATTCATCATTTTTTGAAAGAATTTGTAGCTTTGGGGGGGAAATTCATCGTTTTTTGAAGGGAAATTCATCCGTTTTTGATGGGAAATTAGGGAAATTCATCGATTTTTAAAGGAAATTTGTCATTTTTTGAGGGAAATTTGTCATTTTTTGAGGGAAATTAGTTGTTTTTTGAAGGAAATTTGATTATTTTTAAGGGAAATTTGTGGCTTTTTGAGGGAAATTCTTCCATTTTTGAGGGAAATTCTGTTATTTTTGAGAGAAATTTATAGGTTTTGGTGGGGAATTTGTAATTTTTGGAGGGAAATTAGTTGTTTTTTGAAGGAAATTCGTTGATTTTTGAGGGAAATTCCGTGATCCCACCCCATCCCTGACCCCTCTGAGTGTCCTGAGCTGGCTGAACCCCCACAAATCCACCCCAAATCCCCCTCCCTGACCCCTGTGTGCCCCCTAGGTGGGTGAATCCCCCCAATCCCACCCCAATCCCCCCTCCCTGACCCCTGTACCCCTCCCCAGGTGGGTGAACCCCCCCAAACCCCCATCACTGACCTTGTTATCCTCCCCAGGGGTGGGGTGAACCCCCCAATCACCCCCTCCCTGACCCATTGTGACCCCCCCAGGTGTGGTGAACCCCCCAATCCCCCATCCCTGACCTGTATCCCTCCCAAGGTGGGTAAATATCCCTCAATCACAATCCACCCCAATCCCCCCTCCCTGACCCCGTTATCCCCCCCACCAGGTGGGGTGAACCCCACCCACCAACCCCCATCCTGACCCCTCTGTGCCCCCCCCAGGTGTTGTGAACACCCCCAATCCCCCATCCCTGACCGTTATCCCCCCCAGGTGGGTGGTGTGTGGGGAAACCCCCCCAAACCCTCCTCCCTGACCACTGTTACCCACCCCCAGGTGGGTGAACCCCCACAATCCCACCCAATCCCCCTCCCTGACCCTGTATCCCCCCCAGGTGGGTGAAACCCCCCAATCCCCCCCTGACCCCGTGAACCCCTCCCCAGGTGTGTGAACCCCCAATCCCCATCCCTGACCCGCTATGCGTGGGCTCCAGCTGGCGAAATCCACAATCCACACCCAAACCCCCTCCCTGACCCCTCTGGCCCCCCCAGTGTGGGTGATGACCCCCCCAATCCCCTCCCTGACCCCTATGTGCCCCCCCAGGTGGGTGAATCTCCCCATCCCAATACTCCACCCCAATCCCCCCTCCCTGACCCCTGGTACCCACCCCAGGGTGGGTGAAACCCCCACAATCCCACCCCAATCCCCCCCTCCCCGCATTCCCTGACCCCGTTATTCCCCCCCCAGTGGGTGGAACCCCCACAAAAAAATCCCACCCCATCCCCCCTCCCTGACCTGTATCCCCCCCCCAGGGGGTGAACCCCCACAATCCCACCCAATCCCCCCTCCCTGACCCCGTTATCCCCCCCAGGTGGGTGGAACCCCCCCATCACCCCTCCTGACCCTTACCCCCAAGGTGGGTGAACCCCCACCAATCCCCCATCCCTATGACCCCTCGGTGCCCCCCCAGGTGGGGGAACCACCCCCAACCCCCCTCAGACCCCCTGTACCCTAACCAGGTGGGGGAACCCCACAACCCACCCCAATCCCCCCACCATGACCCTTGTTATTCCCTCACAACGGGGGGAACCCCCCCACTCCCTCCTCCCTGAGCCCTTGAACCCCCCAGGTGGGTGAATCCCCCAACACCCCTCCCTGACCCCTGTGACCCGCACCTAGGTGGAGTTGAATCTCCCCAAAATCCCACCCGCCAAACACCCCTCCCGGACCCCTGTACCCCACCCCCCAGCGTGGGTGAACACCCACCACAATCCCACCAATCCCCCCTCCCTGACCCAGGTTAGCCCCGCCCCAGGTGGGTGAACCCCCAATCACCCCCTCCCTGAACCTCTGTGGGCCCCCAGGTGGTGTGAACCCCCCCAAATCCCCCATCCCTGACCTGTATCCCTCCCCAGGTGGGTGAAACTCCCCATCCACAATCCACCCCAATCCCCCTCCAGACCCCGTTATCCCCCACCAGGTGGGGTGAACCCCCCCCCAATCCCCCATCCCTGACCCCTCTGTGGCCCCCCCCAGGTGTGTGAAACACCCCCAATCCCCCAGCCCTGACCTGTATCCCCCCCCAGGTGTGTGGTGGAAACCCCCCCAATACCCATGCCTCCCTGACCCTGTACCCACCCCCAGGTGGGTGAACCCCCAACCAATCCCCCCCCTGACCCTGTTATCCCCCCAGGTGGGTGATGAAATCACCCCAATCCCCCCTCCCTGACCCCTGTCTGCCCCCAGGTGTGTGGAACCCCCCAATCCCACCTCCCCTGACCCTGTTATCCCTCCCCAGGTGGGTAAACTCCTCCACAATCCCACCCCAATCCCCTCCCTAACCCCTCGGCCCTCCCAGGTGGGTGAACCCCCACAATCCCCCCCATGAACCCCTATGCCCCCCCAGGTGGGTGCACCCACAATACCCACCCAATCCCCTCCCATGACCCCTGTACCCCCCCCAGGTGGGTGAACTCCCTGCAGCCGGCGCGGGTGACGCGCTGGGGCGGCATGATCTCCACGCCGGACGCGGTGCTGCAGGCGGTGATCAAGCGCTCGCTGGTGGAGAGCGGCTGCCCGGCCTCCATCACCAACGAGCTGATCGAGAACGCCCACGAGCGCAACTGGCCCCAGGGGCTGGCCACGCTGGAGACGCGGCAGATGAACCGGCGCTACTACGAGAACTACGTGGCCAAACGCATCCCCGGCAAGCAGGCCGTGGTGGTGATGGCCTGCGAGAACCAGCACATGGGAGAGGACATGGTGCTGGAGCCGGGGCTCGTCATGATCTTCGCTCACGGAGTGGAGGAGATCTGAGAGGAACGAAACCTCGGGGTGGTTGGGGGGTTGGGGTTGTGAGTTTTTGGTCGTGGAGATCTGAAAAAAATCCAGCCTGGGACAGCAGGGGTTTTCTGGAGTTGGGTTTCTTACTCATGGAGTGGAAGAGATCCAAAAATAATCCAGCCTGGGACAGCAGGGGTTTCCTGCAGTTGGATTTTTTGGTCATGGAGTGGATCCAACCTGGGACAGCAGGGGTTTCCTGCAGTTGGGTTTTTTTGTTCATGGAGTGGATCCAACCTGGGACAGCAGGGGTTTCCTGCAGTTGGGTTTTTTGCTCATGGAGTGGAGAAGATCTGAGTGAAACAAAACCTCGGGGTGGTTGGGGGGTTTGGGTTGTGAGTTTTTGGTCGTGGAGATCTGAAAAAAAATCCATGGTTCCATCACCTCAGGACAGTGGGGGTTTCCTGGATTTGGGGTTTTGTTCATGGAGTGGATCCGACCTGGGACAGCAGGGGTTTCCTAGACTTGGATTTTTCAGTCATGCCATGGAGGAGATCTGAGAGAAACACACCTCGGGATGGCAGGGGGGTTGGGGTTGTGATTTTTGGTCATGGAGGAGATCCAAAAGTAATCCAGCCTGGGACAGAAGGGGTTTTCTGGACTTGGGTTTCTTGCTCATGGAGTGGAAGAGATCTAAAAATAATCCAACCTGGGACAGCAGGGGTTTCCTGGAGTTGGGTTTTTTGCTCATGGAGTGGAGGAGATCTGAGTGAAACGCACCTCGGGATGGCAGGGGGTTGGGGTTGCGGTTTTTGGTCATGGAGATCTGAAAAAAATCCAGCCTGGGACAGCAGGGGTTTCCTGGAGTTGGGTTTTTTGGTCATGGAGTGGATCCAACCTGGGACAGCAGAGGTTTCTTGGAGTTTGGTTTCTTGCTCATGGAGTGGAGATATGAAAGAAACACACCTCGGGATGGCAGGGGGATGGGGGTTGTGATTTTTTGGTCATGGAGGAGATCCAAAAATAATCCATGGTTCCACCACCTTGGGACAGTGGGGGTTTCCTGGATTTGGGGTTTTGTTCATGGAGTGGATCCGACCTGGGACAGCAGGGGTTTCCTAGACTTGGATTTTTCAGTCATGCCATGGAGGAGATCTGAGAGAAACACACCTCGGGATGGCAGGGGGGTTGGGGTTGTGATTTTTGGTCGTGGAGGAGATCCAAAAATAATCCAGCTTGGGACAGAAAGGGGTTTCCTGGACTTGGGTTTTTTGCTCATGGAATGGAGGAGATCTGAAAAAATCCAACTCCGGGTTGGTGGGGGTTTCCTGGACTTGGATTTTTGGGGTTGTGACTTTTGGTTATGCAGGACGTCCAAAAATAATCCAACCTGGGACAGCAGGGGTTTCCTGGAGTTGGGATATTTGGGGTTGTGATTTTTGCTCGTGGAGGAGATGTGAAAAAAATCCAACTCTGGGTGGCAGAGGTTTCCTGGACTTTGAGGGTTTGTGATTTTCACTCAGAGCAGATCTGAAAAAATCCAGCTCCAGGATGGCAGGGGTTTCCTGGAGTTGGGATTTTGGGGTTGGGATTTTTTGCTCATGGTGTGGAAATCTGAGAAAAATCCACCTCAGGATGGTGGGGGTGTCCTGGATTTGGGATTTTGGGGTTGTGATTTTTACTCATGGCATGGAGATCCAAAAATAATCCAACTCTGGGGTGGTGGGACTCTTCCTGGAGTTGGGTTTTTGGGATTGTGATTTTTGCTCATGGTGTGGAGGAGATGTGAAAAAAATCCAACTCTGGGTGGCAGAGGTTTCTTGGACTTTGAGGGTTTGTGATTTTCACTCAGAGCAGATCTGAAAAAATCCAGCTCCAGGATGGCGGGGGTTTCCTGGATTTGGGATTTTTGGGGTTGGGATTTTCCAGTCATGGCATGAAGATCTGAGAAAAATCCACCTCAGGATGGTGGGGGTGTCCTGGATTTGGGATTTTTTGGGGTTGTGATTTTTACTCATGGCATGGAGATCCAAAAATAATCCAACTCTGGGGTGGTGGGACTCTTCCTGGAGTTGGGTTTTTGGGATTGTGATTTTTGCTCATGGTGTGGAGGAGATCTGAAAACAATCACTGGTTCCACCACCTCGGGATGGTGGGGGTGTCCTGGACTTGGATTTTTAGGGTTTGTGATTTTCCCTCATAGCATGAAAATCTGGAGATCTGACCAAAAACCCTCCTCAGGACAGCAGGGCTTTCCTGGACTGGCATTTTTGGGGTTCCAAACAGAGGGGGGCTGGGGGCTCCCCGCCCTGCCAGACCCCTCGGGGGTCCCCCAACCCCCAGCAAGCTCCATCTCCTCACCCCCTCTGCATTCCCACCTGGCCTGGTGTCCCCTGATGGCACTGCCAGTGTCACCAACCCTGCAGTGAGGGGTCCTTGGCCTTGGGGACCCTCCTGTCCCCTCTCTTCGTGCATGCCCCGTTCCCTGGAGCGTCTCCCACCTCCTCCCAGTCCGTGTTTGGCTCTGCTTTCTCCACTCTTGGTGTTATTTTTCCAGACACTCATGATTGTGGTTCTGTATTTTTATTTTTATTTCTTTTTGTACTTCAATTTTTTTTTTTTTTAACCTTTTCTTATTTTTACTCTCCCTTTTTATTTGATTTTTCCAAGTAACCCTGGGCAGGCACCTCTGGCCTGGGTCCGTGGGACTCATTGGGAATTTAATTTAATTTATTTGCATTTATTTTGTTGGTTTGTTTTTTTTTTAACCATTGTTTCTCCTCCGGTGTCAGTCCCAGCAGATCCGGTGGGAGGCAGGGATTGAAGTGATCAATAAACAGAATTCTGGTTGCTTTATCCCCATTTTTATCCCCATTTTGGGGGCCTCCTCCTGCACCCCAAAACCCTCCCTGTGTCAGGGGGCTCAGTCTTGGGGTAAAAATGGGTGGGTTTGGGATCCTGGGGATGAATAAATGTCACTGCTGGGAGGGAACGGGGGTGGCTGAGGGTCCTGGGGGGTTCCCCCTGCCCTGAAGCCCCCCAAATGTGCTCCCCAAAAAGGATGAACCTGTCCCCCTTGTGCCCACCCCAAAAGGAGACTGGAGCAGAGTGGGGTTCCCTCTTCTGCCCTTAAAGAGATCAGAGAGTAGAGGGGGGTCCCCACTGTCCCCACCCCAAAAAGAGCTGGGACTTGGGGGGTCCCCACCCCAAAAGAGCTGGGACTGGGATTGGGGGGGGTCCCCACCCCAAAAAGAGCTGGGACTGGGACTGGGGTAAAAGAGCCAGGACCAGAGAGGGGTCCCTGCTGTTCCCACCCCTAAAGGAGCCGGGATTGGGGGGGGGGGGGGTCCCCATTATTCCCAACCCTAAAAGAGCCGGTACCGGGGCTTGGGGACTCACCGATCCTCCCGCCGTTAAAGGAGCCGGTACCGGAGGCAGAGCACGTGGTTTGCCCGCTGCTGCCGCCGTTAGGAGCCGGTAACCGAGCGAGGATCCCCCGTTAGAAGAGCCAGGACCTGTCGGGAGGTCTCCGTTGTTCCCGCCGTTAAAGGAGCCGCTACCGGCGGGTGGGAGGCTCCGTGATGCCCCCACCGTTAAAAGAGCCGGTACCGGAGGTGAGGCTGTGTCTTCCCCACTGTTCCCGCCGTTAAAGGAGCCGGTACCGGAGGTGGGACTGTGTCTTCCCCATTGTTCCCGCCGTTAAAAGAGCCGGTACCGGAGGTCGCACCGTGTCCTCGCCGTTACCGGCGGAGCTCCCGCGTCCGTCCCCCACCAGCAAAAAGGAGCAGGGCGTCACGGACAGGATTCGAACCTGTGCGGGGAAACCCCATTGGATTTCGAGTCCAACGCCTTAACCACTCGGCCACCGTGACTCTCGCACCTCCCTTCCCCGTACTCTGTACACACCCGGCTCCGCCGCCGCTCCGGGCCCCGCCCGGTACTCGGTGCCCGGTTTGGTGCTTAATGCCCGGTGCTCGGTGTCGGTGCCCGGTTTGGTGCTCAATGCCTGCTGCTCGGTGCCGGTGCCCGGTTTGGTGCTCAATGCCTGCTGCTCGGTGCCCGGTCCTCAATGCCCGCTTTGGTGCTCAGTGTCCGGTTCCCGGCTTGGTGATCAGTGCCTGGCGCCCGGGGCTCGGTGCCCGACTTGGTGCTCGTTGTCTGATGCCCGGCCTGGTGCTCAGTGCCCGGTGCTCGGTGCCGTTCCGGTGCTCTCTCCGGTGCTCATCCCTTTCCACCTCCTCCATCCCCCGTCCCGAGCTGCTCCAAGCCCGTCCAACCCGGCCTGGAACACCTCCAGAGATGGGGCAGCCACGGCTGCTCTGGGAAATGCATTCCCCACCCTCCCAGGGAGGAATTTCCTCCCAATATCCCGTCTAAACCCAATCTCCTGAGATTTGAACCCATTTCTCCTTGTCGTGCCTCTCTTGTCGCACTTGCGGGCCGGGAACGGCGCCCGGGGACAGCAGGGCCAACAACGGGCGGTGGAGCGGGGACTCGGGGCCCGGAACAGCGCTCGGGGCCGGGAACAGCGCCCGGGGAACAGCGGGGTCGGCGGGAACGGCGGGAGCGGGACCAGCAGGAGGCGGTGGCGGGCGCGGCGGGACCGGCGACGGGCGCTATAACGGTGGCGGCGGGGCCGGGAACAACGATCGGGGTCGTGAACAACGATCGGGGGCGGCGGTGCGGGAGGCGGAACATGGACCGGGACCGGTAACACCGGGCGGGAGCGGGAACAGCCACCGGCACCGGCAACAACAACGGGCGGGAGAGGCTGGATGGCGGCCAGGGTGCGGGAGCGGGCCACCGCCAGGGGCGGAAGCGGATGGCGGACGGGAGGGGGCGAGGAGGGCCGTGCGGGACCGGGTGAGGGACCCCAAGGGGGGCGGCGGGCGGGCTGGAACCCGACCGGGGCCGGTGCGAGCGGCGGGGACAGCGGGGAAAGAAAGCGACCGGGAGCGGGGACAGCGAGCGGCGGCGGCGGCGGCAGTGGCGGCGCGGGGCCGGCAGGGGGCGGCAGTGGCGGGCGGAGGCGGCGGCGCGGCCCGGCCCGCTCAAGATGGCGGTGCGGAAGAAGGACGGCGGCCCCAACGTCAAGTACTACGAGGCCTCGGACACCGTCAGCCAGTTCGACAACGTGCGGCTCTGGCTCGGCAAGAACTACAAGAAGGTAGGTCCGCGGAACAGCGGCGCCGCCGCCCGCCCGCCGCCCCGCCGGGCCCGGCCTGTCACGGCGCCGCCGCCGCCGCCATCGCGCCCCCCCCTCCCCTCAGCGGCCGCGGCGGCCGCGCTGAGCCCCCGGCCCCGCAGTACATCCAGGCCGAGCCCCCCACCAACAAATCGCTGTCGAGCCTGGTGGTGCAGCTGCTGCAGTTCCAGGAGGAGGTGTTCGGCAAGCACGTCAGCAACGCGCCCCTCACCAAGCTGCCGGTGAGAGCCGCGGGGGGACACGGGGGGACACGGGGACACCGCGGCCGGGGCCCCTCGGGGCGTGTGGGGGACACGCGGGGAGCCGGGGACAAGGCTCTGAGCAGGGGATGTGGGGATGGACCCGCGTGGCCCCGGGGTGAAGTGGGGGAGAGCCCCCAAGAACGGGGGACAAAGCCCAGTTTGGGGAGAGCACCCCAAAGGTGTGGGGACAGGACCCAACAGGGCTGGGGACATGGCCCTGGGGGCAGGGACAAGGCTCAGAGAGGGGACAGTGACCCCGAGGTGAGAGGATGGACATTTGTGACTCTGGGGTGAGCTGGGTGAGAGCCCCCAAGAACGGGGGACAAAGCCCAGGTTGAAGAGAGCATCTCAGAGATGTGGGGACAGGACCCAACAGGGCTGGGGACATGGCCCTGGTGGGCAGGGACAAGGCTCAGAGCAGGGGACATGGCCCTGGTGGGCAGGGACAAGGCTCAGAGCAGGAATGGTGTCCCCAAGGTGCAGGGATGGCCCTGGGATGGGGTCCTGGAGGGACTCAGGGAGGAGCCCCAAAGAAGAGGGGACAAAGCCCAGATTGGGGACAGCACCCCAATATCCAGGGAAGGCATCCCAGGACTTAGGATGTCCCCTCAATTCCCAGGGATTTGGGGACATGGCCCTGATGAGCAGGGACAGTGCCCTCAAGGCCTGGGGACAGCACCCCAGTACCCAGGGACAGAGCCCCAGGGATTTGGGGACATGGCCCTGATGAGCAGGGACAGTGCCCTCAAGGCCTGGGGACAGCACCCCAGTACCCAGGGACAGAGCCCCAGGGATTTGGGGACATGGCTCTGAGAGCAGGGCCAGTGCCCTCAAGGCCTGGGGACAGACCCCCATGACCCTGGGACAAGGCCACAGTGACCCATGGGCAGCACCCCAAAAACCTGGGGACAGAGCTCAGTGGGAACGAGGCCCCAGAGCCCCCAAAAAAGGCCCCAAAGGACAGGGGACAAGGTCCTGAGTGGGGACAACACCCAGGGACAAGGTCCCAGTGAGGTGGGGACAGCATCCCAAAAATGCAAGAGCAGCTCCCCAAAAAATGCAGCAGAGCCCCAATGAAAAGGGGACAAGGACAGTGAGGACCAGGGACGAGGTCCTGAGCGAGGACAGTGCCCCAGAGACAGGGTGACAGCCCTGGGGACACATCCCCAGTGTCCCCAAAGACCTGGGGACAAAGCTCTGAGTAGGGACAGCACCCCAGTACCTGGGGACAGCCCTGGGGACAACCCTGGGCAGGGACAGCACCCAAAGCCTCAGGGACGTGGCCCTGGTGACACCGTTCAGCGTTCGGGTGGCTCGGGGACAGCAGCTGACCATGGACAGCAGCCAGTGACAGTGTCCTGGTCAGGGACATGGCCTGGAGTGCTGGGGACAGTGCCGGGGACCCTGGGACACTGTCCTGCTGGGAACTGTCCCCAAGGACCAGGAGACAATGTCCCCACACAGGGACAGAGCCCAGCAGGGACAGCGCCCTGCCAGGAGCAGTGTCCCAAAAGGGGACACCTCAAATCTGGGATGGGGCCTCAGCCAGGGGACACTGCCCCAAGGACCTCAGGACAACCCCCAGAGGACCTGGGGACAAGGTCCCCCACACAGAGACAGAGCCCAGCAGGGACAGAATCCCGAGGGGACACTGCCCCAAGGACCCCAGGACAGCCCCCAAGGACCTGGGGACTGTCCCCACTCAGGGACAGAATCCCAAGGAGCAGGGGACACTGCCCCAAGGACCCCAGGACAGCCCCAAAAGGACCTGGGGACAGTGTCCCACACAGGGACAGGTCCCCAACTGGGGACAGTGCTACAACACTGCAGGGACCCCATTCCCGCTTGGGGACAGAGCCCCAAGGAGGTGGCACCTGGGAGAGGGGATGGGACCCTGACAGGGGGGTGGCATCCAGAGATGGGAATGACAGCCTGGCAAGGGGGTGACACCCACGGCTGGGGATGGGGGACCCTGACAAGGGGGTGGCACCTCATGGTGGGATGGCACCCAGACATGGGGATGGCACCCAGACATAGGGATGGCACCCTAGGGAGGGGATGGCACCCCGTGAGAGGGTGACACCCAGACATGGGGATGTCATCCAGACATGAGAATGGCACCCAGACATGGGAGTGTCACTCAGAGGTAGGGATGTCACCTAAATATAGGGATGGCACCCCAACAAAGACATGAGGATGTCACTCAGAGGGGGGATGTCACCTAAACATGGAGATGCCACCCCAGCAAGGGGATGGCACCCAGACATGGGGATGGCACCTAAACATGGGGATGTCACCTAGGCATGGGGATGTCACCTAGGCATGGGGGTGTCACCCAGGCATGGGGATGTCACCCAGGCATGGGGATGGCACCCAGACAAGGGGATGGCACCCAGACAAGGGGATGTCACCTAAACATGGGGATGGCACCCAGACAAGGGGATGGCACTTAGGCATGGGGTTGTCACCAAAATATGGGGATGTCACCCCAACAAGGGGATGTCACCCCGAGGAGGACATGTCCCCTCAGCAGGGCGCTGTCCCTGTCCCCCTGACCCCTGTCCCGTTGCAGATCAAATGCTTCCTGGATTTCAAGGCGGGGGGAGCCCTGTGCCACATCCTGGCAGCCGCCTATAAATTCAAGAGCGACCAAGGATGGTGAGCACCCACCTGCACCCGTCGGGCTGGGGGTCCTGGGGGGGTCCCTGGGTGGGGGGACAGGGGTGGGGGGACAGGGGTGGGGGTCCCCTCCAGGGGAGGATGCCCGGGGTGGGGCGGTTGCGGGGCCGTCACCTCCAGAGCAGACGGGCGCTGGGACGTGTCCCCCTCTGTCACTGTGGACCCTGATGGGGTCCAGACACGTGTCCCACTCCCCCCCCCCCATCCCCAAATTCCCCAAATTCCCCAAATTTGGGGTGCTGACGAGGAGACCTGAGCTGTGGCTTTCATGAGAGTCGCTCTTTTCTTCCAATAAGGCGGCGTTTCGATTTCCAGAATCCCTCGCGCATGGACCGCAACGTGGAGATGTTCATGACCATCGAGAAATCCCTGGTGCAGGTACGAGCCCCCCACCCTCACCCTCACCCCGGGACCCCCCCCCACCGTGTCCTCCCCCTCCTCAATTCACAGCTCTGCTCCTCCCCTCCCTCCCCAGAACAACTGCCTGGCTCGGCCCAACATCTTCCTGCACCAGGAGATCGAGCCCAAACTGCTGGGGAAGCTCAAGGACATCGTCAAGAGGCACCAGGTGGGTGGCAGTGCCAGGGTGGGGGGCACGGTGGTGGTGGGTGGGTGGGGGGCTCATGCCACTATTTAACCCTGGGTTCATCCCCTGCATGTCACAGGGCACGGTGACTGAGGACAAGAGCAACGCGTCCCACATAGTCTGCCCCGTGCCTGGGAACCTGGAGGAAGGTGGGTGTGGGAGGGGGGCTTGGGGGGGTTTGGGGGGTCAAAGGGGTGCAGAGGAAGATGGGTGCAGGAGGGGGGCTTGGGGGGTCACAGGGGGGTCACAGGGGGCTCTGGGGGGTGCAGAGGAAGGTGGGTGCAGGAGGGGGGTTTGGGGGGTCACAGGGGGGGTCACAGGGGGCTCTGAGGGGGCAGAGGAAGATGGGTGCAGGAGGGGGGTTTGGGGGGTCACAGGGGGCTCTGAGGGGGCAGAGGAAGATGGGTGCAGGAGTGGGGTTTGAGGGGTCATGAGGTGCTCTGGGGGGTCACAGGGGTCTCTGGGGGGTGCAGAGGAGGTGGGTGCAGGAGGGGGGTTTGGGGGGTCACAGGGGGCTCTGAGGGGGCAGAGGAAGATGGGTGCAGGAGTGGGGTTTGAGGGGTCACAGGGGGCTCTGGGGGGGTCACAGGGGGCTCTGAGGGGGCAGAGGAAGATGAGTGCAGGAGGGGAGTTTGGGGGGTCCCGGGGGGCTCTGGGGTGTGCAGGAGGAGGTTTTTGGGGGTCACAGGGGGCTGGAGGATCCCCAGGATCCCTGCTCAGCCCGGCCTGTCCGTGTGTCCCACAGAGGAGTGGGTCCGGCCCGTCATGAAGCGTGACAAGCAGGTGCTGCTGCACTGGGGGTACTACCCCGACAGGTGAGGGGGGGATGAAGATTTCGGGGACCCCCTCTGTCCCCCCCAAATGGCTGTGGGTGCCACGCTGACCCTATCACCCCCTTCCCCCAGCTATGACACCTGGATCCCGGCCAGCGAGATCGAGGCGTCCGTGGAGGATCCGCCGACACCGGAGAAGCCCCGGAAGGTACCGGGGGACCCCCAGGTTTGGGGGGCAGCTGGAGCCCCCCTCCCTGGCCTGACCCAGCCACTCCCCTGGCCGGCAGGTCCATGCCAAGTGGATCCTGGACACGGACACCTTCAACGAGTGGATGAACGAGGAGGATTACGAGGTGACCGACGAGAAGAGCCCCGTCACCCGCAGGAAGAAGATCTCGGCCAAGACACTGACAGACGAGGTCAGAGCCAGCTCAGAGCCCCCTCGGGGAGGGGTCCTGAGGGTCTCAACCTGCTCAGCTGGACCCCCACGGTGCCCCCCAGGTGAACAGCCCCGACTCGGACCGGCGGGACAAGAAGGGGGGCAACTACAAGAAGAGGAAGCGCTCGCCCTCTCCCTCGCCCACCCCCGAGGCCAAGAAGAAGAATGCGAAGAAGGGGTGAGCTGGGGGGGTCTGGGGGGTCTGGGGGTGGGGGAGTTCAGCCCTGGGGTCAGTGGTGATGGGGGTCTCTCCCTTGGCAGACCCTCCACCCCCTATAACAAATCCAAGCGCGGGCACCGCGAGGAGGAGCAGGAGGACCTGACCAAGGACATGGACGAGCCCTCGCCCGTCCCCAACGTGGAGGAGGTGACCCTGCCCAAAACAGGTCAGTGGGGGGGGCAATGGGGGGCAGCACCAGTGAGGGAGGGGTCCCCAGGGTGCTCAGCACCACTTTCTCCCCACAGTCAACACCAAGAAGGACTCGGAGTCGGCGCCAGTCAAGGGGGGCACCATGACAGACCTGGGTGAGTCTGAGGAGCCACAGCAGAGCCCTGGCACCCCTGGCCTGGCAGTGCCCAAACCCACCCCTGTCCTCCCTTCCAGATGAGCAGGAAGATGAGAGCATGGAGACAGCTGGCAAGGTGAGCCCAGGGAAGGTGGTGTTGATGATCACCTGGTTCTCTCTCATTCCTTGTCCCTCTTTTGGGTACAAAACCGCTCTTTTCTGGCCTTCCCCTCACCCCTGGGGCTCCAGCCCGGGCCCTTGGTCTCACCCTGCTGTGGGTGAGGATGATGAAGGGCGCTCAAGGGGTTCCCTTTGCCCATGGGGTGCTGCTCTGTGGGGCAGGACGAGGAGGAGAACGGCACCGGCAGCAAAGGGGAGCAGGCCAAGAACCCCGACCTGCACGAGGACAACGTGACAGAGCAGACCCACCACATCATCATCCCCAGCTACGCTGCCTGGTTCGACTACAACAGGTACAGCCAGCGCTGCTGAGGGCTCCCGAGCCGCCCTTCATCACCTGAGGATGAGGAGGCTGCTCCCAGAGCCCTCCCCGAGCCTCTCCTCCCGCAGCGTCCACGCCATCGAGCGCCGCGCCCTGCCCGAGTTCTTCAACGGCAAAAACAAATCCAAGACCCCCGAAATGTGAGGCCAAACCCCCCTGTCCGTGCCTGCCCGCAGCCCCCCGGGGCCGTGCCCGGTGCTGAGCCCCCCGTGCCCCCCACAGATACCTGGCCTACCGGAACTTCATGATCGACACGTACCGGCTGAACCCGCAGGAGTACCTGACCTCGACGGCCTGCCGGCGCAACCTGGCCGGGGACGTCTGTGCCATCATGCGGTGGGTCCGGCTGGGGGCTGGGCTGGCACCCCCTGGTGCTGCCAGGGGTCTGGTGAACCTGGTGTTTGGGGGTTGGTGTGGCACCCACAGGCTGGCAGGGGTCTGGTGCTGGTCAATGTGGCACCTCTGTGCTGGTGGAGGGTCACCGTGGCACCCTGGTGCTGCCAGGGGTCTGATGAACCTGGTGTTTGGTGGGTTGGTGTGGCACCCACAGGCTGGCAGGGCTCTGGTGCTTTGGGTGTTTGGGGGTTGGTGTGGCACCCACAGGCTGGCAGGGGTCTGGTGCTGGTCAGTGTGGCACCTCTGTGCTGGTGGAGGGTCACTGTGGCACCCTGGTGCTGCCAGGGGTCTGGTGCTTTGGGTGTTTGGGGTTGGTTTGATACCCACAGGCTGGCAGGGGTCTGGTGATTGTGGGGCTGGAGGTCAGCGTGGCACCTCAGTGCTGGTAGAAGGTCACCATGGCACCCTGGTGCTGCCAGGGGTGTGGTGAACCTGGTGTTTGGGGGTTGGTGTGGCACCCACAGGCTGGCAGAGGTCCGGTGCCGGTAGGGTTGGGGGTCAGTGTGGCACCCCTGGGTTGGCAGGGGGTCAGTGTGGCACACTGCTGAGTGGTCAGTGTGGCACCCTGGAGGTGGCAGGGGGTCAGCGTGGCACCCCTGGGTTGGCAGGGGGTCAGCTTGGCACACTGCTGAGTGGTCAGTGTGGCACCCTGGAGGTGGCAAAGGGTCAGTGTGGCACCTCTGTGCTGGTGGAGGGTCAGTGTGGCACCCCTGGGTTGGCAGGGGGTCAGTGTGGCACACTGCTGAGTGGTCAGTGTGGCACCCTGGAGGTGGCAGGGGGTCAGCCTGGCACACTGCTGGAGGGTCAGTGTGGCACCCTGGTGCTGGTGGAGGGTCAGTGTGGCACCTCTGTGCTGGTGGAGGGTCAGTGTGGCACCCCTGGGTTGGCAGGGGGTCAGCTTGGCACGCTGCTGAGTGGTCAGTGTGGCACCCTGGAGGTGGCAGGGGGTCAGCCTGGCACACTGCTGGAGGGTCAGTGTGGCACCTCTGTGCTGGTGGAGGGTCAGTGTGGCACCCCTGGGTTGGCAGGGGGTCAGTGTGGCACACTGCTGAGTGGTCAGTGTGGCACCCTGGAGGTGGCAGGGGGTCAGTGTGGCACCCCTGGGTTGGCAGGGGGTCAGTGTGGCACACTGCTGAGTGGTCAGTGTGGCACCCTGGAGGTGGCAGGGGGTCAGCGTGGCACCCCTGGGTTGGCAGGGGGTCAGTGTGGCACACTGCTGAGTGGTCAGTGTGGCAGCCTGGTGCTGGCAAAGGGTGAGTGTGGCACCCTGGAGGTGGCAGGGGGTCAGTGTGGCACCCCAGGCGTGGCAGGGATCCAGTGCCACTGGGTTTGGCACCATGGGCCTGGCAGGAATCCAGTGCCAGTGGTGTTGGGGGGTGCACACCAAAGGTGTGGCACCCTGGCACTGTCCAGTGCCGTGGGACAGGGTGGCCAGTTGTCACCCTGGCACAGGTGGCTGTGCAGTGCCATGTCACAGGAATGGTCAGTGTCACCCTGGCACTGGCAGGTATCCAGTACCAGGGGCACAGGGGGCTCAGTTGTCACCCTGGCACTGGTGGCTGTCCAGTCCCATGGCACAGGGGTGGTCAGTGTCATACTGGCACTGATGGGGGTCCAGTGCTCTGGCACAGGGGTGGTCAGTGTCCCTCTGGCACTGGTGGCTGTCCAGTGCAGTGGCACAGGGGTGGTCAGTGTCCCTCTGGCACTGGTGGGGGTCCAGTGCCAGTGGCACAGGGGTGGTCAATGTCACCATGGCCCAGGGGTGCTCAGTGTCACACCCCGCTGCCCATGGCCCTCCGGTGGGCTCTGACCCCAGTGCCAGTGGCACAGAGGTGGTCAGTGTCACCCTGGCTCAGGGGTGGTCAGTGTCACCATGGCCCAGGGGTGCTCAGTGTCACACCCCACCCCTCCAGCAGGCTCTGACCCCGGTGCCAGTGGCACAGGGGTGGTCACTGTCACCATGGCACTGGTGGGGGTACAGTGCCATGGCCCAGGGGTGCTTAGTGTCACCCTGGCCCAGTGGTGCTCAGTGTCACACCCCGCTGCCCATGGCCCTCCGGTGGGCTCTGACCCTGGTGCCAGTGGCACAGGGGTGGTCACTGTCACCATGGCACAGGGGTGCTCAGTGTTACCATGGTACAGGGGTGCTCAGTGTCACCATGGCCCAGGGCTGCTCAGTGTCACCCTGGCACTGGTGGGGGTACAGTGCCATGGCACAGGGGTGCTCAGTGTCACCCTGGCCCAGGGGTGCTCAGTGTCACACCCCACTGCCCACGCCCCTCCGGCGGGCTCTGACCCCGGCTCCCCGCAGGGTCCACGCCTTCCTGGAGCAGTGGGGTCTCATCAACTACCAGGTGGACGCCGAGAGCCGGCCCACCCCCATGGGCCCCCCGCCCACCTCGCACTTCCACGTGCTGGCCGACACGCCCTCGGGGCTGGTGCCGCTGCAGCCCAAGACGCCCCAGGTGGGTGCCGGGGGCGGCCGCCCCGCCGAACCGCGACCCCCCCCTGCCGCCCCCCGGTCCCCGCGGGGGCCGGGCGCGGGGTGGGGCGGGGGGTGGGGGATGCACAGCTTCGATCCGTGCCTCAGGGCCGGCAGAGCGACGGCGACGCCAAGACGGGCCGCAAGAGCAAAGAGATGGAGGAGCTGGTCAGCGAGACGGTGAAGGGCAAGCCGGAGCTGGTAGGCGGCTCCTTGGGGGTCCGTGCCCCCCGCCGCTGGCCGAGGAAGGCTCCTTCCCTCCTCCCCCTCGCATGCCGCCCTGCCCCCGGGGAGCAGGGACGCGGGGGGGACACCGTGATGGGGACACGCACCGTGATGGGGACACACACCGTGATGGGGACACACCATGCTGGGGACACACCGTGATGGGGGACACACACCGTGATGGGGTCACAACCGTGATGGGGACACACACCGTGACAAAAAGGCCTCTCCGGGACACCGGGGAGGAGGGGACACGCCGATGTCCTGCCCCGCGGGCCCGGCCCAGCGTGTCCCCTCTCCCCCATCCCGCAGCAGCCCAGCTCGGCCTCGCAGCAGATGCTGAACTTCCCCGACAAGGGCAAGGAGAAGCCGGCGGACATGCAGAACTTCGGGCTCCGCACCGACATGTACACCAAGAAGAACGTGCCCTCCAAGGTGGGTGGGTGGGTGGGTGGGCAACCCCCGGGCCCGGGCCCGGCCCCCCGCCCGCCGCCCCTCACCCCCCGTGTCCCCCCCGCAGAGCAAAGCGGCTGCCAGCGCCACCAGGGAGTGGACGGAGCAGGAGACGCTGCTGCTGCTGGAGGTGCGTGGGGACAGCAGGGGACAGCTGGGGACAGCTGGGGACAGCTGTGGTTGTGGGGACAGCAGGGGGTGTGGGGACAGCAGGGGGTGTGTGGGGACAGCAGGGAATGTGGGGACAGGGAAATGGAGACAGGGGACTTGGGGACAACAGGGGATGTGGGGGACCTGAGGGGGTGTGGGGACGGGGGATGGGACAGGGGATGTGGGGACAGCAGGGGATGTAGGGGACCTGAGGGGGTGTGGGGACAGGGGACATGGGGATAGGGGATGTGGGGACTCAAAGGGAAGTGGGGACCTGAGGGGACTTGGGGACAGGGAAATGGGAACAGGATATGGGGACCCAAGAGGACATGGGGAAAACATGGGATGTGGGGACAGGGGATATGGGGACAGGGAATGTAGGGAGAGGGGACATAGGGACAGAGGATGTGGGGACAGGGAAATGGGGACAGGGAAATGGGGAGAGGGGATGTGGGGACAGGGATGTGGGGACAGGGGAAGTAGGGACTGGGGACGTAGGGACAGAGGATGTGGGGCTGGGATGTGGGGACAGGGGACAC
>NC_066338.1:11068998-11095857 GCF_022539315.1 Serinus canaria
CCCTGCCAGGACCTGGGGTAACCTGTGCTACAGCCCTGCCAGGACCTGGGGTTAACCTGGGCTACAGATCTGCCAGGACCTGGGGTTAACCTGGGCTACAGATCTGCCAGGACCTGGGGTTAACCTGGGCTACAGATCTGCCAGGACCTGGGGTTAACCTGTGCTACAGACCTGCCAGGACCTTGGGGTTAATCTGGGCTACAGCCCTGCCAGGACCTGGGGGTGAACCTGTGCTACAGCCCTGCCAGGACCTGGGGGTGAACCTGGGCTACAGCCCTGCCAGGACCTGGGGTTAACCTGGGCTACAGCCCTGCCAGGACCTGGGGGTTAACCTGGGCTACAGCCCTGCCAGGGCCTGGGGTTAACCTGGGCTACAGATCTGCCAGGACCTGGGGGAAACCCTGGGCTACAGATCTGCCAGGGCCTTGGGGTTAATCTGGGCTACAGATCTGCCAGGACCTGGGGGTTAACCTGGGCTACAGATCTGCCAGGACCTGGGGGTTAACCTGGGCTACAGCCCTGCCAGGACCTGGGGGTGAACCTGGGCTACAGATCTGCCAGGACCTGGGGTTAACCTGAGCCACAGCCCTGCCAGGACCTGCAGGACTGAACCTTCCCCAGCCAGGACCTTCAATCCCTGCTCCTTACACCTGCCAGGACCTGCAATTCCTGCAGTGAGTTGCTCTGCAGCTCCCAACTCACCTGGATCCATCCTCACCTGTCCCAACCTGTCCCCTCAGGTCTCACCTGTCCCCCCAGGTGTCTCCCCTGTCCCAGTCTCACCTGTCCCCTGTGTCCCCCCCCAGGTGTCCCCACCTGTCCCCTGTGTCCCCCCAGATGTCCCCACCTGATCCCCTGTGCCCCCCCCAGGTGTCCCCACCTGTCCCCTGTGTCCCCCCAGGTGTCCCCACCTGTCCCAGTCTCACCTTCCTTCTCGTAGAGGACATTGAAGGGCTGCAGCAGTTCGTGCTTGGCGCACTCCACCACCCCCATGCGCGCCTTCTTCTCATCCTCCAGCGCCCTGAGGGGACAGCGCACCTGAGCACACCTGAGCACACCTGAGCACACCTGGGATCACACCTGGGCACACCTGAGCACACCTGGGATCACACCTGGGCACACCTGGGATCACACCTGGGATCACACCTGGGATCACACCTGGGATCACACCTGGGATCACACCCGGGATCACACCTGGGCACACCTGGGCACACCTGGGAGCACACCTGGGCACACCTGGGCACACCTGAGCACACCTGGGCACACCTGGGATCACACCTGAGCACACCTGGGATCACACCTGGGCACACCTGAGCACACCTGGGAGCACACCTGGGAGCACACCTGGGATCACACCTGAGCACACCTGGGAGCACACCTGAGCACACCTGAGCACACCTGGGAGCACACCTGGGAGCACACCTGAGCGCACCTGGGATCACACCTGGGCACACCCGGGATCACACCTGGGCACACCTGGGACCACACCTGGGATCACACCTGAGCACACCTGAGCACACCTGGGAGCACACCTGGGATCACACCTGAGCCCACCTGGGATCACACCTGAGCACACCTGAGTGTATCTGGGATCACACCTGGGATCACACCTGAGTGTATCTGGGATCACACCTGGGATCACATCTGGGCACACCTGGCATCACACCTCAGTGCACCTGGAAGCACCTGGCACACCTGAGCTCACACTTGAGCCAATACCCCCACACACCTGCCCAGGAAAGGCTGAAATTCCTGGAATTCCGGCCCTATCCAGGTACCCCAGGTGGGATCCCAGCCCTATGCAGGTACCCCAGGTGGGATCCCAGCCCCATCCAGGTACCCCAGGTGGGACCCCAGCCCTATCCAGGTACCCCAGCCCCAGGATTAGTGCAAGGTGAAGGGCATGGTGTCAAAGCGCCGCTCCACCTCGCTGAAGAAATCCCAAATCCCTGGAATCCCAGCCCCATCCAGGTAATCCCAGGTGGAATTCCAGCCCTATCCAGATCTATCCAGGTATCCCAGGTGGGACCCCAGCCCCATCCAGGTACCCCAGCCCCAGGACCACCGCAGGGTGAAGGGCATGGTGTGGAAGCATTGCTCCACCTTGCTGAGGAACCTCAAACCCTGGAATCCCAGCCCCATCCAGGTAATCCCAGGCGGAATTCCAGCCCCATCCAGGTACCCCAGGTGGGACCCCAGCCCCAGGATTACCGCAGGGTGACAGGCATGGTGTCAAAGCACCGCTCCACCTCGCTGAAGAGAAGCTCAAATTCTGGAATCCCAGCCCCATCCAAGTAATCCCAGGCGGAATTCCAGCCCATCCAGTAATCCCAGGCGGAATTCCAGCCCCATCCAGGTAATCCCAGGTGGAATTCCAGCCCCATCCAGGTACCCCAGGTGGGACCCCAGCCCCAGGATTACCGCAGGGTGAAGGGCATGGTGTCGAAGCGCCGCTCCACCTCGCTGAAGAAAGCTCAAATTCTGGAATCCCAGCCCCATCCAGGTAATCCCAGGTGGAATTCCAGCCCTATCCAGGTACCCCAGCCCCATCCAGACCTACCCAGGTTCCCCAGGTGGGACCCCAGCCCCAGGATTACTGCAGGGTGACAGGCATGGTGTCAAAGCACCGCTCCACCTCGCTGAAGAAAGCTCAAATTCTGGAATCCCAGCCCTATCCAGGTAATCCCAGGTGGAATTCCAGCCCTATCCAGGTACTCCAGCCCCATCCAGCCCTACCCAGGTGGGACCCCAGCCCCGTGGGACCCCAGCCCCAGGATTACCGCAGGGTGAAGGGCATGGTGTCGAAGCGCCGCTCCACCTCGCTGAAGAAATCCCAAATCCCTGGAATCCCAGCCCCATCCAGGTAGCCCAGGTGAATTCCAGCCCTATCCAGGTATCCCAGGTGGGACCCCAGCCCCATGCAGGTTCCCCAGGTGGAATCCCAGCCCCAGGATTACCGCAGGGTGAAGGGCATGGTGTCGAAGCGCCGCTCCACCTCGCTGAAGAAGGCGCGCGATGTTTTCATCTTCAGCCCGTACTGCTTGGAGGGGTCCCTCTTGTAAATCGTGGTTCTCTGCCCCGCGTCCTTGGCCTGCAAAACATTCCCAGGGAATTCCCAGAATCTGGAGCCATCCAGGCTGGGAATTCCTGGATTTATCAGGGAGGGAAGGGCCGACCTTTCCCTCGCCGCTGCTGACGAGGACGTCGACGGCGTAGACTTCGTGCACCTCGAATTCGGCTTTTTCGTGGTCCTTCCTGGGGGGAAAGGGGTTGGGAAAAGCAGGAAAATCTGGGAATTCTGGAGGGAAAAGCTTCCAGGAAGCTGCAAAAACATTCCTGGGAATTCAGAACCTTCCAGGAAAGGCAAAACCTTTCTGGGAATTCCTGGAAACTCCTCCCCAAGAGCTCCCATTTCTCATCCTGACCCCATCATTTTTCCTCCTGATCCCATTTTTCCTCCTGATCCCATTTTCCCCAACTCCCCATTTCTCACCCCAACCTCCCCCAATTTTCCCTGACCCCATTTCTCACTCTGACCCCCCCCAATTTCCCCTGACCCCATTTCTCACTCTGACCCAAATTTTTCCCCCGACCCCATTTCTCACCCTGACCCCCACATTTCTCACCCTGGACCCCATTTCTCACCTTAACTCCAAACTTCTCACCCTGATCCCATTTCTCACCATTTTCCCCTGACCCCATTTCTCACCCTGATCCCCCCATTTCCCCCCTAACCCCCCAATTTTTCCCCCTGAGCCGCCATTTTCCCCTGACCCCATTTCTCACTCTGACCCCCCCATTTCTCACCCTGAACCCCATTTCTCACCCTGACCCCCCCATTTCTCACCCTGAACCCCATTTCTCACCCTGACCCCCCCATTTCTCACCCTGAACCCCATTTCTCACCTTTACCCCCAATTTCTCACCTCGATCCCATTCCCCCAACCCCATTTCTCACCCTGATCTTATTTCTCACCTCAATCCCCTCCAATTCCCCCCAATTTTTGCCCTGACCCCCCATTTCTCACCCTGACACCCCCATTTCTCACCTTACCCCTCAATTTCTCACTTTGACACCCCATTTTTTCCCCTGAGCCCCCCAATTTTTGCCACCACCCCCATTTTTGCCTCTGACGCCCCAATTTTGCCCCTGACCCCCCAATTTTTGCCCCCACCCCCATTTTTGCCCCCACCCCCCATTTTTGCCCCAACCCCCCCAGTTTTGCCCCCTCTCACTTCTGCTGGTCCGAGGGGTTCTGGATGATGGTTTTCTCCCCGTCGATCACGTGCTGCTTCAGCTGGTGCGACAACATCCCTGCGGGCACACGGCCTTACTGGGACGGACTGGGATGGACTGGGGTTACTGGGATGGACTGGGGTTACTGGGATGGGCTGGGACGGGCTGGGGTTACTGGGATGGACTGGGGTTACTGGGATGGACTGGGATGGGCTGGGGTTACTGGGATGGGCTGGGACGGACTGGGGTTACTGGGATGGGCTGGGACGGACTGGGGTTACTGGGACGGACTGGGGTTACTGGGATGGACTGGGATGGACTGGGACAGACTGGGGTTACTGGGATGGACTGGGACGGGCTGGGATAGACTGGGGTTACTGGGATGGGCTGGGATTAATGGGATGGACTGGGATGGACTGGGATGGACTGGGGTTACTGGGATGGACTGGGGTTACTGGGATGGGCTAGGACGGACTGGGGTTACTGGGATGGACTGGGACGAACTGGGACGGACTGGGGTTACTGGGATGGGCTGGGGTTACTGGGATGGGCTGGGATAGACTGGGGTTACTGGGATGGGCTGGGGTTAACTGGGATGGACTGGGGTTACTGGGACGGACTGGGGTTACTGGGATGGACTGGGATAGACTGGGATGGACTGGGACGGGCTGGGGTGGACTGGGACAGACTGGGGTTACTGGGATGGACTGGGATGGGCTGGGACAGACTGGGGTTACTGGGATGGGCTGGGACGGACGGAGGTTAACTGGGCTGTACTGGGGTGGACTGGGCTGTACTGGGTTGGACTGGGAGCTCCAGGCGCTGCACAGCAGTGGGTAATGGTCTGTACTGGGTTGGGCTGGTCTGTACTGGGTTGGACTGGACTGTACTGGATTGGGCTGGTCTGTACTGGTCTGTACTGGGAGCCCTGATGCCGCTCCCCCCAGTGCCAAGCCCGGGCAGAATTCCCCCCCTGGATCCAGAGGGGTTTGGGGGATTCCCCCCCTTTTCCCACCCCCCACTCCAGGGCAGTGCTGGGAAGAGCCCCCGGCATTCCCAACATTCCCAACCCACTCGGGAATTCCGGGAATTCCAGGGAATTTAACCAGTAACAGGGAGAGCCCGTGGGGGGAAAAGGATCAGGAGGAGCTCCAGGATCCCAACCCAGCAACCCCAGAGCCTTCCCAGCCACCCCAGGGATCCCTTTTCCCTGGGATCCCCTTTTCCCTGGGATCCCCTTTTCCCTGGGATCCCCTTTTCCTTGGGATCCCCCTTTTCCTTGGGATCCCCCTTTTCCCTGGAATCCCCCTTTCCCTGGGATCCCCTTTCCCTGGAATCCCCTTTTTCCCTGGAATCCCCATTTCCCTGGAATCCCCCTTTTCCCTGGAATTCCCATTTCCCTGGAATCCCCCTTTTCCCTGGCAATCTCTTTTCCCTTTTACCCTTTTTCCTGAAATTCCCTTTTTCCCTGGAATTCCCTTTTCCCTGTGATCCCCTTTTTCCCTTCTACCTGGAACCCATTTCCCTGAAATTTCCATTTCACTGAAATCCCCTTTTCCCTGAAATTCCCTTTTCCCTGGTACCTCCCCTTTTTCCCTTTTATCCCTTTTCCCGGATTCCCTTTTCCCTGGAATCCCATTTTCCCTGGAATTCCCTTTTCCTGAAATTCCCTTTTTCCCTGGAATTCCCTTTTTCCCTTTTATCCCTTTTCCCTGGAACCCCTTTCCCTAAAATCCCTTTATCCTGGAATTCCCTTTTCCCTGGGATCTCATTTTCCTGAAATTCCCTTTTCCCTTTTATCCCCTTTTCCCTGGATTCCCTTTTCCCTTTTATCCCATTTTCCCTGAAATCCCTTTTCCCTTTTATCCCCTTTTCCCTGGATTCCCTTTTCCCTTTTATCCCCTTTTCCCTGGATTCCCTTTTCCCTTTTATCCCATTTCCCCCTCACCTTCAATGGGTGTGCAGTGGAACGCGTGGGCGATTTTATTCCAGGCCTCTGTCACTTGTGTGTTCTGGGATTAAAAATTCCAAAAAAAACCACAAAAACCCCCAATTTTATGGATTAAAAATCCCAAGCACGAGCTTTCCTTAAATCCCAAATATTTTGGGACAAACCCCACAGATTTTCCCACCAACACCTCAAAAAAAAACAGGGAAAAAAAAACCATTTTTCCACACAGCTGCTCCCAGATTTCCCACAAAATCCCACAGGTTGGGTTCCAAAATCCCTGTGCTGATTCCCCAAATCCCTGTGCTGATTCCCCAAACCCCCAAATGTCCATTTGATCCCCCAAATTCCCAAAATTCCCACCTGATTCCCGGGTTTCACCAGGCGCAGCGCGGCCTCGGCACACAGGTGAGCTGCCTTGATGACGTCGGCTTTGCGGCCGGACACGGGATTTTCCTGGGAAAAAAACACCAAAATTTGGGATTTCTGAGGGTTTGGGGAGTGGGAATTCAACGTTCTGGAATTCATTCCAATCCCTGGAATCTGGCTGGGAGCTGGAAAAGTCCCTGATCAACCACTCCCAAAAGAATTCCAGAGGATTCCCAGTCCAGGCACCCCTGCGCAATCAAAAACATGGATTGGGAAGAGTCCAGCAAAATTCCAATGAGGAATTTTGGGGTTTTCCCCCAAAACCACTGGAGCAAAACCATTCCCAGGACAGTTTTTCCCAATTTTTCCTCAGGATTTATTCCCAGACGACGGGACAACCTGAGCAATTCACAGCAGGAATTCCCAAGGTATCAGACCGGCCAAATTCCAGGGGAAAAATGGGAAGCAGGGATTGGTTTTGGGGTGGGGATTGGGAATGTTCATCCTGGGAATTCCAGCAGGGAAAAGGAAAAAACCAGGATTGGTTTTGGGATTGGGAATGTTCATCCTGGGAATTCCAGCAGGGAAAAGGAAAAACCAGGATTGATTCTGGGTTTGGGAATGTTCATCCTGGGAATTCCAGCAGGGAAAAGGAAAAAACCAGGATTGGTTTTGGGATTGGGAATGTTCATCCTGGGAATTCCAGCAGGGAAAGTGGGAAGCAGTGACTGCCTGGCCAAGGATCTGGGATGGTGGCACCTGGGACCCAGAGATTTTGGGATGGTGGCACCTTGGACCCAGAGGCTCCAGGGTGGTGCCCCCTGGGTTCCAGAGGCCCACGACCAGTGCCAACCTTGGATCCAGACTGGTGCCACCTCAGATCCTGACACCCCAGGGTGGTGCCACCTTGGATCCTGAAGCTCCAGGGCACTGCCACCTTGGATCCAGAGGCTCAGGATTGGTGCCACCTTGGATCCAGACTGGTGCCACCTGGGATCCAGAGGCTCCAGGGTGGTGCCACCTTGGATCCAGGGGTTCCAGGGTGGTGCCACCTTGGATCCTGACACCCCAGGGTGCTGCCACCTCAGACCCAGAGGCTCCAGGGTGGTGCCACCTTGGATCCTGACACCCCAGGGCACTGTCACCTTGGACCCAGGTGTTCCAGAGTGCTGCCACCTCAGATCCTGACACCCCAGGGTGGTGCCACCTCAGATCCAGAGGCTCCAGGGTGGTGCCACCTCAGATCCTGACACCCCAGGGTGGTGCCACCTCAGATCCAGAGGCTCCAGGGTGGTGCCACCTTGGATCCATAGATTTTGGGATGGTGTCCCTTCAGACCCAGAGGTCCAGGTGTGCCCACCTCAGACCCAGGTGTTCCAGGTGCGTGCCACCTCAGATCCTGACACCCCAGGGTGGTGCCACCTCAGATCCAGAGGCTCCAGGGTGGTGCCACCTTGGATCCATAGATTTTGGGATGGTGTCCCTTCAGACCCAGAGGTTCCAGGTGGTGCCCCCTCAGACCCAGAGGTTCCAGGGTGGTGCCACCTTGGATCCACAGATTTTGGGATGGTGCCCCCTCAGACCCAAAGGCTCCAGGGTGCTGCCCCCTCTGACCCAGGGGTTCCAGGGTGGTGCCACCTCAGATCCTGACACCCCAGGGTGCTGCCCCCTCTGACCCAGAGGCTCCAGGGTGGTGCCACCTTGGATCCACAGATTTTGGGGTGCTGCCACCTCAGACCCAGAGGCTCCAGGGTGGTGCCACCTTGGATCCTGACACCCCAGGGCACTGTCACCTTGGACCCAGGTGTTCCAGAGTGCTGCCACCTCAGATCCTGACAGCCCAGGGTGGTGCCCCCTCTGACCCAGAGGTTCCAGGGTGGTGCCACCTTGGATCCACAGATTTTGGGATGGTGCCCCCTCAGACCCAGAGGTTCCAGGGTGGTTGCCCCTGGCACCCCGAGGTTGCCCCACTGCCAGGAGACACCCCCCGATGACAAACCCACCTTGGAGGCGCCGAGCACGAAGGTGTGCGCCACGTTGGCGATGAAGCCGTCCACGTGCACGCCCAGGTCGCTGCAACAGAGGGAAAATGGGAATTCCAGGAATTCCAGCTGGATCCCAGAGGCACCAGCACATGGAATGGTGCCCCAGGAACCCCTCCAGGCTCGTTATCAGGCTTTAATTAACAAGGAATTAACGCCGTGGCAAAAATGTGGGGCAGTCTGACAGGTTCTTGCAAGCTGAACAGTTTTGGGATTTGGGAAGGGAGAGGGGATTGCCATGGAATGGGATCCAGGCACTCACATTTTGACCAAATCCCCGTCCTTGAGGATGTAATCCTGGTCACTCTTGAGCGGGGAGAAGTGACACACACAGTTATTTACGGATATACTCGTGGGGAAGGCGATTCCTGGGGAAGGAAACGGGACAAAAATCGTGGATTTGGGATTTGGGGTGACCTTAAAGCTCCACTCCACCTTCCTGGGACACCTCCCCCCATCCCAAGCTGCTCCAACCTGGCCTGAGTCACTTTGCAGGATGGGAATTCCATTCCAGTGCCCCTTTCTTCCTGATATCCCACCTAAACCTCCTCCCAGCAACTCTGGCATTGGGATTTGGGGACTTTAAAGCTCCATTCCACCCTCCTGGGACACCTCCCCCTACCCCAGGCTGGCCTGAGTCACTTTGCAGGATGGGAATTCCATTCCGGCACCTCACAGGGAGGAATTTCTTCCCGATATTCCACCTGAACCTCCTCCCAGCACCTCCATTGGGATTTGGGGACCTTAAAGCTCCATTCCACCCTCCTGGGACACTTTCCCCCAACCCAGATTGCTCCAACCCGGCCTGAGTCACTTTGCAAGGATGGGAATTCCATTCCAGTGCCTCTTTCTTCCCGATATCCCACCTGAACCTCCTTCCAGCACCTCCAGCATTGGGATTTGGGGACTTTTAAGCTCCACTCCACCTTCCTGGGACACTTTCCTCCATCCCAAGCTGCTCCAACCTGGCCTGAGTCACTTTGCAGGATGGGAATTCCATTCCAGTGCCCCTTTCTTCCTGATATCCCACCTAAACCTCCTCCCAGCAACTCTGGCATTGGGATTTGGGGACTTTAAAGCTCCATTCCACCCTCCTGGGACACTTTCCCCTACCCCAGCCTGGCCTAGGACACTTTTCAGGGATGGGAATTCCATTCCAGTGCCTCTTTCTTCCCGATATCCCACCTAAACCTCCTCCCAGCACCACTGGCATTGGGATTTGGGGACTTTAAAGCTCCACTCCACCCTCCTGGGACACTTTCCTCCATCCCAGGCTGCTCCAACCCAGCCTGAGTCACTTTGCAGGGATGGGAATTCCATTCCAGTGCCTCTTTCTTCCCAACATTCCACCTGAACCTCCTCCCAACACCTCCAATTTCAGGATTTGGGGACCCTGAACCCCATTCCACCCTCCTGGTACACCCCAGCCTGGTCTGGGACACTTTGCAGGGATGGGAATTCCATTCCAGTGCCTCTTTCTTCCCGATATTCCACCTAAACCTCCTTCCAGCACCTCCAGCATTGGGATTTGGGGACTTTAAAGCTCCACTCCACCCTCCTGGGACACCTTCCCCTACCCCAGGCTGGCCTGAGTCACTTTGCAGGATGGGAATTCCATTCTGGCACCTCACAGGGAGGAATTTCTTCCTGATATCCCACCTGAACCTCCTCCCAGCACCTCCAGTTTTGGAATTTGGGGACCTTAAAGCTCCATTCCACCTTCCTGGGACACCTTCCCCCATCCCAGATTGCTCCAACCCGGCCTGAGTCACTTTGCAAGGATGGGAATTCCATTCCAGTGCCTCTTTCTTCCCAACATTCCACCTAAACCTCCTTCCAGCACCACTGGCATTGGGATTTGGGGACTTTAAAGCTCCACTCCACCTTCCTGGGACACCCCAGCCTGGTCTGGGACACTTTTCAGGGATGGGAATTCCATCCCAGTGCCTCTTTCTTCCCGATATCCCACCTGAACCTCCTTCCAGCACCTCCAATTTCAGGATTTGGGAGACCTTAAAGCTCCACTCCACCTTCCTGGGACACTTTCCCCCATACCAAGCTGCTCCAACCCGGCCTGGGACACTTTTCAGGGATGGGAATTCCATTCCAGTGCCTCTTTCTTCCCCGATATCCCACCTAAACCTCCTCCCAGCACCCTCAGGATGGGAATTTGCTGACAAATCCCATCCTCCCAAACCCCCCAGAGTCACCCTCCCACACAACTCCACCACAATTACTGGAACAACAGAAGGGAGGAGGATTTGGGGCTCAGCTCCAGGAGGACCCCCCAGAATTCCTCCTTTCCACGAAGGAGACCCTCACCTTTCTTCATTTCCTTTTCCTTCTTGAAGATTTTCCCGGTCTCCTCCATGATCATGGCATCGCCCTTCTCGCACAGGCACAGCACCGAGGCGCCGGGAGCCGCCGCCTCCACCACGGCACGCAGCACCCCTGAAATTCCCAAAAAAAACCCCCAAATTCCATGGAGGCACAGCCCCAAATCCAACACCTCCAACTATTCCCAAAATTCCACACCCAGGAAAAGCGGAAATTTTGATTTAATTCATTTATTTGGGGATTTTTTTTGGGGGGGGGAGGTTGGGGAAGAGGCAGCGCCGCGGTGGAAAATTCCTCAGGGAGAAGTCAGAGCTTTGGGAATGGGGTTGGGAATTATTGGGAGACATCAAAGGCACCCCAGGAGTCCCTGATTTCCAAGGAATCCTGGGAATGGTTTGGGAATGATTGGAGACATCAAAGGCACCCCAGGAGTCCCTGATTTCCAAGGAATTCCTGGGAATGACTGAGAGACATCAAGCACCCAGGAGTCCTGATTCCAGGATCCTGGAATGTGGGAATGAAACAGAGTCCCTGATTCCAGGATCCTTGGGAATGGTTTGGGAATGATTGGAGACATCAAAGGCACCCCAGGAGTCCCTGATTTCCAAGGAATTCCTGGGAATGGTTTGGGAATGATTGGAGACATCAAAGGCACCCCAGGAGTCCCTGATTTCCAAGGAATTCCTGGGAATGAATGATTGGAGACATCAAAGGCACCCCAGGAATCCCTGATTTCCAAGGAATCCTTGTGCTGACACAGGGAATGTTTGGGGAATGCTCCACTCCCAAAAAAATCCACCAGGAATTCCAGGCTGCCTTGGGGGAAAGAGGGGTGCCCAGAGCTCCTCCAGCTTCCTCCACAGCCCTGATCCTAAAATATCTCTGGGATCCTGGAATGGGATTCCTAAAATATTCTGGGATTCCTAAAATATTCTGGGATCCTGGAATGGGATCCCAAAATAATTTGGGATCAAGGAATGGAATCCCAAAACATTCTGGGATCCTGGAACGGAATCCTAAATTATTTTGGAATCAAGGAATTGGATCCCAAAATATTCTGAGGTCCTGAAATTGGATCCTAAATATTCTGGGATCCTGGAATTGGATCCTAAAATATTCTGGGATCCTGGAATGGGGTCCCAAAATATTCCTGGATCCTGGAATTGGATCCTAAAATATTCCTGGATCCTGGAATTGGATCCTAAAATATTCTTGGATCCTGGAATTGGATCCTAAAATATTTTGGAATCAAGGAATTGGATCCCAAAATATTCTGGGATGCTGGGCTCATAACTGAGACTCCATTTATCTGGAAATGGGATCCTAAAATATTCTGGGATCCTGGAATTGGATCCTAAAATATTCTGGGATCCTGGACTGGAGCCCAAGACTATTTGGGATGCTGGAATGAGACTCCAATATATTCTGGGATCTTGGAATGGGATCTCAAAACATTCTGGGATTCTGGAATGGGATCCCAAAATATTCTGGGATCCTGGAATTGGATTCCAAAACATTCTGGGATCCTGGACTGGGAGGCCAAGACATTTTGGGATCCTGGAAGCGATCCCAAAATATTTTGGGATCAAGGAATGACACCCCAAAACATTCTGGGATCCTGGAATGGGATCCCAAACTATTCTGGGATCCTGGAATGTGCCCTCACATTCCCCACCTTTGTCCCAAGGTGCTCAGAATTCCAAGGAATCCTCGGGAGTGCTGTGGCACTGCCACCTGTGCCAGGCCTTCAATGCCCACCCCTTTTCCATGGGAAAGTTGGGAATATTTCAAAGCAAGGATAACGTTCCCGATAAGAACCGGCGGGACACGGAGGGGGAATAAAACAAACAGGGGGAAAAAAATTGAAAATAAAAGCAGATAAAGGGGAAAAACCCTCAGAACATTCCACGGGATCAGAGGAGCAGGAACACTCCTGGAATGCCTCCCTCCTTCCCGATGTTTTTTAGGGAGTTTATCACTTTTTATCCCTAAAAAGCGACAGCTGGAAAGGTTCTTTTTTCCCTTTTTTTTTTTTTTTTTTTTGGTGTGTGTTTGCTCTTCCCAACCTGCGTGGAGCTGCCTTTCCCCCCGGGAAGGGAGGCGGCCAAACTTCCAGTCTGCCCAGGAGCCCTCCCTCCCTTCCCGAAGGGAATCCCCGCTCCCAATCCCCTCCCGGGCCACCGGCGGCTCAAAAGAAGCTCTGCAGTCAGCAGGAAGCGGGGTGGGACAGCGGGGAGCCCCGCGGAACCGGTCCGGGCGGCTCCCGGAGCCGGGACACCGGCAACGGCGGGGAAAGGGCTTCAAAAAGAACCGGGAGAGGAGGGGAGGGGGGGCAGGGGCTGGAGCCCCGGTACCGGGACAGGACCCCCATCCTGACCGGGACTGGAGCCCCGGTACCGGGACAGGACCCCCATCCTGACCGGGACTGCATACACAGTACCGGGACAGGACCCCCGGACCGGTTCGGGACCCCGTTCCCGGGGCAGGACCCCGTTCCCAGAACCGGACCCTGTTCCCGGGACAGGATCCCGATGCTGGGACGGAACACCCAGACAGGTTCGGGACCCCATTCCCAGAACCCGAATTCCCCGTTCCCAAGACAGGACACCCCGTCCTGACCGGGACAAGAGCCCCGTTCCCGGGACGGGACCCCCAGACCGGTTCGGGACCCCATTCCGGGGGCAGGACCCCGTTTCCAGAACCGGACCCCATTCCCAGAACCGGACCCCATTTCCAGAACCGGACCCCGTTCCCAGAACCGGACCCCATTTCCAGAACCGGACCCCGTTTCCAGAACCGGACCCCGTTTCCAGAACCGGACCCCATTTCCAGAACCGGACCCCGTTCCCAGAACCGGACCCCATTTCCAGAACCGGACCCCGTTTCCAGAACCGGACCCCGTTTCCAGAACCGGACCCCATTTCCAGAACCGGACCCCGTTCCCAGAACCGGACCCCGTTCCCAGAACCGGACCCCGTTCCCAGAACCGGACCCCATTTCCAGAACCGGACCCCGTTTCCAGAACCGGACCCGCTCATTCCCAGCACAAGCCCCGTTCCCGGAGCAGCCCCCACCCCTCCAGGCCCCCCCTCCCGCCACCTGCGGCGCTCCCGTCCCGTCCCCGCCGCCACCGCGGGGCTCAGCCCCCCCCTAACCGGGACCGGAGAGAGACGGGGGGGGGTCAAACATGAACAAAAGCGGCACCGGCGGGGTCTGGAGCACCGGGGGGCGGCAGGCCCGGCCCCGTTCCCCCCGCGCCGCCGGTGCACGTGGGGCGCGGTACCACGTGCCGGCAGCGGCGGCGGCGGCCGCGCGGGGCCGGGCCCCGCCGGGACCGGGAGGTTCCCGCGTACCGGGGGGGGAGGTCCCCACAGTGGGGGTCCCAACCCGCTCCCCCCAGGCCGCCCCCAGCCCCAAACAGCGCTCCCCAACCCGCGGGGGCCCAGCCCGGGGGTCTCTCACCGCCGGGGGTCTCACACTCAGGCCCGGCCGCTCCCCCCTCAGCGCTTCCCCCGCGCCCTCCCCGCCGCCCCCCCCCCGGCCGCGGCCCGCACTCACGGTTGGCGATGTCCCCCCCCATCTTGTACTTGGTCACCACCAGGTCCTCGGCGATGGTGAGCTCGGTGGCCTCCTCCTCGCCCGACATGGTGGGAGCCCCGCCGAGCCCCCCGGAGCCCCCCGGGCCTGCTCGAGCCCCCCCCGCCCGGCGCTGAGGAGCCCCCGGGACCGCGAGCCGGAGGCGCGAGCAGGGCAGAGCGCGGGCTCCGCGCGGGGCACGCTGGGAACGCGAGTCCTCCCCGCCCCCCCGGACTACAACTCCCGGCGGCCCCGGCGCGCAGAGTCCCGGACGGGGGTGTGCCGCCCCTGCGGACTGCAACTCCCGGCGTACAGCGCGGCTCTCGCGAGAGTTGGCGGGTTGTGAGAGCGGAAGCGGTGCGCGGTGGACGATGGGGGATGTAGGCGGGAGGCGGGAACGGGAGAGGAAGGGGCGGGTGCGGAACTTCGGCACCGGCACCGGTGGATCTGCCCCTCCCTCGGCTGTCGGGGTCCCCGGCATGTTCCTGATCCAACCCTGCAGCACCGCTCCCACTCACAACCCCCAGACCCGCGACCCCCGTCCCACTCAGCCCCCTGCCCCCCCCCAGCACCGGCACCGCGGGCACACCGGCACCGGTCCCTGCTGTCCCCGTACCGTGGCACCGGACCCACCCACCGGCCTCAGCCCCACGATCCCAACCCCGCCGGACCCCCTTGTCCGGTGCTCCCCCCGACCCCACCGGTACCGGTACCGGCACCGGTCACTGCCTCGGGGCTGTCGCTGTCCCCGGACCTCGGTCCCGGTCTCCGCTCCGGTATCCCCCGGTCCAGCCCCTCCCCGACCCTCCCCAAGCCTCATCCCCGACGTTTTTTTAACTCAAATTCCTTTATTTTCATTCATCCCGCGCGACCCCCGCGGCAGGGGGCGATCCCTGAGCGGGGGCTCCCCCCCCTCCCCCCCCACCCAAAAAACCGGGGAGAACCCCCCCAAAAAAGGGATCCCGGGGGGTCCCCCCGACCTCAGGGGGATTCCCCCAAAACCTTCACTCAGCAGGGAACCCTGAACATACAAATGAGTCTGGGGTCCTTCAGAAATCCCAGTGGGGGAGAGAGACCCCAAACTCTCCCTGGGACCCCCCCCCAAAATTGTCCCAGGGACCCCCCCCCCCCCCCAGGGATTTGGGGAGCACCTTCAGCGAGTGGGGGGGTGAGGAAGAAAAAGAGGGGAGGAAAAAAAGATGGGGAGGGGGAGGAAGAAAAAGATGGGAGGAAATAAAGAGGGGAGAGGGAGGAAATAAAGAGGGGGGGGAGGAAATAAAGAGGGGAGGGGTCTTCGGGGGGAGGCATTAAAAAAAACGGGGGTAGGAGGAAGAAAAAAGAGGAAAAAAGGCACCGAGAGACCCCCAAACCCCCCCTGAGCCGGCGTGTGGGTGATGGGGGGGGATCCTTCATATTCACTGCGAGCCCCCCCAAATTGGGGAGGGGTCTCAAGGGGTGGGGGGGGAGGGTCCGCTACGTCCGGTGGGCGTCGGCTTTGGCGAAGAGGCGGCTGTGCCAATAGTCGGGGTTGTCGAAGGCGCAGTCCGAGGCTTCCAAACTCCGCAGGGGCTTCATGGGGGTGGCGGGGGGGCAGCAGCGCGGCCGCAGCACCGCCTCCATCTCCTCGTAACCCTGCTCGTCCTCCCCCCCGGGGTGGGCGGGGGTCGCGGGGGGGTCTCCCGGTCTCATCTCGGTGTAGCCGTGGTGGCCCGAGGTGAGGAGGGAGCGGCTGAGCCGCGGTTGTTTGTTCATGTATTCGTAATCTTCTTCTTCATCGTCATCATCGTCATCATCGTGCTCGCCGCGGGGTGGGGGGGCTCCTGGGGGTCCCGGGGGGTCGCAGCCCACCTCCATGTATTCGTAGCCCAGTTCTTCCAGCGAGGCCGGGCGGGGTGGGGGGGGTCGGTTCATGTACTCGTACTCTTCCTCCTCCTCCTCCTCCTCTTCCTCCTCCTCCGCCCGCGGCACCGCGCACCCGGCGGGGGCTGGCTCTGATGGGGAGGGGGCGGGAACGGGGGGGGTCAGAGAGCGGGAAGGGACCCCCCACCCCCACCCCGAGCCATCCCGGGGGAGGGGGAGGACCCTCGGTTTGGGGGGGGGGGGTCAGCCCAGCCCAAATCCTAAAGGAGCTTCCCCTGAAGGAGCCCCAAAATCTCCAAAATTAGGGATGGACCCCCCCCCACCCAGAGGCACGGGAACCCCCCCAAACCCCCCCAAAATTAGGGATGGACCCCCCCAGAGGAACACGAACCCCCCCAAACCCCCCAAAATAGGGATGGACCCCCCCATCAGAGGCACGGGAACCCCCCCAAACCCCCCCAAAATTAGGGATGGACCCCCCCAGAGGAACACGAACCCCTCCAAACCCCCACCCCCAAAATTAGGGGATGGACCCCCCCCCCAGAGGCACAGGAACCACCCAAAGCCCCCCAAAACCCGGGGTGGACCCCCCCTGGAGCCACAGGAACCCCAAACCCTGTGGGATGGGACCCCCACCCCCAAAAATAGGTATGGACCCCTCCCAGAGGCACAGGAACCCCCCAAACCCCCCCAAAATAGGGATGGACCCCCCCCCCAGAGGCACAGGAACCCCCCAAACCCCCCAAAAACGGGGGTGGACCCCCCCCTGCCCAGAGCCACGGGAGACCCCCAAACCCTGCGGGATGGGACCCCCACCCCAAAACCAGGGATGGACCCCTCCATAAAGATCGCCATGAATGGGGGGGAGACCCCAGACCCATTCCAAAGGGATGAGACCCCCCCTCAAAGACCCCCAAGGATGGGGGGAACCCCAAAACTCGATCCAATGATACAGAACCCCCCTCCCCAAAACCCCCAGCCCCATTCCAGCGGGATGGGACCCCCACAGGGACTCCCATAGATGGGGGTGAGCCCCCAGACCCATTCCAAAGGGATGGGGACCCCCACCACAAAGGACCCCCATGGATGGGGGGAGCCCCAAAACCCGTACCAATGAGACAGAACCCCCCCTCCCCAAGACCCCCAGCCCCATTCCAGTGGGACGGGACCCCCACAGGGGCCCCCATGGATGGGGGTGAGCCCCCAGACCCATTCCAGCGGGATGGGACCCCCACGGATGGGGGGAGCCCCAAAACCCGACCCAATGGGATGGGACCCCCCCACCCTAAGACCCCCAGCCCCATTCCAGCGGGACAGGACCCCCACAAAGACCCCCACGGACGGGAGGAACCCCAAAACCCGAACCAATGAGACAGAACCCCCCCCTCCCTAAGACCCCCCAGCCCCATTCCAGCAGGAAGGACCCCCACAGTGACCCCCATGGAAGTGGTGCCCCCCCCCAGCCCCATTCCAGCAGGAAGGACCCCCCACAGTGCACCCCCATGGAAGCGGTGAAGCCCCCCCCAGCCCCGTTCCAGCAGGGTGGGACCCCCACAGTGACCCCCATGGAAGCGGTGAGCTCCCCCAGCCCCATTCCAGCAGGGTGGGACCCCCCACAGTGACCCCCATGGAAGCGGGTGAGCCCCCCCAGCCCCATTCCAGCGGACGGGACCCCCACAGTGACCCCCATGGAAGCGGTGAGCCCCCCCAGCCCCATTCCAGCAGGTGGGACCCCCACAGTGACCCCCATGAAGCGGTGAGCCCCCCAGCCCCATTCCACAGGGATGGGACCCCCACAGTGACCCCCATGGAAGCGGTGAGCCCCCCCCAGCCCCATTCCAGCAGGACGGGACCCCCACAGTGACCCCATGGAAGCGGTGAGCCCCCCCAGCCCCATTCCAGCAGGACGGACCCCCACAGTGACCCCCCATGGAAGCGGTGAGCCCCCCCAGCCCCATTCCAGCAGGTGGGACCCCCACAGTGACCCCCCATGAAGCGGTTGACCCCCCCCCCCAGCCCCATTCCAGCAGGAAGGACCCCCACAGTGACCCCCATGGAACGGTGAGCCCCCCCAGCCCCATTCCAGCAGGAGGACCCCCACAGTGACCCCCATGGAAGCGGTGAGCCCCCCCCAGCCCATTCCAGCAGGAAGGACCCCACAGTGACCCCCATGGAAGCGGTGAGCCCCCCCAGCCCCATTCCAGCAGGAAGGGACCCCCACAGTGACCCCCATGGAAGCGGTGAAGCCCCCCAGCCCCATTCCAGCAGGAAGGACCCCCACAGTGACCCCCATGGAAGCGGTGAGCCCCCCCAGCCCCATTCCAGCAGGGTGGGACCCCCACAGTGACCCCCATGGAAGCGGTGAGCCCCCCCACCCAGCCCCATTCCAGCAGGACGGGACCCCCACAGTGACCCCCATGGAAGCGGTGAGCCCCCCCAGCCCCATTCCAGCAGGGTGGGACCCCCACAGTGACCCCCATGGAAGCGATGAGCCCCCCCAGCCCCATTCCAAAGGGTGGACCCCCACAGTGACCCCCATGGAAGCGGTGAGCGCCCCCAGCCCCATTCCAGCAGGACGGGACCCCCACAGTGACCCCCATGGAAGCGTTGAGCCCCCCAGCCCCGTTCCAGCAGGGTGGGACCCCCACAGTGACCCCCATGGAAGCGGTGAGCCCCCCCCAGCCCCATTCCAGCAGGACGGGACCCCCACAGTGACCCCCCATGGAAGCGGTGAGCCCCCCCAGCCCCATTCCAGCAGGGTGGGACCCCCCCAGAGCCCCCTCCTCACCTCGGAGGGCGCAGTTGGGGGTGACGTAGCCGTTGGGGTCCTCCTCGCTGCCCTCGGAGGCGGGGGGCGCGGGGGGGAAGCTCTCCCGCTGGGACAGGTAGGCGCTGTCCCCCCTGGAGCGGAGGCTGCGGCACAGGCTCCCGGCCAGGGACCCCCCCTCGCCCCCCAGCTCCAGCTCCGAGGCGGTGCCGCGACCCTCGGAGCACTCGGACACCGTCCGGCCCAGCGAGCCCTGCCGGCCCCGCCGCGGCGGCCGCGACCCCCCGGGCTGGGGACAGGGATGGGGGGGGTCAGGGGGGGTCAGGGGGGACACCCCAAACCTGACCCGGGACCCCAAATCCACCCCGGGACCCCAAACCCGCCCCAGGACCCCAAACCTGACCCGGGACCCCAACCCGCCCTGGGACCCCCCGGACTGGGGACAGGGATGGGGGGGGGGTCACGGGGGACACCCCAAACCTGACCCGGGACCCCAAATCCACCCCGGGACCCCAAACCCGCCCCAGGACCCCAAACCTGCCCCGGGACCCCAAATCTGACCCGGGATCCCAAACCCATCCCGGGGGCCCCAACCCTGCCCCGGGGCCCCAAACCTGCCCCGGACCCCAAACCTGACCCGGGGACCCCAACCTGCCCCGGGACCCCAAACTGACCCGGGACCCCAAACCTGTCCTGGACCCCAACTGACCCGGGACCCCAAACCTGTCCTGGGACCCAAACCTGACCCGGGGACCCCAAACCTGCCCCGGGACCCCAAACCTGACCCGGGGACCCCAAACCTGACCCGGGACCCAAACCTGACCCGGGATCCCAAACCTGCCCCAGGACCCCAAACCTGCCCCGGGGACCCCAAACCTGCCCCGGGACCCCAAATCCACCCCGGGACCCCAAACCTGACCCGGGACCCCAAACCTGACCCGGGACCCCAAACCTGCCCCGGGACCCCAAACCTGACCCGGGACCCCAAACCTGCCCCGGGACCCCAAACCCGCCCCGGGACCCCAAACCCGTCCTGGGACCCCAAACCTGCCCGGGGACCCCAAACCTGCCCCGGGACCCCAAACCTGACCCGGGGACCCCTCCGGGCTGGGGACAGGGATGGGGGGGTCAGGGGGGGGTCAGGGGGGGGTCAGGGGGGACACCCCAAACCTGACCCAGGACCCCAAACCTGTCCTGGGACCCCAAACCTGCCCCGGGACCCCAAATCTGACCCAGGACCCCCAAACTCACCCCGGGACCCTCAGGGCTGGAGACAGGGAGGGGGGGTCGGGGGGACACCCCAAACGTGACCCGGGGACCCCAAACCCACCCCGGGACCTCAAACCCACCCTGGGACCCCAAACCCGCCCCGGGACCCCCCGGGCTGGGGACATCGGGGGTCAAGGGGGGGACCCCAACCCTGCCACTGGAGCCACCCCCTGGGGACCCCCACCCTGAGGGACACGGGAGGGGAGGGGAGGGGGGGACCCCTGCAGACCCCACCCCCCCATTCCTGCCACACCTCACGGCCACCTCCTCCTGTCACATGTCACCACTTTGTGTCCCCAGCCTGGCACCCCATGGAGACCCCCAGAGACCCCCGAGACCCCCAGACCCCCCGAGCCCCCAGACGCCCCCAGACCCCCCGAGCCCCGAGACCTCCCAGACCCCCCCCAGCCCCCCAAACTCCCCAAACCCCCCAGATCCCCCAAACTCCCCAAACCCCCCAGACCCCCCCAGACCCCCAAACCCCCAGACCCCCCAAACCCCCAGACGCCCCAACCCCCCCAGAGCCCCCAGACCCCCGAGCCTCCAGACCCCCCCAGGCCCCCAAACCCTCCAAACCCTCCAGACCCCAGACTCCCCCAGACCCCCCAAACCCCCCAGACGCCCCCAAACCCCCCAGACCCCCAGACCCCCCCAGCCTCCCGAGCCCCGAGACCCCCCCCAGCCCCCCAAACCCTCCAGACCCCCCCAGACCCCCAAACCCCCCAGATGCCCCCGAGCCCCCCCAGCCCCCCCCACCCCCCGGTACCTGTCGGGCGCAGCCCAGGCCCGGCTGGTTCATGGGGATGTACCCGGCGGGGGCGCTCAGCAGGCTGGGGCTCTGCGGGGACAGCCAGGGGACACGGGGGGACACGGGGGATGGCACCCAGGGGACAGCCAGGGGACACCACAGGGACACGGGGGATGGCGCCCAGGGGACACGGGGGGACACCACAGGGACATGGGGGATGGCACCAGGCACAGGGATGGCACCCAGGGGACGCAGGACAGGGGGATGGCACCCAGGGGACAGCCAGGGGACGGGGGATGGCCCAGGGGACACGGGGATGGCACCCAGGGACAGCCAGGGACACGGGGGATGGCACCCAGGGACACCCAGGGGACACGGGGGATGGCACCCAGGGACACGGGGGGACACGGGGGATGGCACCCAGGGGACAGCCAGGGGACAGCAGGGACACGGGGGATGGCACCCAGGGACACGGGGGGACACCACAGGGGCATGGGGATGGCACCCAGGGGACACGGGGGGACACCACAGGGACATGGGGGATGGCACCCAGGGGACACGAGGGGACACGGGGGATGGCACCCAGGGGACACCCAGGGGACACAGGGGGACACCACAGGGGCATGGGGGATGGCACCCAGGGGACAGCCAGGGGACACCCAGGGGACACGGGGGATGGCACCCAGGGGACAGCCAGGGGACACGGGGGATGGCACCCAGGGACACAGGGGACACGAGGGATGGCACCCAGGGGACAGCCAGGGGACACGGGGATGGCACCCAGGGGACACAGGGGGACACGAGGGATGGCACCCAGGGGACAGCCAGGGGACACGGGGGATGGCACCCAGGGGACAGCCAGGGGACACGGGGGATGGCACCCAGGGGACAGCCAGGGGACACGGGGGATGGCACCCAGGGGACACGGGGGGACACGGGGGATGGCACCCAGGGGACACCCAGGGGACAGCCAGGGGACACCCAGGGGACACGGGGGATGGCACCCAGGGGACACGGGGGGACACGGCAGGGCGTGCACCCAGGGGACACCACAGGGACACCGAGGGGGACACCCAGGGGACACGGGGGGGACACGGGGGGACACGGGGGGCTGGCACCCAGGGGACACCAAGGGGACACCACAGGGACACGGGGGATGGCACCCAGGGGACATCGTGGAGACACAGGGGGACACGGGGGGCTGGCACTGCAGGGACACCCAGGGGACACCGAGAGGACACCACAGGGACACCCAGGGGACAGCCAGGGGACAAGGGGGGCTGGCACTGAGGGGACATGGGGACATGAGGGCCCCCATCTGGGGGGGAGGGCTGGGGGGGGATCAGGGGATGGGTCCTGGTGTGACATGGAGGACTGGGAGGTGACACAGGGTCCTGGGAGGTGACATTGGGTCCTGGGGTGTGACACAGGGTCCTGGGGTGTCACACGGGGGTTTGGGAGGTGGCACAGGGTCTCAGAGTGTGACAGGGGGTCCTGGGAGGTGACAAGGGGTCCTGGGGTGTCACTCAGTGTCCCCTGATGTCACACGGGGTCCCGGTGTCACTCAGACCCCCCTGGTGTCCCAGGGTGTCACTCAGAGCCCCCTGCTGTCCCACTCTGTCCCCTGCTGTCACACTCTGTCCCCTGATGTCACTCAGTGTCCCCTGATGTCACTCAGTGTCCCCTGGTGTCACACACTGTCCCCTGATGTCACACGCTGTCCCCTGATGTCACTCAGAGCCCCCTGATGTCACACTCAGTGTCCCCTGATGTCACTCAGTGTCCCCTGATGTCCACTCAGTGTCCCCTGATGTCACTCAGTGTCCCCTGGTGTCACACTCAGTGTCCCCTGGTGTCACTCAGTGTCCCCTGATGTCACATTCTGTCCCCTGCTGTCACACTCTCTGTCCCCTGGTGTCACTCAGTGTCCCCTGATGTCACTCAGTGTCCCTGAGTCACTTCTGTCCCCTGATGTCACACGCTGTCCCCTGATGTCACTCAGAGCCCCCTGATGTCACACTCTGTCCCCTGATGTCACTCAGTGTCCCCTGGTGCCACACTCAGAGCCCCCTGATGTCACACTCAGTGTCCCCTGATGTCACTCAGTGTCCCCTGATGTCACACTCAGTGTCCCCTGATGTCACTCAGTGTCCCCTGATGTCACACTCTGTCCCCTGATGTCACACTCTGTCCCCTGCTGTCACACTCAGTGTCCCCTGATGTCACTCAGTGTCCCCTGCTGTCACACTCAGTGTCCCCTGCTGTCCCACTCTGTCCCCACCACCCCTCCCAGCCCCCCACGGGCTCTGGAGCCGCCCCCTCCCCTGCCCCTCCCCCCCCATTTCCCCCTCCCCTCCCCCCCGCCCCCCCCCCAGCCCCCCCGGGGGTCTCACCCGGGCACAGCCCCCCCGGGGGCGCTGCAGGCCCATTCCGGGGCTGAGGCCGAAGGTCCCGTCCAGCTCCTCCTCCTCCTCCTCCTCCTCCTCCAGCTCCAGCGTCTCCACCTCGTCCAGCTCCTTCTCACTGAGGGGAGGGGGCTCGCCGGGGGGCGCGGCCCCGCTCTCCTGCGGGGGGGAGGGGCAGGGTGGGGCCTTGGGGGGTCTGGGGGCTCTGGGGGGGTTTGGGGGCCTCATCTTGGTCACCAGGTTTTGGGGGGAGGGCAGCGGTGGGGGTTTGGGGGGGTTGGGGGGCTGGGGGGTCTGGGGGGGCTCACCTTGGCCACCAGGTGTGGGGGGGAAGGGGGGAAGGTCAGGGGTGGGGGCTTGGGGGGGCTTGGGGGGGCTCGCCGGGGGGCGCGGCCCCGCTCTCCTGCGGGGGGGGGAGGGCAGGGTGGGGGCTTGGGGGGGTCTCTGGGGGTTTGGGGGATTTGGGGGCTCACCTTGGTCACCAGGTGTGGGGGGGAAGGGTCAGGGATGGGGGTCTGGGGGGGTCTCTGGGGGGATTTGGGGAGGGGTCTGGGGGCTCACCTTGGTCACCAGGTGTGGGGGGAAGGGGGGAAGAGTCAGGGGTGGGGGACTTGGGGGGGTTTGGGGGGGGTCTCTGGGGGGATTTGGGGGCTCACCTTTGTCACCAGGTTGTAGGGGGGAAGGGTCAGGGGTGGGGGGCTTGGGGGATTTGGGGGGCTGGGGGGGGGTCTCTGGGCGTGTCTCTGGGGGGCTTGGGGGGGTTGGGGGGCTCACCTTGGTCACCAGGTGTGGGTGTGGGGGTCCCAGACCAGGTCTGGGGGGGGGGTTCTCTGGGGGGATTTGGGGGCTCACCTTTGTCACCAGGTGTGGGGGGGAAGGGTCAGGGGTGGGGGGCTTGGGGGGGTTTGGGGGATTCTCTGGGGGGATTTGGGGGCTCACCTTGGTCACCAGGTGTAGGGGGGAAGGGTCAGGGGTGGGGGCTTGGGGGGTCTGGGGGCTCTGGGGGGGTTTGGGGGGCTCATCTTGTTCACCAGGTGTGGGTGGGGGGGGGTCCCAGACCAGGTCGGGGGGGGTTTGGGGGGGTTGGGGGGGTCTGGGGGCTCACCTTGATGACCAGGTAGCTCGGGGGGGTTTAGGGGGGCCTGGGGGGGGGTCCTGGGGGGTTTGGGGTCTCACCTTGATGACCAGGTAGCGCGGGGGGTTTGGGTGGGTTCTGGGGGGGTCCTGGGGGGGTTCTGGGGGGTTTGGGGGGGGGTCTGGGGGTCTCACCTTGATGACCAGGTAGCGCGGGGGGTCCCGGGCCATGCGGGTGAACTCGTTGGCCAGCTCCTTGAAGGTGGGACGGATGTTCTCATCGATCATCCAGCCTGGGGACAGCGACAGGGACAGGCTGGGGACAGGGCCACAGGGTGGGGACAGGGACACCGGGGTGGGGACAGGGCCACCAGGGTGGGGACAGGGACACCGGGGTGGGGACAGGGCCACCAGGGTGGGGACAGGGCCACAGGGTGGGGACAGGGACACCGGGGTGGGGACAGGGCCACCAGGGTGGGGACAGGGCCAGGACACAGCCTGGGACAGAACTAGGACACGGCCATGGGGCGGGGACATGGCAGGGACCTGGTCACAGGGGTGGGGACACTGCCAGGACCCCCCTTGGGGATGGGGACAGGGGTGGGGACAGCAGCAGGACCCCTGCCCTGCTCTGGGGACAGCAGCAGGACCCTGCCATCCCTGGTGACACTCTGGTGCCACCCTGGTGGCAGCCCTGGGTGACAGTCCTGTGCCAGCTTTGAGAACAGCCCTGGGGACAGCCGCAGGACCCTGCCAGCCCTGGTGACACCCTGGGGACGGCCCTGGTGACACCTTGAGGACAGCTCTGTTGCCAGTCCTGGTGCCACCCTGGTGATACCCTGGTGCCAGCCCTGCTGACAGCCTTGTGCCAGCCCTGGTGGCAGCAGCAGGACCCTGCCCAGTCCTGGGGACAGCCCGGTGCCCCCCGGTGCCACCCTGGTGATACCCTGGTGCCAGCCCTGTGCCACCCTGGTGGCAGCCCTGCTGACAGCCTTGTGCCAGCCCTGGTGGCAGCAGCAGGACCCTGCCCAGCCCTGGGGACACCCTGGTGACAGGTCTGGAGACAGCCCTGGTGCCACCCTGGTGCCATCCCTGCTGACAGCCTTGTGCCAGCCCTGGTGGCAGCAGCAGGACTCTGCCCAGCCCTGGGGACAGCTCTGGGTACAGCCCTGTGCCACCCTGGTGGCAGCCCTGCTGACAGCCCTGGGGACAACCCTGGTGACAACAGCAGCACCCTGCCAGCCCTGGTGCCATCCTCGTGACAGATCTGGGGACAGCCCTGGTGCCACCCCGGTGCCACCTTGCTGATACCCTGGTGCCAGCCCTGGTGACAACAGCAGGACCCTGCCAGCCCAGTGCCAGCCCGGTGCCAGCCCGGTGCCAGCCCGGTGCCCCGGTGCCCCCGGTGCCCCCGGTGCCCCACCCGTGCCCCCCGGTGCCCCCCGGTGCCCTCGGTGCCCCGGTGCCCCCCCGGTGCCCCCCGGTGCCCGCTCACATTTCACCATCACCATGTAGACGTCGATGGTGCAGATCTGCGGCTGCGAGAGCCGCTCGCCCTTCTCCAGCAGATCGGGCACCTCTGCCAGGCGGATCCCGGCGTAGGGCTCGGCCCCGAATGTCATCATCTCCCACAGCGTCACCCCTGGGGACAGCGGGGACAGCCGTGAGCCATGGGGACACCGGGGGGACAGCGGGGGACACCGGGAACAGGGGGACAGCAGGGACAGCAGGGACAGTGGGGACAGTGGGGGACAGGGGGACAGCAGGGACAGCAGGGACAGCGGGGACAGCAGGGACAGCGGGGACAGCGGGGACAGCAGGGACAGGCGGATCCCGGAGTAGGGCTCGGCCCCGAACGTCATCATCTCCCACAGCGTCACCCCTGGGGACAGCGGGGACAGCTGTGAGCCATGGGGACAGCAGGGACAAACGCATGGAGGACAAACCACCGGGGTGACTACCGCACCTCGCGTCCCCGGTAACGATCAGTCATCTCCCACAAGAGAGCGTCACCCCCTGGGGCACAACGGACGCCCAAGCCCGTTGGTGCCATGGTGACAGCAAGGGACAAGCGGGGACCGCAGGGACAACAGCGGGGACAAGCGGGGAACAGCAGGGACACTGGCGGAAATCCCGGCGGTATGGCCCTTGGCCCTGAATGTCATCATCTCCCACAGCGTCACCCCTGGGGACATCGCGGACAATGCTTGTGAGCACTCAGGGACAC